>NC_133648.1:13927032-14527032 GCF_009905375.1 Apium graveolens | reverse complement strand
TTAAGAAATATAGACGCAAGAGCAGGTATGAATGAAAATAGTATTTGTACCACATAAAAATAAACAATTAACTTATATCTGAAATTAGCTTGGTCATCACATAATTCATTTCAAAAGCTTCCCCTCATACTTAATTTTATTTAACATGGTAGAATGATAAGATATTGCAAGTGCATGTTTCACCTAAATTAATAAATAACTATATATTTTCTTGGATTCTAGCTATATATTGGATAGCGCATATATTAATATATTAGTAAATTTAGTCAATAATTGAAATTCAAAAAATATAAATATCATATTCAATAAATGTAAACAAAATAAAAATAATAATTAATATATATATATATATGTCACATATAAGAATTTCTTGGTCAATATTAAACTAAAACACCAAATCAAACAAATGAACATATCTTATTTCGAATATAGTTTTTTTTTAATGAAATAGCATGTTGGTGCATGATAATTTTTCCCCACAAATCTGAACCATTTTTTTATTTTTTTAAAGAACAAAAATTAGAGCACATAAAAGAAATAAAAATATAGCAAAACCTAATGACTTTTACAGCCCTAAAGCCCTGACTTGACCACATATCATGTTTGCAAGAACAAGATCTAACTTACAAAATTAAATCTAAAATGTGTAATATGCATACTGAAACACATGATTAACTTGGTCACTCAACTCTAATTAAAGTTATTACATTATATAATATATTACTAAGTACATATAACCAAAACATAAAGTAGTTGTCACATTGTCAAACTACAGCATGCATTAATGTCCATGGCCTTGAAAATAAGGATATTCACAATCTGGGTAACTGAAAAAATAAAAAAAAAATATGATATTAGGCTACCATGCATAATACTTTAAATTGCTAATTATTTATTCATAACTCAAACACATTAAGACCTGAAAAAGTTATAATTATACAAAATACTTATATTCCTATAGTGAAATATTAATTCTAAGCATTCCTAAAAGTAATAATGTCATTTTCTCTAATTAGATATTTTGAGGGTCCTCAAAATAAGATAATTAAAGTATAATTTTTTTGAATAAGTATATTGTACATTAAAATAGTTTGAAAAAACAAATAAGAAAATAATGTTTTTCTATATTAGCTTTTTGTGATAAATAAAAGGAAACACTCATTAAGACAATGAGAATATCCTAAAATCTAATAAATTTAATGATTCAAAATATTTACAACCTTTCTTGAAAGAAAAGTATAAACAGGTATTGTAAAATTGGAATAAAATAAAGAAAATTTTGGATACAGGATTTGCACTTTAAGGAACACCTAATCTTCTTAATTCAAATAAGAAAGCATAGGCGGCATAATAAATTCATTTTGGGAAAAAAATTAAGAAATAAAACATACTTATGTAAGATGGACTCATACACAAAAAGAGAACTAGTACAACCATTTTTGATATTCAAAATTTTGTACAAGAATAAACAAGAAGAGAAAAATGTGCTAAAAGTTAAGTATAAGAAAATTATCTAAAATCATTGGGATTTAGTAGGTCGAAGTTGGATGATATTTTTGTAATAATAGTTTCAAAAATAGCCTTAATTTTATATTGAAAAGTAACATACCTTTAGGTAATAATTTAAATTTAACTTTGGATTTATTAAGCCCAAACAAAAATATATCAATTGTGATATACATAATTACAACATGTAAAAATATTATCACAAATTAAAACTCAAAATGCTCAAGGCTACCCAAAGAAGTCAACCCACAAGTCACAAGTCAAATGCCTAAAAAGTCTGTCTACAGAATCTTGAGCCTAAACTCTCATACCAACTTTAACAACCCAAACTTTTTGGATTATTATTTCTTAATGAAATAAAAAAATCTAACATAAATAATTATTATATCATTATAAATATTCCTACATATTTTTGTCCATGGTTGCTATCATCGAAATTCTCATTTTTACCCCTCCAAAAAGAAAGAAATACAAGTGAGCAAAATTTCAAGTACAAATATAGTTTATGAGTGAGAATCATCTAGAGACCAAAGATATTTGAAAACTATCATGACATTAAGTAAATTTATATGTCCATAAACATTTTAATTAAAACGGTAGAAAAAAATTTAAATACGACTTAGTTATCTATTAGTACATATTTAAATACGACTTAATTATCCATTAGTAAAATGGAGTTTATGAGTGATAATCATCTAGAGACCAAAAATATTTCAAAACTCTCAAGACATTAATTAAGTTTGTATGTTCATAAACATTTTAATTAAAACGCTAAAGAAAAATTTTAAAATAAAAGGAAAGCCGAGTATTGATTAAGGTGCCTATAATAAGGGTCTTTTAAACAAAACTATACTCGCCAAACTCCAATCACTGGAGAAACATAGGATAATGATTTCTTCACATCTTCACCCGAGAAACATAGGAAGAAAAAATAAGGTACATCCCAATAATACAATAGCGACCATGATCTAATCACATGTGATACTCGGTGCATGAAAAAGAAAAATGAAATAATGTCACAATAAAATGTGAAATAAAACAATATAGGAGTGAAATCAACAATAAATTCAAAAAGGAATTTGAAACGAAATTGGGAATGTGTCCAAGTAGGTACACATTGAGTACAATAAAGTCATAATTCTAATTAATCAACAATATGTTTACCAAATATTTTATTATTTTAAAAAGTGAGAAAAATAGAGATTCATTTTGGAAGATAAGTAGCGAGTGTGAAACTATCAATTTATAATTTGGAATTAACAAAATTAATAAAGAACATTTAATTATGATTCAAAGGAAGCAATAAATGGGTTATGAATTAATACCTCATTATTTTGAACAATAAAAGATAAAGAGTAAAGAAAATCGTATCAATAGGTGTCCTTACGATATACAAGAATAACAATTTTGCAGAATTATTAGAAAATAATTTACACAATAACATATCAATTTAATTTAATAGAAGGAAACAAGAATTTGTACATATATTTTAAATATAAGATAAGACCTAGAACTAAGGAATGCATATTTATAATTTTAAATACAAGAAAAGAAGAGTTCAGAAATTTGTACCCGAACGTAGCTAGAAAATTAAACTAAAGAAGATCTTCTAAACAAATATCCCGTGACTTGGATCTAAAATCCAAATTTAATCATCATAAATATTTGCAGAGGCAAGCATCTGAACCAAAGTCGAGACCATCTAAATTAACTATGTCGAACCTAGAACGATAGCAATACAAAATTAAAATATTAATGTACTTATTTAAAATAAAATTTACTAAACAAACATTACATATATATAACGGGACTACTCCAATACAAACCAATTTAGAATGAAAACTAGAAACTATTTTTTTTTAATTAATTCGAAATATAACACATATGGTATGCAAATCGATCGTTGAGAGATGTAGTCGGATTTTAAAAAAAAACTTACAATTTTACGGGAAAAATCAAATTAAAAACAGAGGGCACTAGGTGAAATTGAGTGTGGGAGGGTGCAGTTGGGTGCGCTGATTTGGGGGAACATTAGATTAGGTAGATCTAATAATTTAGATTGGTTCCTAATTTATATTTTAATTTTAGTTTGTATTTGATCATTTCCCTATATATATATAACAATACTAGCTAACACTTACTTTAATTGAGATTAGAGTACTATTAACCAAAATTATATATGATTTTCTTTTATTTATCAAAAACAACAATTAAATTAATTATGAATATATTGTAAACTTCTCTAAGAAATCTCAACTAATTATAATAACCAATTTCAGATAGGTATAAATATAAATCTTTTGATAATTTAATCAAAAAAATAAAATGAATCAGAATCTTGTATGATAATTTAGAAAAGGGTACAATATATATATTAGGGATCCTGATACACCATGTTAAATGTGATTTTAATATCATAAGAATAATTTACCAAATTATCAAGTTATTTAAGCACTCCACACATGAATTTATATTTAGTAAATCTACAAAAGGGTTCGTACATCATCAAAATACACACATATTATATACTAATAACATTCTTAAATATTGTTCTCAAATTTGTAACTCCAAAGTAAATTTTTAAGGACACGTTTAATCTTGATTTCAATATTTTTGAAATCTAAAAAACTTAGATGTAATGTATTTGGACTTAAAATTTTCATGAATATAGAAATATGAAGTGAAATTTGCATAAAATCAAATCAACCAAGATACTTTAAAATTCATAAATTATTGTAATCTTTAAAAGTATCTTATAATATGAATTGAACATGCCTCCTTTTATGGATATCTTATAGATATAAAAATAAAAAAGAAATTATTAATGAATAACACACGGTTAAGAAAATTTTAAAATTCAAATTCAAATTAAATACGCCGATCCATTTTATATCAATATATTTGATTTTAACACCTTGCATTAAAAATAATATTATCCACGCTTTTAAAAGGAGTTGGTAGCTGTTAAGATTTTAATGAGACTGCCTATTGAGTTATCGATAGTTTTTGGCCTTTCGATTCGAAAAATTTGGAACTGGAAACTCTCGTTCGAATTGCGAATTTATTAAATATGTCAGTTTAGTTCAAAATTTATATCTGTTAAACTTACACTTTTTACAGAAATTATTGTAACTATTGCTAGCTGAAATTAACTGGAATAAATTTATCTTTAACAAATATGTCATCAAATACGATCGGATGTCATTTGAATAGCACTATTATGTATTTTGAAAAATATGATATTTAAATTAATGTAAATATTTTCATTTACAACTTTACTTCCGTAAGTGATTAAGAACAATTTTAAATACATAATAATTACTTTATTATTATTTATTAATTACTTTGTTTAAATAAATAATAATTAATACAATTTTTCAATTTTTGACACGTATTGATATTACTTTGAGATCTTGAATTAGAAATTCTTGTTAAAATCTGCAATTTTTTAAGACAACATATCATTTAGGTTTCAAATTTTAAATAAAAACTTTATTTTTTAAATATATATACCATGTATGAACTTTATAGCCATTTCCAAAGTTATTAGTTGATTGTTAAAAGTTGGTTGAAATAAATTTAATTTTAAAATTAAATTAACTACAAAATACTGGAGTTCATTTATGTCACGAATACGATCGAATGTCATTACATTTTTTGAAATATATGTCTATTGAAACTACATAATTATCATCATTTACGATTTAACTTGTATAAGTTATTTAAAAAATTATATTTTACAATTAGTGTTTATTAATTACTCTATAATTTTATAAATATATACATGTATAAAATTACTCCTAGATTTTAAACTTTTTGTGCAACCTTATTTACATAGCTTAACAATTTTCTTTATGCAAATCACCCCAAATTGTTTGATACAAAACATGAAAATTTTTACAAATATTTAATCTCAAACATATTGATAAAAGATAAGGACAAGGTATGTATAGTGTGGGTTTGGGCCCAATACCATGTCACACATGAACCCCTAAGTTACCCAGAAAATTGTTTTTGGTGTGACCACTACAACATATTTGCAATCATACAACTGTTTTTTTGCCCTTGTGTGACAAGTATGTTTTTCGTTGTCTATCCAATACTGGTGTGATTCAACATCAGACAATGGTTGTTTTTACACTTGTAAAAAGAGAGATTAAACAACATGTTAGAGTTCTTGTGTTAACATGGAAGACAGAACGGTTATTCTAGGTACACAACAGTTACCCTATGTTTAGTGCACTAGTAATAAAACAATTCTCAGTTTCCAAAAAACTCCAAAAAGGACACGTCCAGCACCTAATCCTAGGTACACAGCAGTGACTCTAGCAAAATGAAAAATCTTATAAATACCTAAAAAATATTCATTCCTGCAGGCTCCAATATATTACGGCAACTTTAGTTCAGTGTTCTTTTCCTACATAACTTAACAGCAGCAGCCATCTTGTTCAGTTGATGTCTAGGGTTTTTGTCTGAAACAATGTTGAATCTCCTTGACTCTCTTTATCCCGATCCAATACAAGGTGACAACAGTGTTATGTCCAATGGTGGTGCACCTGCTAACAACAATGGTCCCAGTGATGGTGGTAGCAAAGCTATTGATTGGCCTTCTACTAGTGTAGAGGACTTGGTTGTGTTGCTTCCAAAACCTCAGCATCGGGAAAAGGCCATTTCATCTCTTACTGAGATTAAGGTCCATCATTCTTATTCATTTATGAAGATTTTTGTTTATTTTCTGTACATTTTTGTTTATTTGTGTATGTTGTTCGTTGGAAATAAATTGATGTGTAATTGTGAATTCATAAATGATGTTTTTAATCCATGATTATATGCATTTTTTGTGTTTGAGATTGTTTAACGTGGCTGGTTAGAAATGATTTTTGATTAGTCATGATTAGAGTTATCTTGTGTATTTATGTTTCTTTATTAGAAGTAATATCTGAGTTTTTAAAGAGTTTGATTATGCATTCATATGTTGAAATATAAGTTAAATTGTGGCCTTGTCATGATTTTATGATGTCTATGCTTGTCATTTCATTTTCATAAAGTCTCGTTTAATCGATCAGGGGGATTATTTGGTCATGTTAATCATTCCTTTGATTTCATTCTTTATGTGGGTCATACACAGACATAGATCAATATTTATTTGTAATCAGTCTGATTTATGAGAGCATCTCTTCAATCGCAATGTGCAAATATATATATATATGTGTATATGTATCATTTAAGTTTGCTTGTTAAAAGTTTAAAGTGCATACTCGACTGCAGAGTCATATTATTTACACTCTACGTCCTAATATCTGTGGTTGATATAATATATTTAATTTCTAACATGTGATTTATCAATACAGAAACAGGGAAGAAATCAAGATTTGGCCTTACGTGTTTGGCACTCAATCAGTACAGTTTTCTTACTCCTATCGGTATGCACAATGACTTCGGTCTACCAAATGCTTTGCATTGATCAAACTAAATATATTTGTTTTAATATCTTGCTTAAGTTTATATCATTTCGTGAATTCTTTTTATTAACTTCTAATTTTGGTTAACATTTACAATAAAAGTTTCATGTTTGGATTTGAATTTCTTCCTCAGATCTTAGTATTGAAATGGACTACTAAACCAAAATGGCACTATCTAGGTTTCATTGTTATATTCGATCATCTCAAGTCCGGAGTCCCCCAGTTATATATTATCTAATCAAAATTCCGTGAATGATCCTTTTTCATTTTTATCTTTTGAAATTATTATACTTGTTTGCGAATCGCCTAATCTTTCTGTCGCATACTCTGACATGCACATCCCCCTTGTCGGATAGGGGATTCTTGCTGAATCCTAATTTTGATTCTTTCCCCGTAATTTATAGTCAAAATTTATGTTAATTGCCTACTTTCCTAAAATTAAGTATCAGTTTTTGTTAGTGATTACAAACCTATTATGCTAGTGTTCATTTTTGCATAAATTAAGAGATTTTACTTATATTTTTGGGTTTTAGATCAATAAATTATGCATTTGATTAAATTTGCTTATAGTTTTTGGTTTCCCTAACAAGATTGAATATATTTAACTTGAAATCGAGAGAAAATTTATATTTATATATGTCGTGTCCCCCGCACCCGAATTCCCATATTATTATATTTATTTATTATATTTTTGTGTCCACCCACCCCTGCACCGGTATCCTTTGCTTGTTAGTTGGTGAAGAAATATTTCATTGAACTAATGAGAAGATTTGCGGAGATCTCAAACTATTTTGAAATTTGAAACTTTTGAAACCAATAATCTGGTAAATAAGCAATTTGAAGGCAGTTCTGCAACTTTTATGTCACATGTCTTAGAAAAGTCCTACCCTTAAGATCAAGTGGAATCATTGGAATGATTCACACATGATGGTCATTGGAATCATTTAAATGATTTTCTACTTTGTTTGACAGGCTCAGCCTTGCGGTTTGTATTGGATATTCTATCTATTCACAATGAGAATATTGTGTTTTATAGTTGGTGATTAATGGAAATATCTTCTTTATTGCAGGAAGTATTATCAATATACAAGTCGTTAACACCTGAGAAGCTTACTCTGAAAGCTTCAAGTAAAGTTTGTGATGTACATGTTTTGTTTGAGGTCTTTTCTTCTCCTTGAATTTCCTTTTCTAGTGGTATTAACTTTGTAATGTATTTGCTTTATATGTTCAATTTTCTAATTTTCAAACTTTTTTTATATTTCAAAGAGCTTTTAATGTTTCAATCCAAATCAATTTCAGCCCAAGAACCCACCAAAGTTCTTTAGATCAATTTCTATGTACTTAAAAATTATGTATGCAACTCTAATATCAAAGTGTATTTTTTATTGAATGGAGTGCTTGGCCACTCACCCTCAAACAAAGATGCAGTTCCTTAATGGTATTTTCCAGAACTTTCTGAAAGCTATGTGTCTTCTTCAAATATAGTTGGATGTATCCACGGTTATAGCTTCTTCTCACCAAATAAGCTAATTTCATTCTATAACTTTTGCTGATTACTTGTTGTCTGATATTGCTACTTGTGGACTACACATGATAAATCCATTCACTTTATATTTCAAGCTGTATGATAAGTTTATGTGAACACCAAAAAAACAAGACACTGAGGTGAAATCAAGGATTCAGTTGAAGATACAAGTTTGTTACATATATTCTGGGATGAGGATTTTGCAAAACTTATTCAGTAATCGGTATTGTTGGACTTTCCTTTAATCCAAACATGTTTATTTTTAGATAGTATTATTAATAGCGTCTGTCAAGGGGGAAAATGGATTTGGTTCTATGGGCAACATAGTTATAGGAATGAATAAAGGGAGTACAGACTTGATAAGAGATTGATTGAGTCTATTTGGTATTTCCCGATTTTTTAGCTCTTGATTGCTAGCTTTCACAGTTGTGTCGTTCTATATATATATCCCTGTACTATGTTCTCTAAAGAATGAATAATATAGCTTGTTTTATTCCCAGTTTAAATATACACTAGAGTGTGCGTGTGTATTGTGTTCAAAGGTGTGTGTGTGTTCAAAGGTATGTGTTGATTAAATCTCTACACTTGGTATTAGAGCACAGGAGACAAGAGACAACCACGGCCCCGGTCCAGATGACGACAAATAAGAACAAGGAGAGCTCGTTTGGCCTGAGTTACCCGATGCTCACAAAAACTAATTACACCATATGGGCCCTCAAAATGAAGGTCTTTATGCAGGCTCATGGCGTGTGGGAAGCAATTGAGCCCAAGGATTCTCAGACGACCGCCGCTGTGGATGATAAGATTGACAAGCGGGCTTTGGCCATTATTTATCAAGGAGTTCCAGACGATGTATTGTTGTCACTTGCAAAAAAACAGACGTCTAAAGATGCTTGGAAGGTTGTCAAAATCATGTTCCAGGGAGCGGATAAGGTGAAAGCGGCTAGAGCACAGACACTCAAGAGCGAATTCGAAGTATTGTGTATGAAAGAAAACGAGCAGTTGGATGAGTTTTATCTGAAATTGAACAGCCTGGTTACCAACATTCGAGCCCTTGGAGAGAAAATTGAGGAAGCGTACGTGGTAAAAAAACTTCTCAGAGCTGTCCCTTCCAAGTTTCTACAAATTGCATCGACTATAGAACAATTTGGAAATTTGGAAACATTGTCGGTGGAAGAGGTTGTTGGTTCATTGAAAGCCCACGAGGAGAGGCTGCGAGGCACAACAGAGACAAATCAAGAACAGTTGCTACTGACAGAGGAAGAGTGGAGAAAGAAAGAGAATAGCGAGGGGCAGTTGTTATTAACTCGAGAGGAATGGTTGAAGAAGACCAGCAGAGAAGGGACACGAGGTGGTGACCGCGGCATTCGGGACAAGAGCAGAGTAAGGTGTTACAATTGTCAGGGACATGGACATTTCACTGCAGAATATCGCAGACCACGAAAGGAGAGAGACACATCATGGGAAGCGAATCTTTCACAGGTTCAAGAAGATGAACTAGCCTTACTGATGGTTGAGGCGGGGAAAATAGAAATTCAGTCAATGCTTTTGAGGGAGGATGCAGTGGTTCCAAAATTACGAACAAACACTGAAGAACGAAGGGAATCACAAGTATGATACTTGGATAATGGTGCAAGCAACCACATGACCGGGCAACGTGGGAAATTTAGGGAGTTGGATGAACGTGTGACAAGGAAGGTTAAATTCGGAGATGGGTCAACAGTAACTATCAAAGGAAAGGGGACGATTGCATTTCAGTGCAAAAATGGTGAAGAAAGGACTCTCAAGGAGGTGTACTATATTCCAGACTTGTATAATAATATCATAAGCCTAGGTCAATTGTCTGAAGCAGGGAATAAAGTTATTCTTGACGGAGATTATTTGTGGGTTCATGAGGCCAGTGGCAAGCTATTAATGAAGGTGAAAAGAACTGAAAATCGCTTATATAAAATCAGTCTCGAGGAAAGTAAAGCATCATGTTTACTTACAAAGCTGGAGGAGGATACTTGGCTATGGCACGCCCGACTTGGCCATTTAAATTTTCAAGCATTGGAACTAAGGTCGAGAGAGAAAATGGCATACGGAATCCCAACCATGGTTCAACCTGTGAAGAAGTGCGAAGGATGCTTGATGACAAAACAATCCAGAAAGCCTTTCCCGCAATATGCTAGCTTTTTTGCAAAGAAAGCACTGGAAATAGTACACGCCGATATTTGTGGACCAATCACACCAATGACACCTGGAGGTAATCGGTACTTCTTGTTATTTGTTGATGATTTTAGTAGAAAAATGTGGGTTTATCTGTTAAAAGAAAAAGGAGATGCCTTTGAGATGTTTAAAAAATTTAAAGCATTGGTTGAGAATGGAAAGGAGAGAAACATAAAAATTTTAAGAACAGATAGGGGTGGTGAATTCTGTTCCAAAGAGTTTACACTGTATTGTGAGAGGGCTGGGATTTTAAGGCACTACACAACACCCTACACCCCACAACAAAATGGGGTGGTTGAACGAAGAAATAGGACCGTTGCTGCCATGACGAGAAGCTTCTTGAAGGGCTCAAAACTACCAGCATATCTATGGGGCGAAGCGGTGCGCCACTCGATTTATGTTTTGAATAGATTACCTACTCGGTGTTTGAAGGGCAGAACTCCATATGAGGCATGGAGTGGAGATAAACCGGATTTGACACATCTGAGGGTATTTGGATGCACTACATTCATGAAAATTCCATCAATACATGTAAGGAAGCTGGATGATCGAAGTAAATTGGTTGTATACCTCGGTAAGGAACCAGGAATAAAAGGGAATCGCTTATATGATCCAAGAACAGGGGCTGTGCATGTTAGTCGAGATGTTGTAATGCAGGAGAAAGTTTTCTGGCCATGGGAACAGGGAGAGGATAGCGGAGTTGTATTTCCTGGGAATTATATTGAGATAAGAGAATCTATAGATACAGAACAAGAGGTTGCAACACCCCTGCAATCTCCGGTTCAACAGTCGTCATCACAGCCATCTTCTCCGCAGACTCCAAGTAATACTGCAACCTCTGGTATGTCATCTGCTGGAACTACTAACGCATCATCTACAACTAGCACTGAGCCCAGGAGATTCAAGCTATTAACGGATATTTATAATGATACTGAGATTATCGACGTGATTGATGAACTGATGTTGGTAAAAATAGAAGGACCAATATCATATCACGAAGCAAAGGAAGAAAAAGAGTGGCAGGAAGAAATAGAGTTAGAGTTTAAAATAATAGAGAAGAACGAGACCTGGACCTTAACAAATTTGCCACCTGGACATAAACTAATAGGCTTGAAATGGGTGTATAAACAGAAGAAGGATCCGGAAGGGAATGTGGTAAAGCATAAGGCACGCCTTGTTGCGAAGGGTTACGTCTAGAGAAAAGGGATAGATTATGATGAAGCTTTCGCACCAGTGGCCCGTCTTGATTCAGTTCGACTATTGATAGCACTCGCAGCGAAAGAAGGATGGGGAGTTCATCATCTTGACGTTAAAGCAGCATTTCTAAATGGGGGACTCCTTGAAGAAGTGTATGTTACTCAACCCGAAGGGTTCGTGAAGAAAGGTCAGGAACAGATGGCGTATAGACTGACAAAGGCTCTGTATGGACTGCGTCAAGCTCCTAGGGCCTGGAATGCAAAGCTGGATAAATGTTTAAAAAAATTGGGATTTAACAGATGCTTACACGAACAAGCTGTATATACAAAGTGCAAAAATGGGAGTGTACTCGTAATAGGAGTATATGTTGATGATTTACTGGTAGTTGGGTCAGATAAACGGGAAATTGAGGAATTCAAAGAGCAGATGAATAGGCAGTTCGAAATGAGTGACCTGGGTTTGTTGTCATTCTATTTAGGTATAGAAGTAAATCAAGGAGAAAAATGTATGACGTTGAAACAATCGGCATATGCTAAGAAACTGTTGGATAAATCCGGGATGATGGACTGCAACTCGTCAAGGTTTCCTATGGAACATAAACTGCAACTGGACAAAGATGAAGAGGGCACTTTGGTGGATGCTACTGAGTATAGACGCATTGTTGGGAGCTTGCGTTACTTAACGCATACTCGACCAGACATTGCGTATGCTGTGGGTGTGGTAAGCAGGTTTATGGAGAATCCCACGGTTAAACACCAACAAGCTGTGAAGCACATCTTAAGGTACATAAGAGGAACGATTGATTATGGTTTAGTATATGCAAATGAAATGAATAGCAGGATCCTGTACGGGTTTTCTGATAGTGACTTGGCTGGGGATGTCATCGATAGAAGAAGTACTGGAGGGATGTGCTTCTATCTCAACAGGAGTTTAATATCCTGGTCTTCACAGAAACAAAGGGTAGTTGCTTTATCTTTGTGCGAGGCAGAATATATGGCAGCCACGACAGTAGCCACACAGAGCATATGGCTTCGTGGTTTGCTGAGTGAAATCTCAAGACAACCAGTTGGTCCAGTTGTGTTCCACATAGATAATAGGTCTGCTATAGAGTTAATGAAGAATCCAGTACTACATGGTAGGAGCAAGCATATAGATGTCCGGTTTCATTTCATTCACGAATGCATTGAATGAGGTGAACTAATAGTTAATCATGTGGTTACTCAAGAACAGAGGGCGGATATCTTAACCAAGGCATTAGGAAGGGTTAAGTTTGAAGAAATGAGAAAGATGATAGGTGTTGAAGATCTTGCTGCAGCAAACTGAATTTGTGGTCTGAATAATAAAAAAAAATAAACATGTTGAGATTAGGGGGGAATATGTTGGACTTTCCTTTAATCCAAACATGTTTATTTTTAGATGGTATTATTAATAGCTTGTGTCAAGGGGGAAAATGGATTTGGTTCTATGGGCAACGTAGTTATAGGAATGAATAAAGGGAGTACAGACTTGATAAGAGATTGATTGAGTCTGTTTGGTACTTCCCGATTTTTTAGCTCTTGATTGCTAGCTTTCACAGTTGTGTCGTTCTATATATATATCCATGTACTATGTTCTCTAAAGAATGAATAATATAGCTTGTTTTATTCCCAGTTTAAATATACACTAGAGTGTGCGTGTGTATTGTGTTCAAAGGTGTGTGTGTGTGTGTGTTCAAAGGTGTGTGTTGATTAAATCTCTACAGGTATTAACTGATTTTAATAGGATGATTAATGAGCTAGATAAGGTTAATCGTAGACAGACTTGTATTAACTTACTTCTGTCCTTGCATTTAAGATACATTGTTATTTGTACCCTTTCTTGGAGACTGAAGAAACGAGCAAGCCATTCCAGTACCTAAGGCTAATGAGCTTGGGGGTCATTGGTGGTCTTCTGAAGGAGGTACAATTCCACTCTAAATTAATACATTATACCTTCAATTTTTTATACTTTTAGGCTTTTGAATTATTAAAATAGCTAAGCACCAGCAACCTGGCATTGGAGTACTTTCTCACAGTCTACCCGCCTTTCAAGTTTTGGCTCCGAATTGAATGCAATGATGAGATGAATTAGCTTAATCAGAACCATAGTTCAAGAAAATGTCCATTATTTCTTACCAGATTGCATATCAATTTACTTTGATATGATCTGATATGCCTATAAGGTTCTACTACAAATTTCATCCTAATCTTCTGTATTATGCAGGTAAGTGACCCTTCGACAAAGGCTGCTGTTCACTGTTTCCTTGAATCAGGACTCCTCCCTTTGTGTCTAAAATCCATAGAATATGGAAACGAACTTTCCCAATCAGTAAGTGTCCATTAAAATTTGAACTTAACATTCTTTTGCTTCCAAGCATTTTTTACTGCAATATATCACCTTACATGTAAAACAATACTGAGTATTTAATCTGATTACTAAAAAATTCAAATTAATCTCCCTTTCTAGTGTTTCTGCTAGGTGTTCATTGAAAAAGGGATTTTTAGTTAATACTCCTTGTTTCACATTAATACATAACAAGTCGACTTGATGAATTGCTAATATGTTACTGTTTATGAAATTATTACTCAGCCATATATAAATTATAAGATTTAAATAGCATGGCATAGACTTGATCTTCCTAGTAAGAACCAGCACAAATAATTCTGATACAATTCCGGTACACCATCAAAACATAAATAGAT
Organism: Apium graveolens; assembly: GCF_009905375.1. NCBI lineage: Eukaryota > Viridiplantae > Streptophyta > Magnoliopsida > Apiales > Apiaceae > Apium > Apium graveolens. The sequence continues at coordinate 14,512,414 of NC_133648.1, read as the reverse complement.
CGATACCCTTGGTTAATTGGGTCTTTAAACTCAGTCGGAACACTTGTATATGGCTATACAGACTGCATCTTGCATAGTGCCAAGAATAATGATGCAAGAGCAGGGGCTACAGTACTGCTGTGAGCCTTCAAACCGGTTGTGTTCAATCATGAAGGTTTTTAATGACGTAATTGAAAAGATGCAGGATGAATCGTCTCCTATAGTTTTGAAGAGTATTATTCAATGATATGTCGTACTGTCTGATGATCCAAAGTTAGCCAGCTACCTTTTTAAGCATATCTATCAAGCTGTTGTGTGTTTCTATATCGTTCCTATAGTTATTGTCTTATCGATTTAGAACGTGTGTAAAAAATTTCTCTGGCTTTGGGGCTTTCTGGTTGCAGTACTTAACAAACATAATTTGATGTGATTTGAATGCAGCAGCAGGGGTTGCCTCCTTTTGAGTAGCTTCATTCCGCCAATATTGACGATTGCCCTATATATTGAAGCCCTTCGTGTAAGTCCATCTAGATGATCTCTTATATACATGTAAAAAGTGGACTCTTTTCTGGCTCAAAACAGCAAATTTCACTACCAAAATCCAAGTTTATAAACAAAAAGCATGTATATTACATATAAATACTAGAGGTATTTGCAATTGTGTATGCCTCGGTACCTTCTTTTGGCATCTCTAGTTGCACAACAAAACCGACATCAATAGTTCTAGATACACGACTACTCGTTTTGAATATTACATAATTTTTTACATGAGTTTTTAACCGGAGGACAGAGTCACGAGTACACACTTTGATATATCTTAAATGTTCTTATCTAATATCTAATTTGTTATACATATTATGCAGGCACGCCCTGTAACCTTAAAAAATTTGCAAGATTTGTTTTAAAAGCTATCGATGGGATGCGGGCCAAATGCAGAAGTGGTTGGTGAAGTTGCAGGTTCCTCACATCTTGATCGCTAATATAGCTGATATTTGCTAGCTCTTTCCTTTCGTTATACAAGGGAAATTAAAAATTCTCTCATAGATCTGAGAAACCTTTTATTGTTAGCTATCATGTTAATAATATTTTCTGTAGAACAATTATATCTACAAAAGTTGCAAAATAATACATGATACACAATCATAAAATGCCCCTATCGAGATTAATGTGGATAGCTGATGATATTTTGGTGTTTAATTTTCTCCTTTTATGCATTTTTTATCTGCTTTAGTCATCTGCTCTGAATTTATAGGCCTGAACTCAATGAGTGTTCAGTATTGATCAACACTCTCTAATGATTGAGATCATGAATAATATTCTTATGTTCAAAGATTAAAAAGAATAAATGTCAGAGTACATAGTATATTATTAACAATATGGAGAGATTTTTAAACTAAAACCATCTATTGTGGTGTGTTTCTACCTGTTAGAATTGACAAACTCTCTTGGTGGCGGCTTATCAGTAGGTTGAATAAATGGCTGGTCATCCTTGAAATAAGGTAGGCCAATTTGAAGATTGAAGAAGTCAAAGTTGACAGCTGCATGTATAAGAGAATGGGTTGACGAAGTAGTATGAAAAACAGAAAAAGAAAGCTGTATGTTGTAAATAAAGATAGCTGGCCACAAATGTCAAGGATCAATCCTTGAAACAGGGTAGGCTATTAATATATATAAGGATAAAAATATGAGGTATGCAGTGATGTAAGACTGTAAACTTGAAGCCTATAAAAGGCTGTTATTGTGTATGTAATTCATATACACACAGAAAAGGTGAATAGAAATAGAGAAAGGAAAAGAGCTGAATCCTGAAGCTCTCTCTCTGCATGTGCATGTAAAAGAAAAAGGTTGTAGTCTCCTTGTATTATAAAAGGCCGTAGCTTATATATTTATAAATAGAAGTGTTTTTTTTGTGTTATATATAAAGACCTGAGTTATATCTATGGTCTGGGAGAAAGAAGCCCAAGCCCATTACGTTTCCAACAAGTGGTATTCGAGCCAAGGTTACGTTCGTGAAAAATGGCAAATATGGTGCAACCCAACATTCCAAAATTGACGTTCACAAATTACGGGAATTGGAGTATCCAAATGAAGGTGTTACTCGGTTCTTACGATAATTGGTAAATTGTCGAAAATGGGTTCAACGAGCCCGCTGATGCAACCGCTGAAGCAGCGCTTCCAAATGCCGAGAAGATGGGGTTAAAGGAGATCCGGAAAAAAGATAAAAAGGCGTTGTACACAATTATTCAAGGTGTTGATGAATCAACCTTTGAAAAAATTTCTGAAGCAAAAACGGCAAAACAAGCAGGGGAGATTTTGCAAAAATCATTCCAAGGAGTTGAAAAAGTAAAAAAGGTGCGGCTCCAAGTGCTACGCGGGGAGTTCGAAAATTTAAAGATGAAGAATTCAAAAAATATCGGTGAATTTGATACGCGTTTGAAAACAGTAACAAACGAGATGAAAAGAAATGGTGAAAGTCTCGACGATGTTCGGGTGATGGAAAAATTACTCCGTTCGTTGACGAGAAAATTTGATTACGTTGTTACTTCTATCGAGGAGTCAAAGGACTTGTCCACAATTTTCATTGATGAGCTCGTAGGTTCACTTCAAGCTCACGAGCAGCGGATGAACTAGTATGATGATGCAAGCCATTTGGAAAAGGCGTTGCAAAGTAAGGTGTCCATTGGTGACAGTTTTGGCAGTAACAGTTCTGCACATGGCAGAAGTGGCTTTAGAGGTGGCTACCGAGGTGGACGAGGTCGTGGAAGGCAGTCTTTCAATAGAGGTCAGAATTCTAAAGGTTATCAACCATCTGGTCGTAGTCAAAATTTCAGAGGTCGTGGAAGAGGCGGATTTCAACAACGAGGTGACAAGTCTCAATTTCAATGTTATAATTGTAATAAATTTGGTCACTTCATTTATGAGTGTAGAGCACCAAATGTGGAAGAAAGAAGTCATTTTGCAGCAGCAAAAGAAGACAAAGATGTTGGCACTGCTATGTTCCTCACTTACAAAGGAGACGAGGAAAGCAAGAACAATGTTTGGTATCTTGACTCAGGGGCGAGTAATCACATGACTGGTCACAAGGAATTATTCACGAAGATAGACGATACCATCAGCGGAGAAGTTACTTTTGGTGACTCGTCAAAGATTCCGGTGAAAGGAAAAGGTACTGTCACGATCATGTCAAAGAAAGGTGAAAAGAAATATATAAATAATGTTTATTATATTCCTGTATTGAAAAATAATATTATCAGTCTTGGCCAACTTGTGGAGAAAAGATATAATATACAAATGCAGGACAATTCCCTCATTATTAGAAATCAAGCTCGCGAATTGATTGCAAATGTGGAGATGTCAAAGAATCGTTTGTTTACGCTTGATATGCAAATGAATGTGTAGAAGTGCTTAAAGTCGGTCATTAAAAATGACTCGTGATTGTGGCATTTGAGATATGGTCATCTTGGATTTTCTGGCTTAAAATTATTGTCAAAAACAAAGATGGTGGACGGTTTGCCAGAAATCAACGAACCAGAAAATTTGTGTGAAGGGTGTGTCAAGGGGAAGCAACACAGACAAAGCTTTCCCGTTGGAAAATCGTGGAGAGGCAGGAGGCCATTAGAGATAGTTCTTACAGATATCGCTGGTCCATTTGATATCCCATCACTTGGAGGTAATAGGTATTACCTAACATTTATTGATGATTTTAGCAGGAAAAGTTGGGTGTATATCATCAAAGAAAAATCGGAGGCTCTTGATAAATTCAAGGAGTTCAAAGTACTGGCGGAAAAATAAAGTGGATATTATTTGAAGACACATATATCAGATAGAGGAGGCGAGTATACTTCAAACTTGTTCAAAAGTTTTTGCATAGCACATGGCATCAATCATCAGTTGACAATTGTATATACTCCTCAATAAAATGGCATTGCAGAAAGGAAGAACCGCACAATTCTTGACATGGCAAGGAGTATGGTGAAAGCAAAGCACTTGCCAAGAACAAATGGGGCGGAAGCCGTTCAATGTGCAGTTTATTTGTTGAATCGTTATCCAACAAAAAGTGTCAGAAACAAAATTCCGAATGAAGCATGGAGCGGAAGCAAACCATCAGTTGGACATCTCAGAGTTTTTGGGTGTATTGCTTATGCCCATTTCCTGATCAGAAAAGAAAGAAGCTGGATGACAAAGGCGAAAAATCTATTTTTACCGGATATGACAAAAGAAGCAAGGCTTACAGACTCTACAATCCCCTGACGAAGAAATTAATCATTTCTCGTGATGTTGAGTTCGATGAACCAGATTACTGGAGATGGAGCGAGGATGAAAGAAAAGTTGCTGGTTTATTTTTCAATGGTGATGACGATGACAGTGATAACCAGAATATTGAAGATGATAGAGATGATGATCAAACTCTTCCATCAAGTCCAAATCAACAAACTCTTGGATCGACACCATCCATGGGAGGAAGCAGCAGTTCAGGGGGAGCACCACTAAAGATGCGGAGTCTTGATAACATCTATGAAGCAACAAGTCCGGTACAAACAACCTTTGATTATTCTTTATTTTGTTTAATGGCTGAATGTGATCCAGTTACCTTTGAAGAGGTTTCTGAAGAAAGCAAATGGAACAAAGACATGGATGAGGAAATTGGTGCAATAAAGAAAAATGATACTTGGGAGCTCACGGATCTTCCAGAAGGACACAAAGCAATTGGTGTCAAGTGGGTCTACAAGACCAAGAAGAATCAGGATGGAGAAGTGGAGAAATACAAGGCGAGGCTGGTGGCTAAAGGCTACAAGCAGCGATATGGCATTGACTATGATGAGGTGTTTGCTCCAGTTGCACGAGTTAACACCATCAGACTTTTTACAGCAATTGCCGCTCAAAAGTAATGGAAGATTTTTCAGATGGACGTGTAGTCAGCATTCCTAAACGGTTATCTTGAAGAAGAAGTCTATATTGAGCAGCCTCCCGGATATGTTCAGAAAGGTCGGGAAAATAAAGTCTACAGACTGAAGAAAGCCTTATATGGTTTGAAGCAAGCTCCACGAGCATGGAATACAAGGGTTGATGAATATTTTCAGATAAATGGCTTCGTGAAGAGTCCATACGAGCATGCCCTCTACACGAAAACAAATTCAGGGGGAGATATTATGATCGTTTGCTTATACGTGGACGACATGATCTTTACTGGAAACAATCCTGGTATGTTTGATGATTTTACGAAAGTTATGACTAATGAATTTGAGATGACAGATATTGGTCAAATGTCATACTTTCTTGGAGTCAAGGTGAAGTAGAGCAAAGATGGGATTTTTATGTCTCAGAAAAAATATGCGGAGCAAATTATAAAAAAGTTCAGAATGGAGGAATGCAAGCCAGTGAGCACACCAGCAGAAGCAAGCATAAAGCTTAGGATTGATTCAACGAGGGAGTTGGTAAATCCGACATTGTTCAAAAGTTTGGTTGGAAGTCTGAGGTACCTAACTTTCACTCGTCCAGATATTATGTATGCAGTTGGACTGGTTAGCAGGTACATGGAAAAGCAGAAGCAAGATCACTTGATGGCACCTAAAAGGATTTTGAGGTACATAAAAGGTACACTTGATCAAGGTCTGTTTTACACGCATTCTCAAAATTCAAAATTAGTTGGTTACTCAGACAGTGACTATGGCGGTGACTTGGATGACGGAAAAAGCACCCCAGGCTATGCTTTTCACATTGGTTCTGCAATATTCTCGTGGTCATCAAAGAAGCAAACAACAGTGTCACTATCAACATGTGAAGCATAATACATCGCGGCAGCAGCATGTGCATGTCAAGCTATATGGCTAGGCTACATATTGGGAGACTTAAATCTTGCAGAGGAAGGTCCGGTTAAAATTTATGTGAATAATAAATCTGCTATTTCACTTGCAAAGAATCCAGTATCTCACAGTCGAAGCAAGCATATCAATATCAAATATCATTATATCCGAGAACAGGTGAACGACAAAATTGTGGAACTAGTACACTGCAGGACCGAAGAAAATTTAGCAGATATTTTCACGAAGCCGTTGAAGCCGGAAATATTTCAGAAAATGAAAATAAAACTCGGAATGTAAAGTCGAGTTTGAGGGGGAGTGTTAGAATTGACAAACTCTCCTGGTGGCGGCTTATCAGTAGGTTGAATAAATGGCTGGTCATCCTTGAAATAAGGTAGGCCAATTTGAAAATTGAAGAAGTCAAAGTTGACAGCTGCATGTATAAGAGAATGGGTTGACGAAGTAGTATGAAAAACAGAAAAAGAAAGCTGCATGTTGTAAATAAAGATAGCTGGCCACAAATGTCAAGGATCAATCCTTGAAACAAGGTAGGCTATTAATATGTATAAGGGTAAAAATATGAGTTATGCAGTGATGTAAGACTCTAAACTTGAAGCCTATAAAAGGCTATTATTGTGCATGTAATTAATATACACACAGAAAAGGTGAATAGAAATAGAGAAAGGAAAAGAGCTGAAGCCTGAAGCTCTCTCTCTGCATGTGCTTGTAAAAGAAAAAGGTTGTAGCCTCCTTGTATTATAAAAGGCCGTAGCTTTTATATTTATAAATAGAAGTGTGTTTTTTTTGTGTTATATATACAGACCTGAGTTATATCTGTGTTTTGGGAGAAAGAAGCCCAAGCCCATAACGTTTCGAACACTACCGGTCTCGGTCTTCTATTTTGTCCAGTTTGAGCATATACACTGGAATCTTCATTCTTATCTTTATTTGTGCATTATCAACCTAACGAAAACATAATTTGCGGCTGAGTAGTAGATGGGAAGAAAAATCTCTAGTTAAAATTGAGCAATTTGTTGACCGGTAAAAAAATACAATTTATATTAACTTCAAGTTTCTGTAATTGAAAGCTAAAAAGAAAGACACTGAGCCATTGGTTGTTTAATATGCAGCACGCTCAACATAAATATTTAATTTTGATCATACATTCCGGTAGAATTGTCTATATGCAAGAAGAAACTATATCTTTGTGCTTGTACTAGACTGAAAAGCCTTAAGATTGAAGTTAAAACAACATAAGAAACAAGTAGTTGCATATTACAATGTTATTAACATATAGCACACAGGGCAAGAAGTTTCTACATAGCTATTACACAACTTTCCAGCCAACAGCTTAAAATTAACCTAGTTTTGGCATGTGTTTTTTTTCCTCAAAACTACGCCTTTTTAAGCAGCTTAGGCGAAGCATTTGTCTACAATGCAATGTACAAACTATTCTAACTCTCTTTCTCTCACTCTCTCTCTCTCCTTCTCTCTCTCTCTGCATGGGATATGTTAAAGCTATATTTCTTTCCTTTGACATTGCAGGGAAAAGCAATATGCCACTTTTTTCAGTCATGAATGAAAATGAGAAGCTCTTAACTGTCCTAGGAAATGGCTTGATTCTTGAAAGGTTATAAGAGGGAAGAATGAATGAAGATGAGGGTGTGCAGATGTTTATCATGTACTTTGTAGTACAGATTTCCATTACATTCATTTACACAAATATTTGAAAGTACAGTTGAAAGTTACCTGGTTAGACGTATTTGTTTCAACACTTCCATCAAATTTAAACATTTTAGTCCAATTTTAGTACAAGCTACTAACATTTTATATTTCAACTCAAATTCAAGCTGGTCCAATTTTGTGCATCTCTAATTTTGTGTAAAAATCAGTTTTAGCCACTTTTTAAAAATATAAAATATTAATTTTTTCCACATTAGACAATCATGAAAGTCTTCTTAAATTTCTCAATTTATTTGTTAATATTCAACTAATACATAAAAAAATTGTAATTATTCAATTTTTAAAATTCAATTAATTTTTTAATGAAACGTTTTACTTTTTAATAAATAAACTAGTATGATAGCCCGTTCAAATAGTTTTACCATATTTCTAATAATAGACTTTTTCAATTAATGTACTCTATATTTCTCGATTTTTTAAATGTCAGTTCAAATAGCATTACGATAATTATATAAAAATTTTGTTGAGACTCTAATATATAGTATTATAATTTAATAAGGTTATGTAATATATGATCTCTTTATTAGATAGAGAAATTCAATTTTAATAGTATTTAGTATCAAATTTAGTTTCACCTTTTTTAATGTCACCCTATCTCGGATTTAGTTACTTGCAACTAAATGATAAAATAAGATTTATTAATTAATTTCACTTCTTTTATTTCACTCTAATTCCAAATTCAAATCTCTTTAGCGACATACTTAAATAACATTTATCATTAACATTTTTTTTTTATTTTGCCTAAATATTAAATTCTACAATTTGCAAATACATGATCTCAGATTAGATTATCTCCAATTACATGATTAAATAAGATTTATGACTACATGAACTTTTCATATACCTATCTTAATTTATTTAAAATTTAGTAGTTGGTAAATGTTGAATTAGATTTACGGTCCTAGATATGTTTTAATTATATAAAACATTTGTTTAGTCTCCACGATCTTATATATAGTAATATAATTTAGTAATGTAATATATCTTTTTTTGTTAAAAAACAAATTCCACTTTTAATATTTTTTTACGACCAAATTTGGTTTAATTTCTTTGATTTTGCAGTTCAAATCCTTGCAACTACATGATTAAACAAGATGTATTAATTATTTTCACTTCTTTTGTAACACCTAAATACCACATCGATAAAAAAATGGGATTTCTGTTCATTTTAATAAAACAAAATATTGTACTAAGTATGGCAACAAATAATAATTTTTTTAGGATCTACGGTAAGCTTGTGGATTACCCAAATTGGTTGCATTTACCCCTTACTCTTACTCCCGAGTTTTAAAAGGGAACGAAAGCAGGTGAAAGTTAAGTAAATTAGTTTAACTTCCCTTCATAATGTTAGTGTAGGTGCCCTAGAGGCAATACATTATTCTTTTATCTTTATGTCAGTTGATCATTCAATAAATGCATTTATTATGACCTTAATTACTGCGATATTTTGTTAGCATAATAAATGTCCTTAGAATCATGATACAAATTGTATAGTTTAAGTACATGACTTGAACTTGAGATTATATAATATATCATATTCTTAAAGGTCCCTAGTCGAGTATTATTATATAGGACAATAATAATACATAGATAGACTAGTATGTTGTTTGACAAGATAACCACATCTCATTGGTTATAAGTATGGGGATACTGAAGTCAATACATAGGTACATGTGAGAGTACATGGTACTGGACAGACCCACAGTGAGATTCTTCATGTTTAATAAAGTCATAAGAAAGACTCACAGTGATAATGGTGTAACGATCCTTTGACTTGAAATCATTATATTTCTATACGAGGATTAATATACTTTGACTACATTAAAAGTTACTTTTGATCGGGTGATGATAAAAGTGGACATCGGGTATATCATGAGTCGTATGAGAAATATGAATGATAGATAAAGGATTTAACCCTCCTATAATTAGGAGAGATATTATTGGCCTCTTGATTGAGTGAGATTATAAAAGCATGGCCATGCTCAAATAATGATTTGTTTCAATAATCTACTCATGCATCAAGTAAACCCAGATTAAATGTTGAAGAGGATGACTAAATACATGCCTCGAGTTTAATCTATAATATGTATGGTTAAAGGGATTATATTACACGAAAAAACATTAATCACGAAAAGTTTTATCTAATCACGATTTAATTATTATTTAATTGGGTAACAATGATGTATTACTAGATACCGCTCATTGTTTATAATTTTATTAGAGAATAAAATTATTGCCAATTAAATAATAGCCTATAGGGTCGCACAAATAGAGCACTTAATGGAATAGTTAATTTAAATTATGGATTTAAATTAATTGATGATTATTTGAATTTTATTATAATTAAGTAAGACTTAATTGAGATAATATAAATTCGAATTAAAAGGAATGTTTTTGCCCATAATAATTAAGTATGACTTAGTTATTAATTAAATAATAGAAATTCGTTTTTATTATTTAATCCAATACCTACTAGGGTTGGGCTTTGCTATTATGGCCCTTTTTAATCAGTCATTATAAATAGATAATGAGAGGTTAAAGAGGCTTAAACGTTTTTTAAGAAAACCCTAGCAGCAAAGAGAGGCAGAGGCAATTCAGATCGTCAAGAAGGAGGCTAGTACATCCATTCCGTAGTCAAGTTCGTGAGACGTTCTTGAAGGTGCTCGTGTGGATACCATAGAGGTGTTTCTCCAAGAGGTAGACACAAAGCGTGATAACTAGGATCTCCGTTGAGTTCGTAAAAGTTAATCTCTTGAAAGGTATGATTCGTTATCTCCAAAATCTGCCCATAATTATACATGGATCCTGTTTTTGGGTTTCGAATTTTTGTTTTATTTACGTTTATCCGCTGCGTTTTATGCCTTCGGAACCCAATAATGGTATCAGAGCTACGTGTATAAGGGGCTGATTTGGTTACGTGTTTACTGTATTTTTACAAGTATGCATGTGTGATGAGTCTGCCATGATAACAGTTATGTTATATGAGTCTGCCATGATAACAGTTATGTTATATGAATGATATGATGAATCTGTTAATGATCTATATGATGATACTAGTATGTTTAAGATCTGCCATAACTCATATGTATGCGATCTCTTAAAATATGTATACTGATACACGTTTTTGGTAACTGGGATATGGATCGTGTGTATACTAATACATGCTTCTGGAATAGTATTCTGATACATGTTTTTCTAGTATTCTGATACTTGATTTTGCAAAAATTTCCGCCATCGGGGGGCTCGCTGCCCCCCCGAACCCGTGGTTAGGGTTTCGTTTTTAATTTGTGCTTATGACATATGCTTTACTTATTTATTATTCTTGATTGGATCATGATAAGTGATAAATAGTATGTCATCTTTATATGATCTATCATGTTCTTTAATGGTTACTGAGCATGGTGCATAGTTATGGCCTTAAGACCTTAGTTGTAATGGTTTATTCTTTTGGTTTGTAATAAATACGACTTGCATGTCGTTTTCTATTTGTAGTTGTTTTATCTCGAATGTAACTCGAGTTCTTTTGTAAGTTCATTAGTATAATTCTTAATGTAACATCCTAGAAGGACAAGGGAAAGAGGAGGCATCCTATGGAGGCCAAGGAGACAATGGAAGCAATAGAGAAGACATATGTAATAGTTATTTTTACACCATAGATTGACCTTGATCTTTTCATTAGCCTGAAAAGATCACATAGGATTGGGCCATAACTATTGCACGTTTACTTTACGTACTTTTCATATGATGTATAAATAGTATGTGTAGAGTAGAAAAATGCATGTTTTAATTAGATTAATGATGTATGTATGTATTAGATACATCACCCATGCCATGCCTTTAAACAAGATAAAATCTGTAACGACTCAAGATTTAAAATTAACAAACGATCATGAGATTCTCGTGTTTATGAAACACGGAATAAAATACGAATTTTCTTTATTTCTGACATGGGGCGATTTTGTCAACAACGGGTTCATAGAACTTGTAAGGCTGTGGGTTTTAAGCGAGACCGATGTGACTCCTCCACTACCTGGAAATCAAACCATTGACGAGTATTGATTTGAAGTATTTTATTCAAGGAAAAATTGGGAATCTCTTTATGATGGGATCATGATCGTTCTAAATTAAAATCCCTAAGTAAAAATATTAAGTTTTAATCAGATGCTTTCCAATGAATGAACACTCATTAAATCCTAGATCGATAAGGGGAAGGGCTGTCAGTGGCAGGGGACTCCTATCTATCATGGTGAAATGCGACGAATATAAACGGTTATATTCGGATGTTGTATCATTGGGTCTAACTTAACTGAGTCATCATAATAAGGTGAATATAAACGGTTATATTCAACTATTATGAACTTAGAAGCATAGAGTTTGGTTAAAAATCTATTAGATAGATAAGATCAATTGTTGTTCACCAAATTATCCAAGAATTATATATGATATAATTGACAACTGTTGTCTACCTAAATAATCATGTTTTAAGGATACCAGTGGTTGACTTAGAACATGACGAAATATGGATCTTGGCTCACTAGAAAGATTTATGGGATATACTTTCCGAATTAATAGTTAGGGCTATTAATTTGATAAAAAAAATAGTGGGAGATATATTACGAATATATCATAATCATATGAACATAAAATTTTAACTCGGACAATCTAATGTTTATTTTGCGCTTTTATTATTGTAGATACTGAGTAATGGCAAACAACACAAACACACTATCCGTACGTTCAGTCCTTGAGAAGGACAAGCTGACAGGAGGAAACAACTTCCTAGACTGGCAGAGGAATTTGAGGATTGTCCTCAGGCAGGAGCGCAAGCTTCATGTCATTGATATTCCTCCTCCAGGCCCCCTTCCTGAGGGTGCTACTGCTGATGAACGAGCAGCACGCACAAAGGATGAGAATGATGCAAATGATGTTGCATGTCTTATGTTGGCAACTATGAGTGCTGAGCTTCAAAGACAACATGTGCATATGGATGCATATACTATCAATGAGCACTTGCAAAGCATGTTTGCAAGCCAAACTCGTCAAGAAAGGTTCAACACGAGTAAGTCACTTTTTAATTGCAAACAAGGGGCGAGTGAACCAGTTGGCCCACATGTTCTGAAGATGATTGGTTACATTGAGTACCTTGAAACTTTGGGTTTCCCGATTGGTCCGGAAACTGGTATTGACCTAATCATGAATTCTTTGAACAACAAATTCACTCAGTTTGTTGTGAACTACAATATGAATGAATTTGACAAAACACCTACTGAATTGTTGCATATGTTGAGAACATATGAGACCAACATGAAGACAGCTGAACCTGCTCCCATACTGATGGTGGGAAATAAAGGTAAGGCCAAAGGGAAGGGAAAATGGAAGGGTAAGAAGAAGATTGGATCTGATTCTACAACCAAGCCAAAGTCAGGTCCCAAACAGGCTTTAAAGCCTAAAGGTGGTGTGGCCAAGGGTGAATGTCACTACTGTAAGAAAGATGGTCACTGGAAGAGAAACTGTCCAATTTACTTGGAGGATCTGAAGAAAAAGAAAGCAGTTCAGATTTCTGGATCAGGTATTTATGTTATAGAAGTCAATTTGTCTATTTCTACATCCTGGGTATTTGATACTGGATGTGCTTCTCACATTTGTATAAATGTGCAGGGCCTGCAGAGAAGTAGAACTCTGGCTAAGGGAGAAGTGGACCTAAGAGTAGGCAATGGAGCAAAAGTTGCTGCTTTAGCTGTAGGGACTTATTATTTATCTATGCCCTCTGGGCTTGTTTTAGAACTAGAAGACTGTTTTTACGTGCCTGCGATTCGCAGAAACATTATTTCTGTTTCTTGTTTGGACAAGAAAGGTTTTTCGTTTACAATAAAGAACAACAGTTGCTCTTTTGCTTTGAATGATTTAACCTATGGTGTTGCGCGTTTATTTAATGGTTTATATGTTCTTGATTTAGATAACCCTGTCTGTAATATAGAAAACAAACGACTTAAAATAAATGACTCAAATCAAACATACCTCTGGCATTGTCGTCTAGGCCACATAAATGAGAAACGCATATCCAAATTACATAAGGATGGATACTTGGATAAGTTTGATTTTGAATCATACCAAGAATGCGAATCTTGTTTGCTTGGTAAGATGACTAAAGCCCCTTTCACTGGTAAGGGTCAAAGGGCCACTAAACGTCTGGAGCTAATACATAGTGATGTATGTGGCCCAATGCGTGTAATGGCTAGAGGAGGCTACTACTACTTCATAACATTTACTGATGATTTCAGTAGATATGGATATGTATATCTTATGAAGAACAAATCCGATTCTTTTGAAAAATTTAAAGAATACAAGGTTGAAGTAGAGAAGCAAATTGGCGGAGATGCAAGTATTAAGATCTTACGATCCGATCGTGGGGGTGAATACTTAAGCACCGAATTTAGAGAGTATTTGAAAGAGTGTGGTATTGTATCGCAACTCACTCCGCCAGGAACACCTCAATGGAATGGAGTTTCAGAGAGGAGAAATCGCACCTTGTTGGACATGGTGCGATCGATGATGAGTCATGCAGATCTTCCAATTAGTTTCTGGGGTTACGCTCTAGAAACAGCGGCTTTCACACTTAACCGTGTTCCTACTAAGAAGGTTCAAAAGACTCCATATGAGATATGGAAAGAGAAATGGTCAGGCATGAACTTTATGAAAGTTTGGGGATGTAAGGCATTTGTGAAACGTCAAGAATCTGACAAGCTTGGACCTAAATCCGAAGAGTGCATTTTTGTAGGATACCCTAATGAAACAAAGGCGTATTATTTTTATAGTCCTTCTGAGCAGAAAGTGTTTATTGCTCGAGATGCTGTCTTCATGGAAAGAGATTTTGTTTCCAAAAGAAACAGTGGGAGAACTATAGATCTCGATGAAGATCGAGAACCGCAAAATAGCATTGAACCTGAAGTGGAACAAGAGCAGAATAATGATAATGCTCAACAAACACAGGTTGTTCGTAGATCTGGTAGATTTCGCCATGAGCCAGAGAGATATGGATTTCTCATGACTCAGTGTGGTGATTTGATGCTCATAGATGAAGATGAGCCTCTCACATACCAAGATGCTATGAACAGTCCAGACTCTAAGAGATGGCTTGAAGCCATGAAATCCGAGATAGATTCCATGTACGAAAACCAAGTATGGACTTTGGTTGATCCACCTGAAGGGGTAAAACCCATAGGGTGCAAATGGGTTTTTAAGAAGAAAAAGGGCATGGATGGAAATGTTCAGACCTATAAAGCTAGGCTGGTTGCAAAAGGTTTCAAACAAATTCATGGTATTGACTATGATGAAACTTTCTCACCAGTGGCTATGGTCAAGTCTATAAGGATTTTACTTGCCATTGCAGCATTCCATGATTATGAAATCTGGCAAATGGATGTCAAAACAGCCTTCCTTAATGGAAGCCTTGAAGAGGATGTGTACATGACACAACCTGAGGGTTTTGTCGATCCAAGGAATGCTGGCAAGGTATGTAAATTGCGTCGATCCATTTATGGATTGAAGCAATCCTCTAGGAGATGGAATATCCGTTTTGATGAAATAGTCATAGAGTATGGCTTTGTTCAAAACGAAGATGAACCGTGTGTTTACAAGAAGGTTAATGGGAGCTATGTGGCATTCATAGTACTATATGTTGATGATATACTACTAATGGGGAATGACATACCTTCTCTAAAGGCTGTTAAGACGTGGTTAGGGAGCAATTTCTCCATTAAAGACTTAGGAGAGGCATCCTACATTCTAGGAATGAGGATCTATAGAGAAAGATCTAGAAGGATGATCGGTCTAAGTCAGAGCACATACATTGATAAGGTTTTGCATCGTTTTGGAATGCAAAATGCAAAAAGGGGATATGTCCCTGTGTCTCAAGGGATAACGATCTCTAAGGACCAATGTCCGAAATCATTGGATGAGAAGGACCACATGAATAAAGTTCCATATGCTTCAGCAATTGGATCTATCATGTATGCAATGGTATGTACTCGCCCAGATGTCTCGTATGCTTTGAGCATGACGAGCAGATACCAGTCTAATCCGGGTGAAGGTCACTGGACGGCAGTTAAGAATATTCTTAAGTACCTGAAAAGAACTAAAGATTCATTCTTGGTGTATGGAGGAGAAGAGAAACTCGTTGTAAAAGGTTACACCGATGCAAGTTTCCAAACAGACAGAGATGATACTGTATCACAGTCTGGTTTTGTGTTTTGTCTAAACGGAGGTGCTGTAAGCTGGAAGAGTTCAAAGCAAGAAACAGTAGCTGATTCTACAATGGAGGCTGAGTACATTGCAGCTTGTGAAGCAGCTAAGGAGGCCGTTTGGATTCGAAAGTTCATTTCTGTTTTGGGAGTGGTTCCATCGATCGCAAATCCCATTGATCTATACTGCGATAATAATGGAGCCATTGCACAGGCTAAAGAACCTAGATCACACTCCCGGGCTAAACATATACTCAGGAGATTTCACCTTATTCGAGAGATTAATGAAAGGGGTGATATACACATATATAAAGTGCACACAAATGATAACATTGCAGACCCACTGACCAAAGGCTTGTCGCAGCAGAAGCACGATGGTCACACTAGTTCCATGGGTATTAGATATATGGGTGATTGGCTCTAGTGCAAGTGGGAGATTGTTAGTGTAGGTGCCCTAGAGGCAATACATTATTCTTTTATCTTTATGTCAGTTGATCATTCAATAAATGCATTTATTATGACCTTAATTACTGCGATATTTTGTTAGCATAATAAATGTCCTTAGAATCATGATACAAATTGTATAGTTTAAGTACATGACTTGAACTTGAGATTATATAATATATCATATTCTTAAAGGTCCCTAGTCGAGTATTATTATATAGGACAATAATAATACATAGATAGACTAGTATGTTGTTTGACAAGATAACCACATCTCATTGGTTATAAGTATGGGGATACTGAAGTCAATACATAGGTACATGTGAGAGTACATGGTACTGGACAGACCCACAGTGAGATTCTTCATGTTTAATAAAGTCATAAGAAAGACTCACAGTGATAATGGTGTAACGATCCTTTGACTTGAAATCATTATATTTCTATACGAGGATTAATATACTTTGACTACATTAAAAGTTACTTTTGATCGGGTGATGATAAAAGTGGACATCGGGTATATCATGAGTCGTATGAGAAATATGAATGATAGATAAAGGATTTAACCCTCCTATAATTAGGAGAGATATTATTGGCCTCTTGATTGAGTGAGATTATAAAAGCATGGCCATGCTCAAATAATGATTTGTTTCAATAATCTACTCATGCATCAAGTAAACCCAGATTAAATGTTGAAGAGGATGACTAAATACATGCCTCGAGTTTAATCTATAATATGTATGGTTAAAGGGATTATATTACACGAAAAAACATTAATCACGAAAGGTTTTATCTAATCACGATTTAATTATTATTTAATTGGGTAACAATGATGTATTACTAGATACCGCTCATTGTTTATAATTTTATTAGAGAATAAAATTATTGCCAATTAAATAATAGCCTATAGGGTCGCACAAATAGAGCACTTAATGGAATAGTTAATTTAAATTATGGATTTAAATTAATTGATGATTATTTGAATTTTATTATAATTAAGTAAGACTTAATTGAGATAATATAAATTCGAATTAAAAGGAATGTTTTTGCCCATAATAATTAAGTATGACTTAGTTATTAATTAAATAATAGAAATTCGTTTTTATTATTTAATCCAATACCTACTAGGGTTGGGCTTTGCTATTATGGCCCTTTTTAATCAGTCATTATAAATAGATAATGAGAGGTTAAAGAGGCTTAAACGTTTTTTAAGAAAACCCTAGCAGCAAAGAGAGGCAGAGGCAATTCAGATCGTCAAGAAGGAGGCTAGTACATCCATTCCGTAGTCAAGTTCGTGAGACGTTCTTGAAGGTGCTCGTATGGATACCATAGAGGTGTTTCTCCAAGAGGTAGACACAAAGCGTGATAACTAGGATCTCCGTTGAGTTCGTAAAAGTTAATCTCTTGAAAGGTATGATTCGTTATCTCCATAATCTGCCCATAATTATACATGGATCCTGTTTTTGGGTTTTGAATTTTTGTTTTATTTACGTTTATCCGCTGCGTTTTATGCCTTCGGAACCCAACACATAATCATGCTCCGAGTTCTTAAAAGGACCGAATGCAAGTGTTTATAAATGTAAATTTAACAATCTTTTGCTCCAAAACTTTCACTCCAAAAATGGGATGAAAGTACTTTACCTCCTAAACACTTCCTTTCTTCCCATTAAAAAACTCGGGAGCAAGCTCAGTCAACCATGCTTGAGTTTATTTCCAAATTGAAATTGGACCTTACACGATTTTCGAAAAAGGCCCACGATTTACCGGGATTGTCACATCTTTGACTTGGTACGAATCTCAAGTTTGATTCTCTTTAGCTACATACTTATATAAAAAAATTTGACGTTTATTTATTTCACTCAAATCTCCGCTAGGATTATATGCAAGTGGATGATTAAATAAGTTTTAATCATCCTTGAGTTATAGTTATATATGAAGAAAAAATGATGTAGAGTTGAAATGTGGTATATAATATTTCTAAAAATTTATTTATTTTTCAAATCTATTATATCTATTATATTATAATTGTTTTTCTATCTAATTTTTCTATTTTCGTTGTGTGGACATTCTTATCCCAAAGAAAGACATTTTTATATGTTAATATGATCAAAAACAATATATAATTAATTAAGGGAAAATAGTGTCTAAGTAGTTTAGTAAAAAAGGTATATAGCTAATTAAGAAATATGTTTAAAAGTCATGTTCAAGGCATGTTATTAATGATTTTAACAATTATTTTAAATATTGTTTTAGTAGAGTGGTTGTGGATGTGAAAAAAATACCTTCATCCATAAGGTCATATGTTGAATTCCAATTGAAAGCCAGATGTGTAAAAAGGAAGAGAAGGAATATATATAACTTTTCTATTTAAATAAATGGGATATGGTATATTTGATGGTGCCCTAAAAATGAGACACATGATTAATGTTACTACTTTAAGAAATCATTAGGACATTATTGTAACATTTGTTTATATAATATGGCTCAAATATTAACCTAGAATAAATTTTTAAAACATTGTTAAACTTGCTCTTAGAGATGTGGTTCATAATCTATGTTCATTTTGATGAAAAGGCTACGTAATGGTTTTTGAGTGTATGATTTAAATATCTAATTCCATTAGTGAGAATGAAATAAAAATTTTGTAACAACATATTTTATGATTTAAATATCTAATTCCACCCCATACAAAAAGTGCTATGTGGTAGAGAGTTGGACCTAAAGGGATCAAATTCCTTTTACACTAAAGAAAAGAAAGGCCTCAGCTCTACTAAATTTGAAAAAAAAAATCAATTCTTTTCACTTTTTTATTCATTTGAAATAGAAGAGGGTTTCAATTTCCCAAAATTAGAAAACAAGAGTGGTGCAAGACAATGGAAATCTGTTTGGAAGAACATTATACAACATATAATTACACAATTTTACTGTAATACCAAATTTGTTGAGGTTTTATTTCCAATTATCATAAAAGCCCATGCGAGGCAGGTGCCAGTTCATATATTTAAATAATTTCTCATACGTAATGGTGAGCATATATTAAAATAATTTTATAATAAAAATTTGATTAATATGATTTACTATTTTATGTTTTATTTATATTATATTTTATAAGATTATATATCATATTGGATAAATATCCCTACTATAATAAACACACAATAATTTTTTAATGGCTAAAATAATTACTTTTTTATAACATGAAATAAACTTTATCAAATTAAATAATTGAGCACAAGAAAATAATTACTTCCCCATAATCCTGTGTGTATATAACCTGAACATTTATCAATTTATTTGGTTTTAACGTAATAACACCATATTTGTATAATATAAAATTTACCTTGCACATGAAATTTAGCCTTAACACATATTATAAAATTTCTTAAATTTATATTTATGTATTGATCACTCTTAAGTATATAGAGAGATAGATGATACAAGCTTAAATTTAGTACCCTTTGCAACTAAATGCTTGTAACACTTTCAAAATGTATTGCAATAGATTACTAAAACTAATATTATTCAGTGTCATGATTAGTTTTACATACAAGTACACACTACAATAGCACCATAAGTTAGTTTTTATATAATTTCTACGAGTATTCCCATTATTACATGATTTCTATATATTATTACTTTTTTTTTACCATATTCAGATGACATATTAAATATTGCGTCAAAAATTGTGAATAAATAAACGTATTAATTTGCAAATTATGTTCATTATTTTACTTAAATCTCAAAAATCTTGTACATTTGGGAAGTATACTATTAAGGATAAAAAATTAGGGTATATTTAATGCTGTAGTTAATGCTAGGGTTCGTGAGCTTCAATACTCTATTTGACTGCTCTTGTGCTTCACGACTCAACTGGCCTTCACAAGATGCCTACGTAACTTGCTCTTTGCCAAGGATCAAGTCAAAAAATATAGTTCTAATTTGTGGGGTGAGACCCTTATATAGGCATAGGATGACTTGAATTAGATTAGAGTTAGGAGACTTAGTGGGAAAGTCTTAGATTTAGAATAGACTTTGGAGCCCTAGAATATAGGAATTTACTTCCTTATAGGACTATGTAGCTTGATGACTACTCTTTTGAGAGTTTGATTCTGATTTGAACTTGTTTTATCAATCATAGTTTGGGCTGATTCATGACCCATAAATTTATTAATATATATTTGGTATGTGGGCCCCTTGAGCCCAATTAATGATATATTAATTACTGGGCCCTAATAATCGGGTTTCATCTTTGGACCAAATCAGACATAATTAATGCGCTCATTTATTACGTAATCAAGATTATTTTTATCCCCTATCATTTGCTCCCAACTTCTAGGAAACCGTACAGGATTTCATAGAAGTTAAGTTTTTATTCCTTTGCTGGGTATCGTTTCTAGCGTAAAGTGTGGTGCGACCTACACTCTTACAATGATTTTCCCTTTTCGAGGCTACAAACCATTTTCTGGAAATTTTTCATCCTCATTTTCCTTGCTTACTTCCTCTGCTAGAATATACCTTGAATTGGTTAATGCCCCCATTTAGTAATTTTCAAGAATTACTCTTTTAATTCCTTAATTTTCGGGAGTTCTTATTCAAATTTTCTACTATTTTTACCAGGATCCCGATCGAAATTTTGACGAGGATCCAAGTCGAAATTTCTGTCAACTCCGGTAGCCTAGTAGAAAATTTTCGACCAGGGTCCACTTCCTGAAATTCAACTAGGATCCTAGCTGAAATTCAAGTGAAAAGATTTCGACCAGGAACCACAAGGATACCAGGTTGTGTATCCTAGTCGAAAGATTTCGACCAAGAACCATAACATAAATTTCGACCTAAATCCTAGTCGAATTTAAAATCCATTTTTAATAGTTTATCCAGAATTAACGACCAGGATTCACAACCTTGTATTCGACGAGTATCCTAGTCAAAATTTCAGTCATTTATTGCATCCTAGTCCAAAGATTTTTACCAGGAACCACGACGTAGATTTTGACCAAAATCCTGCTCCACTTGATTTTTTATTTTGGGGGCTCTAGTCGAAGGAATTCGACTAGGATTGGCGATCTGGATTTTGATCTCAATCATGGTCTTAATTCTCATATTAATCCAATATTGTTTGGACTTTCCTTTTCTAAATTTTATATGGATTGGGCCAATGGCCTTCTATTTTGCTTTTGGAAGCCTCAGGAATATTCCATGGAAACTCCGAGATATTCTAGAGTTTCGGATTTAACCTTTTGGGCCTTTGGCTTATGGGCTTTTAACGGTTCATCTTCCCCTGAATTTCCCTATATATTAGAATAAGTGGAATTATTTCTTTCTCACTTCTCATTTTACAAAATTTTCTCGAAAAGTTCTTTATATTTTCTGGATTTCGTCTGCCTGCTCTCTGCAATTTCGGGCTTTCAGACTTTCAGTTTTCCGACGAAATCTCCATAGCTTCAAGGGTTTTCCAGGTATTTTATCACATCCTTCTTATATTTTGAGATTTTAGTATGAGCGTATTCATAGCTTTCTGGGTTTTTCCTAGATTTATGGATTTTTAGATTGAACACTCTTATAAATTTATGGGTTTTTTCCGTATTTGTCATGCATATATTCATATGGTAGACAAAAAATTAGCTCGCCCGAAAAAAATGAAGTGGATAGAAAACCTAGTCAATTCTCCATTCGATCAATGTATTCTTCTTCTTTAATATATTTTATCATTACCTCATTTGATCATTTTCTTGGTCCATCTTTTAACTTGCATGAGTTTTGAGATCAATCTCAGACTTACCACCAACTCACTACACAGTCAGAATCAATCATTTTCATTGCTAACTAAGAATAATATAGAAAAATAATATTCAGGTGAATTTGAAGGTGGAGGATACAAATGGTATAATAATGTCCCTCTTGTTAAGTTGTTATATGTTTTTCTATGTCACAGCATTTTAATTTTTGTTTGTCCCTGTAGGAAGCTGGTGATTTTCCCCAATGGAAAGAATGTCAAGGAATATATATATATATATATGTGTGTACTTGGCCATGGCTGAAACAACTTCACTTCGCCCCGGTTGGAAAGTGTTTGCAACTTTTAGACTTTCTTTGCTTGATCAGAACAAGGACAATTTTCTGACAGTTAAAGGTTATTGTTGAAATTTTACCTTGATATGCCTAGTGGTTTTTAGAGAAATTGAAGTTTATTAGGGGCATAAGATTCATTAGAAATTATTTGCATACAAACATGACTACTAATTAGGCCTTTTGACAAGTACGGGCTTGATCAAGTTAAAGTTAAAGTTAAATTCAAGTCAAAGTGTTGATCATTTTGACCAGGTGGAGGGTAAGGTTGATTTGGGGCAACAGGGTATCCGTAACCATATGTGTATGGTGATGGATTATATTTATAGTTATTATTAATTTAAATTCAAGAAAATCAAGAACACTAGTTTATTACAACAGATAATATTACAATCTACACATACATACAATGATATCAATAGATGGGGTTACATAAAAAGATACACAAACACAAATTAGGAACAACTAGGAGTTGAAAGGATAGATCATGTTGAAAAATGTTGATTTGTTTAACAATTGTTTGATGGATTCACAGAAGACTATGTGTATTAATATATGTGAAGTAGAAGAAGGAGTTCGTTTATCTAGTCTGGGAAGGAGGAGATTAGGACACTCTCTTTCATTCAATTTTTGGACAGGTGGTCAATGGGAGCCCCAACGATATAACCTTGATGACGGCCTTCAATATTGTCACCAATGATAATGGGACGTCCCGCTCCTGGGATCTTATTAATCAGATAGTTTTTATTGAGCTTGAACTTTCTCCTGTCTCAAAGAAAAGTAATTTTTAACTTAGCTTTACTTCTGTGTATTCAATTTAACTTGCCTTTCTAGCTTTAAATGTTGATTAATTTTCTCATGTAGCGGTTGTAAAGATAGCGGAGATGACCAAGCCTAAATACTTGGAAACCATAAGGATGAAACGGGCCATAAAGCTTTTTAAAGACCCGTTCTTGGGGGACCGTTTTTCTGTATTTTAAACTCAGATTGGAGTATAAGGGGATGAAGAAAGCCCCACCCAGCCATTTAGGACCAAACAGAGGCTCGAGGCCTTCTATCAGCCTACATGGGGCATCCCGGGGAAGGAAACAATACATGGAAATATGAAGCATGCCAAGGAGTGGTCGCTTCAGTCCATTTCCCCGACTGACTATAAAGATTTTTTCCTTCAACATGACTTGGAGGCTAACGAGCTGTTTGGTGCTCAGGCTTTAGCGATGGTAACTTATTTTTACAGGATTTTCTTATTTATTTACCCATCCTTTCCTGTATTAAATTTATTTTTCTTCCTCTCTTTTTTTTTACTATCAGGCTAACGCCCAAGCTAAGGCTTGAAAGTTAGTTACGATGATACCACCAAGAAGCTCGAGGAGGCCAACGAGATAATTGAACTCCTTAAGGATCGGCTTGAGCCAAGATCGTCATTTTAAATGACGAAAGAGAAAAAAGGGTTTGATGCTTGAATGGATACTCATGAGTTTAAAGATTTGATGAAGGAGCATGATGCCCTTTCTCACCCCATTAGCTAAAAGGAGGGTCGGGACGCCGCAATTATGGCTATTTAAGCCGAATACCCCGAGATGCTCAAGGCAAAATCCTTCCATTGCCCCCTAAAAATTCCAAACCTTGTGGGTGTCACAGAAAGGGTCTTCGCTCTTATTCGAGAAGAAGATTACTCCATCCCTTCTCTTGATCCAAGGGCCTCTGGGTCTTAAGCGCCGGTGGGAGCCAGGGACAAAAAAGGAAGGAGATTGAATCTAGCTCTGGAGAAGAAAAATCCTCTTCTCTCGGTTGCTCTAAATATCTCTTTCTCTCGGTCGCTATCACACACTCTCTCTCAGCTCTCAATTGAATCGAATCATCCTAAAGTACTACCTCATAGATTGATGATGAGATTAGCTAGGGTTTTATATTCTCACAGATTCGAGCTAGGGTTTTTAATTGGAACTGGGGGGTTTTAATTGGAATAGGGGGTCAAATAAGCTTTCAGTTCTACTTTAAAGTACTACCCCCCCCCCTCTCCGTCTCTCTCTGTGATTTTGGGTTATTTAATATTTGCTCGATTTCAGGATTAAAGATTGTATTTTATTGAGGTTTTTGTTATGTTGATTTAGAGTGATGTTCTGTTTTTAGTATGAATCATTGGCTTGGTTATGCACTCGACTCTCTACACTCTCAATACACTCAACTCTTTCCACTTTCAATACACACAACACAAAACACAAAGCATTAGAAACCGATCTAATTTTCTCAAACCAATTTTCAATTCGAGAAGATCTAATGGCGCCTATTGTAGTTTTAGAAAACGGTGGCGACATCTCCGCCGCTAAACCACCACTCAATGGCCGTATCGCGACAGTGTACAGTGAATACAGAACAGTCGATTGGATCACAATCTTCCACTTCCAGCTGTTATTAAGAATCAATTTAGTGTTTTTGATGGTCCTGCTAGCTCTGCTACCGGAAATCCAGATATATATATATATATATATATATATATAATTTGTGTGTAGATTTGAATGTGTATATTTGAATTGATGTGTTGATGTTTCCGGCCGTATTGTTGCTTTTAGTTTTTTAATTGAATTGGATCAAATGTGTTTTATTTATACGATACGTGTGTGTATAGATTTGAAATAATTGTCAATGCGATCGATAAAACAACTTTAGTTTAATGAGCTGCAGTAATCTAAATTAATTGTTGAGTAATTGAATTAGATTAACTGAATTAAATATATTTGTAATATAGACATTGTGTGTGTTAGTATATATAATACACGTGTATATATATTTGAATTGGTTCTCATTGCGGATCGATGAAACAGCGTAATTTGAAGTTAGTTGTTGAGCAATTGAATTGAATTGAAATAGAGTGTACATGTACCTGTAGTTTATTTGTGTTGTTAAGCATTAGATCTAGCCATCTAGGTTTTGTGTTGTATGTTCTCGTTAATATGGTCTTTGATTTTTTTTTTGTCTTTACATGGAGGCTTTGTAGATGACTTTTATCTTCGCATATACAAGACCATTGCGGTCTTTGCAGTAATCCAGACACTGGTGAGCTGTAGTTAAATCTAATTTCTATTTTTTATTATCCTGAATATGTGCTTCTATATGTCAAGTAGCTAAATTTTATTATATTTATCTTCTTTTTTTGTGGTGTAATTTGATTATTTATACTCGAAAGACAAGGTAAAGATGTATTATGTATGGCAATTTGAGGAATGGATATGTTATATACTTGTATGTGGTTGTACTATTAATAATCAGCTTATAAATTAGTGTTTTTTTTATGGATTGAGTGTTGATTGTGGACTAAAGACTAAAAGGAAAATGTACATAATCACTATTGTTGTGCAAGACATGCCTGTACTTTAGCAAGACTAAGTCAAATTGACAATCCTAGGTAAGTTGTATTGTAATCTTAGTTTGCACTTTGTATTGTAACATTAAAGTCTGTAAAAATGTCAAAGAGCAGACATGAGTCCTTTTATTTTAAACAATATGAAGCCTAATAATTCTATCTGGAAGAAGATCAGGAAGATCATGCCTTAGAAGAATTATGAAGAAGCTTGGAGTTGAATAAATCTGTTTTACAAAAAATGTTCTAAATCAAGATCTCTACAAGTCACAGATTTAGTATTAAGGAGAAGTTATTCGAGAACTCCAGAATGACTTATAGAGAACCTCTGAAATATCGATAAGCCAAATTGAAGACATGAAGATTGGAGATATTGACAAGTCATTTCTTTACTAGAGAACTCACAATTATCGACAAGTCAACATTCATTAGAGAAATCTGAGTTATCGATAAGTCATATTCCATTAGAGAACTCAGAGATCTCTATAAGCCAAAATTCACTAGAGAACTCTGAGTTATCGACAAGCCAAATATGACTAGAGAACTCTAAGTTATCGATAAATCAATAAGCCACTAGAGAACTCAGAGATATCGATAAGTCATAGTGAAGATATGATGAATAGAGATCTCGACAAGCCAAATTCTCTTGTAGAGAACTTAGAGACCTATACAAGTCAAATTTACAATAGTGCATTAGAGATCTGGATAAGCCAATATACTTATCGAGATGTCAAGTTCCCTATAAACCAAACTGGAGATCTCGAGGTAAAATCTCAAAGTACAATTTGCAGACCAGTTCAATATCTAAGATTTACAATCAAAAAATAATCCAACTAGCTGTATTGACAAGTCTACAGAAAGCAGCTTAAAGGGTGTTCAAGATGAAGGGTGAAGATTAACTGACAAAAAGGAAGATCAAAGTAACACAATATGCAAAGATATGCTAAGCCAGAAATGGAAATGACAAGTGACAGATTACTATAGTTATTAACATGTCGTATTATACACTGTGTAAACGAGTAGTTAACTAAATTTTAAAGTTAACAACGGTCCTTTGTTAGAAGTGGGAATTTATGTTTTAGATCAGGAATTCTTGTATTCTCTCAAGATAGAAGCTAAGCTCTTTATCAACAAAGAGCCAATAAATTTGGTAGCAAAACATTCTTAATTTTAATATAAAATTAAGTTAGTTTTGAAAGATCTGTATTGCATATTTAATTTCTACCTAAACACATTTCACTACAACAACTGTGTTCTTTGCATATTAATTTTTTCATATGACTAAAATTGATATATATTAACACCCGTACGATTGGATCTTTGAAAAAATCATTTTAAAAATTTATCTTTTAAATCGGGAATGAATCTCGTTGTAGGGACTAGTACTTTTACTAGATTTTTCTATTCTTGGCATGCACGATGAATTTGACATTTTTTAATAATTTTTTCTTATGACTAAAATTGATATATTTTAATATCCATACGGTTTGATTATCGAAATTTTTTTAAAAAAATTATCTTGTAAATCAGGAACGAATCTCGTTGGTGGGAATCCCATTCCTGACATGCAGCATGAATTTGAAATTTTTTATCAATTTTTTTATATTACTATAATTGATATATCTTAACATTCATATGGTTGGATCATGGAAAAAAATTATTTTAAAATTAATCTTATAAATCGGGAGCGAATCACGATGCTGGAAGTGGTACTTTTACTAGATTTTCCTATTCCTGACATGAAGCATGAAATTGAAATTTTTTATCAATTTTTTCATATGACTATAATTGATATACCTTAACATGCATATGGTTGAATCATCGAAAAAAATCATTTTAAAATTAATCTTGTAAATCTGGAGGGAATCACGTTGTTGAAAGTTGTACTTTTACTAGATTTTCCTATTCCGATTCCTGACATGCAAGATGAATTTAAAAAAAAATTATTAATATTTTTGTAAGGCTAAAATTGATATATACTGACACCCGTATGGTTGGATCATTAAAAAAAACATTTTCAAAATTTATCTTTTAAATCGGGAATAAATTTCGTTTTCGGGACTAGTAGTTTTACTAGATTTTTCTATTCTTAACATGCACGATGATTTTGACATTTTTATATAATTTTTTATTATGAATAAAAGTGATATATTTTAATATCTGTACGGTTAGATTACCGATTTTTTTTAAAAAAATCTATCTTGTAAATCAAGAACGAATCTCGTTGTTGGGAATGACACTTTTACTAGAATTTCTCATTCCTAACATGCAACATGAATTTGAAATTTTTTATCAATTTTTTTATATGACTATAATTGATATATCTTAACATTCATATGGTTGGATCGTGGAAAAAAATCATTTTAAAATTAATCTTGTAAATCGGGAGGGAATCACGTTGTTGGAAGTGGTACTTTTACTAGATTTTCTTATTCCTGACATGCAACATGAATTTGAAATTTTTTATCAACTTTTTCATATGACTATAATGGATATATCTTAACATTCATATGGTTGGATCATCGAAAAAAATCATTTTAAAATTAATCTTGTAAATCGGGAGTGAATCACGTTGTTGGAAGTGGTACTTTTACTAGATTTTCCTATTCCGATTCCTGACAGGCAAGATGAATTTAAAAAAAATTATTAATAATTTTATAAGAATAAAATTGATATATATTGACACCCGTATGGTTGGATCATTAAAAAAATTATTTTAAAAAATTTATCTTTTAAATAAGAAACGAATCTCGTTGTCGGAACCGGTACTTTTACTAGATTTTTCTATTCCTGACATCCAAGATGAATTTGAAATTTTTCAATAATTTTTCATATGACTATAATTTATATATCTTAACAATCTTAAGTTGGATCATCGAGAAAATCATTTGAAAAATTAATGTTATAAATCGGGAACGAGTCTCGTTGTTGGTAATGGTACTTTTACTAGATTTTCCTATTCCTCAAATGCAAGATTAATTTGAATTTTTTTAATAATTTTTTCATATGACTAAAATTAATATATCCAAACATCCATATGGTTGAATTGTCAAAAAATCACTTTAAAATTAATCTTGTAAATCGGGAACGAGTCTCGTTGTTGGGAGTGGTACTTTTACTAGATATTCTTATTCGTGACATGCAAAATGAATTTGAAATTTTTTAATAAATTTTTCATATGACTAAAATTGATATATCTTAATATCTGTACAGTTGGATCGTCCAAAAAATCATTTTAAATTAATCTTGTAAATCAGGAACCAGTCTCGTTGGTAGGAGTTGTATTTTTACTAGATTTTCATATTCCTAACATGCAAGATGAATTTGAAATTTCTTAATAATTTTTTCTTATGACTTAAATTGATATATCTTAACATCTATACGGTTGGATCATCGAAAAAAACATTTTTAAAAAATATATCTTATAAATCAGGAACGAGTCGCATTGTTGGAAGTGGTACTTTTACTAGATTTTCCTATTCCTCACATGCAACATGAATTTAATTTTTTTATTAATTATTTCAAATGACTATAATTGATATATGTTAACATCCATACGGTTGGATCGTCGAAAAAATCATTTTAAAAATTATTCTTGTAGATCGGCAGGGAGTCACATTGTTGGGAGTTGTACTTTTACTAGATTTTCTAAATCCTGACATGCAAGATGAATTTAAAAAAATTATTCATTTTTTTAAACCCCGTTTTATTACTTCTTACAACGGTTACAATCGGTTACAATTGGTTACAATCGGGAATTACATTTTATAAAATAATACTTCTTACAACGGTTTTATTAGAAAACTATTATGTGAGAAAAAAGTTTCTAGAAGGTTCTCGAACGAGGCATATAGACAATGGTTTGTATTAAAACATCTTGTACAAGATCAATTAAGACAATGTTTTTTTATAAAACTGTTGTATAATAATATCAGCTTTTTTAATCTAACGGCTAATAATTAATCTAATTTCAATCAAGGGTTGTCATTTCCAAACTTCAGCATTCCAAGTGAAGTTTTTACCACGGGGTGCCACCTCATCACATGGTGCTTATTGAAATTCTAAAAGAACTATTTTATACTAGTGTTTTATTCGGTTGTATGAAGATTCCTAAGACAACCCCTATAAAAACTATTGTCTGAATTACACAACATAATATCTAAAATCTTGTATAAGATCAACTAACACAATAATTTTATTTTAACATAAAACCGTTGTGTAAGAATATCAGTCATTTTTTGATCTAACGACCCATATCTAATCTCACTTCAACGAAGGGCTCTCATTTACCCACGTGAATCCATTGGAAAGTTTTACACCTATCACGTGGTGCCACCTCAATACTTGGTGCCCATTCAAATTCATCAGACAACTTTTTTTATTCCGTTATTTGATGGTTTAGAAGACAACCTTTTTGAAAAATCATTGTCTGAATTACACAATTTAATATAAAAATGGTTGTCTTAAAGCCGTATATGTTAACATAGTAACAATGATTTGTAATTATTTTGTTAAAGATTTATAACAACACTATATTTAAAAAACTGTCATCTGACTCGAAGAGAGGATACAACATTTACAACAGTTTAAAAAAAGATAGATAACCTTTGTTCTCGAGCTCACATAACTATTTTTCTGCAAAATCAATTCACCTTTGTATGATTTTTTAGGACGACGTTTTTTATAACCATTGTTTGTCAACCATTGTATGATTGCAAATTTTTTGTAGTGACATGTCATAATAGGATTTTTTACTGTTATTTTGCTTGGTCATTTTGCTTACCTGATTCCCGTTTGCCATGTTATATATGAGAGTCTGCTTTGTCATGCTTGTTTTCTTGTCTAAATTGGTGCGGCCTTTCGTAGTTGGTGTATTAAACAACAATATTTTGTTAGTTGAGGAGTATGCTACTGTTGGTTTTACTTTTGTTTTCATGTATATTCTATTGATGATGACCTTGGTGCATGAGTTCCAGCATATCTTATTTTTCTCTTGTTAAGTTAGATTTTATGATCGTGGGTGACTAGAGCAGTTGCATGCCATATCTATTATCTAATGATTACATTTGTATTTAGTGGATGACAACAAGTTTTATATATGATCTGGGGCTTAATTTGCATGGCTATGTATTTTACATATGCATCAACTCCTGCTCTTTTGAATATGGGTTCTATGTCATTGATTTTAGTATGTTTACATGTCTATATAACTAGCTCTTTGATTTTAAATAATATAATAATGGCGCTTTGGTTTAGTGCTTGGTTCTTGGTAGTATCATTTAATATTTTTACCTCTTTGTTTACTGGTAACCTTTATTTATTTAATTTTTTTGAGAAAATATTTAATTAGGATTTGCTAAAAAAGAAATAGAAAATTGTGTTACATGGTTGTTTTCCTTCCGGAAAATATAATAAATATTGGGGTCCTTGATTTGCTTTTGCTTGTGTTGTTTAGTTAATTTATAATTATATATGGAGTTATTATTTTTTTGCTAGCACCTCGTAACGCATATACTTGAGTAGGTGGATCCTTAATTTTTCATTTATGTGCATGGATTTAATTTACTGGCTTTTACTTTATTGAATTTTTTAGCAATTTATGTTTCATGTCCTACTAATCAATTCACAATTAGATACATTCTAAAAGATGTTTAACTGTACCCTAGACTATATTTTCCGATTCTGCGGTTTTTTTATAATTTCTTTGATTTTTTTGTACCGTTGTATTTGACGAGTTGGTTGGTTGATTTTTTTTATAATAAGAATCTCATACTTGTAAAGTTGCTTGATAAATCCGCGTATGCTATTAAGAATATGGTCATAATTTTTGAATAATGTTATGCACATGTTAGGTTGTATAAATTATGTATCAAGTTTAATCTGAGTTGTTAATATAATATTAATCGGTGAATTGTATTCTTGATTTCAGAATTGACTTAAGTTGACGGAGCTAGCTTTTCTAGTGATAAGACTACTGAGGCAGTGTCTAATGTCGTGACCCTTGCGGTTCTAAATATGGTTGTACCGGTAATCGCTCATGTGAAAAAATCGGTGAAATCCAGTGGACTGGATTTCAAGATGTGGAAGCAAAAGATGTTTTTCTACTTGACCACGTTGAACCTTGCGAGGTTCTTGAATGAGGATGCACCTAAATTCAAAGAAGATTAGTTTGATGTTTAGATATTGAGGACAGTACAAGCTTGGAACCACTCGTATTTCTTTTGTAGAAATTACATAATGAACTGTTTGACTGACTCGCTATACAAGGTGTATAGTGTGCTGAAAACGTCCAAAGCTCTATGGGACTCACTTGACGGAAAGGATGAAACCCACGATGCACGTACGAAGAAGTTTATAGTGGCTCCACTCCTTGAGTTTATGATGGTAGATTCCTAGAAGGTGGTTAATCAAGTTCAAGTCCTTCGGATGATCCTTCATGACATAGACAGTTAAAGTCAACTGAGTGCAGAGAAGGATTGATCCTGCCTGATCCTTTTGTAATAAAACTACAAAAAGATCCTTGGTACATCATCAAATACACACATATTATATACTAATAATATTCTCAAATGTTGTTCTGAAATATGTAACTCTAAAGTATATTTGACAATCATTTATTACAATTACAAGAATTAGAAAAATAAAATCATGTCATATAAATAAAATACTCTACTTATTACAAAAATTGAATGTTAACATGGTTACATTAATATTATCAAAATATTTTTATATATCGAATTAGAGTAAATTTAATTGTAATACAAAATTCTTAAACAATACGTATATTATATTTAATCTAAAGAACTACAGTTTTATTGTAATTACAAAATTAAGATTAAGAAATATAGACAGGCGAGCACGTTTAAACGAAAATAGTATTTATATCACAGAAAAATAAACAATTAACTTATATATGAAATTAGCTTGGTCATCACATAATTCATTTGAAAAGCTTCCCCCGATACTTAATTTTATTTAACATGGTAGAATGATAAGATTCTGCAAGCACTACAAGAAATTTGGTCATTTACGACGGTTTTTTTGAACTGAAATCGTCGTAATTGAGCCATTTACGACGGAAAAAAATCGTCGTTTTTGGTCGAGTAGTAAGTTCGTTTTTTCGTCACAAGATAAAATTGCGTAGCAAGTTAGGAAGAAGGGGCCCACATACTCAATAAAATAATAAATCTACTTACGACGGAAAATATCGTCGTATGTTAGTTACTTACGACGGAAAAATCGTCGGATATTTTCTTGTGGGTCCCACCTTAATAAAATATAACATAAATATACGACGCAAATTTACGTCGTAAATTAGAAACTTCCGACAGAAAAAACTGTCGTATGTTAGGAACTGGGGCCAACTTACGACAGAATATGTGATGAACGACCGTCGTAAGTTTGTATTTCGAGAATAACCAAATTCTGATTTTTTAGTTTTCAGCCATTTTCAGCTTCCAATTTAAATTCTAAACCTTTCAAAGTCTAATGCAATCACAAACTCTAAACCAAAGACATTTTTCCTAAGCATAATTCCAACAACGTATACTTTTATGATTTTATTACATCAAACGCAAAAGCAAATACAAGTTCAAAGTGGTAAGTGAAACACTCCTGAATGATAAAACAGGGATCTTTAGTGATCCATGTTACATGATACCCAAGTATCTAAAGTTATATAATTATTTCAATTTTCAAAATCCAAATGCAGGAGCACCCCTATACTCTTGTCCTCCTGACTCTTTCTCCTGACTTTTTCTGCATTTTTCAAAACAATCAAAAAGTTACTACTTGTCACTAAAAATAGCAAATACACTACCACAGGTCTACACATGTTAAATTCATAGGGATAATGAGTACCAAAGACAATTTAAAAGAAACCTTGATTTTCAGCTGTTTGTTGACATCTCCAAGATGACGTTCCTGCCAATACAAAACAGTAAAACAGAATTTGGCTCTTTATTTATTACAATATGTGAATGATTGAAATGATAGAAGATTAGAACTGATCATACAATTAATAATTCATATAGCTCCCAGTAATTTCACACTTAATAAAATCCCTGCAAGCTAAGCCTAACTAATCAGACCAGCACTTGAAGGGTCTTTGAATACATTTAATGTTTGGTCAGCTTTTCACCTTTTGTATACATCTATAAAAACTAATCTCAATAGTGTTATTCTTTTAGTACAAGATTTAAAGAGTTAAGATGGAGTACATATTGGATGTTTGGTCAGGTTTTTATTTACATTCATTAATTCTTAATAGGACTTTTTATACTACACTACTCTATAGGTTCTTATACTTCATAGAAAGCAGAAATATATAGGGAGGTTCATGTTAATATGTAACAGTTAGTTCAGATACCTTGCTGCGGAGCTCCTCCATTTGTTCAGCCATAGCCTGTGACACAGTGACAACATACATATAAGTGTATAATCATTTATAACTTATTAGATGGGAGCAGAAAAGAAAAGAAATATTTCTAAATAAACTAAATTATTGTTAAATTTTATGGGCGAGGTTAAAAAAATTAAAGTAATCAGTTTAGAAAATTGATAATTTTACTACACACTCGGCTGATTTTTGTATAGCTAGCCATTGTTTTCTAATTAACTTCTTTGACATTGTTACCTTTCTAAATATAGAACAGTGTATTGTTCTGATTGTGTATAGTATATATGCAGAGGCTATCAGTCACATACACATACTGATATGTTACCAGTTTGAAGTAGTAAAATACTATGTAATCTTGTTAAAGTAAATTACGAATTAAACATAAAATATTTATACTTAGTCCATGTTGATGAGCATTTACCAACACTAAATTTAGTCTTTTTCCAACTATTATCTTTCAGATCACTTTCAACATTGCCAAGGAGAATCATTTGAAGGATAATGTTGGGGTGGGGGGTACCACAGAGAGGATATTTATATTACAAACCCAGGCTGACAATTTGCACAGAGAGAATGGGGAATATAAGTTTTTGTAGTAAAAATATTCTCATCTAATCATACATTTTTTGAGTACCAAAAAAATAAACAATTAACAATTAATTTTCTTAGCGAGTTTGAGAACGTTGAATTTTCATACAAGATACCTTTAGGGCAACTGATGTATCCTTCTCTTTTGACTCTTTCCCAGTCTCTGGTTCACAAGACTTCCCCTCCCATTCTTAAATATAATAGTTAAGCTTTAAAACTCTGAATAAACTAAAATTAATTAATTAATTAATTAAAATGGGGAGAATAACCAAAAAGCAACTCCCACCTATAAATGCCATATCAGAATATGCGTGAATATATCACTCCTGTGAGCAGCCTAAGCAAGTATCCTTCAACTAATTTCTGCAAGTGAGGAAAACTCTCATTTACGCAGAACGTATTAAACCCTATTTAGACAGCTTTATACACTGCTTAGACAGAGCCCTCTTACAACAACATACCAAACGTATTTATTGAACACAACACATGGGGCAATATTATATACTTATATTAACTAAAGATACTATAACTAGAATAGATAATACAAGTTAATGATCACAATCAATTATAATATAATAAGTTTCTATAACAAAAATAAAACTATCTACTGAGTAAAAAAGAAAAAAAAAACATCTTACAGGAAACTAAACATTCCAGGGATATTGAGATTAAATTTACCATTTCTGGTTATCAAGAACTGTTTATCAATAGGCAAGTATGGCTTCCTCTTGCTTGGTTCACCAGATTTCCTGCCAATCAATAGAACAAGTTTTTTTTAAGAACTTTCCACCAAAACCAAGCAAAAAGAAGAAATAAAAAGCAATATATTTTTACCATATCCTTCACTGCAACCCTATTAATCAATATATATACCGAATATACAGTCACATATACTGCTGTAATACTGCTCTAGCATATGCAACAGAGACA
Organism: Apium graveolens; assembly: GCF_009905375.1. Lineage (NCBI taxonomy): Eukaryota > Viridiplantae > Streptophyta > Magnoliopsida > Apiales > Apiaceae > Apium > Apium graveolens. The sequence continues at coordinate 14,476,867 of NC_133648.1, read as the reverse complement.
CTGTTATTATCCCATCAAAATTCAATCCGCAACATCAATAACTAACAAGTCTGACTAAGAAAATCCGATCTGGAACTATACAGTAAATTGATTAGAAGAACGAATATAGTACATAACTTCAATATTTGAAAAGAAATATAATATACATATAATAATGATATAGCACTTCCAGGCCAGAAACATCGAACAACACTGAACATCTGAACCCTGCCTTACCATTTCACAATCAAGCGCCAATATTTCGTGGGTAGGAGCTCCTGAAGGACACGGAAGAGTTGAAACAAAATCTGCACAAAAGATGTATCTCATCAGCTTTATCAAGAACAACCAAACAACTTAAACGTGAAGGGAATAAAGGATAAAAAGGAAATGGTATACTGTATATATATTGTCACCTGGTTGACTACGGAAGTAACCATTTTGTTCTAGTTCCGTCTCTGTGAGTGTGTAATATGACAGAGGAAATTGTAAATCTTTCGAGAGATCACCAAAGGATAGATCAAAAACAGAATCACAGGTTCCTGCATCGAAGATAGTTTACTATTTTACTTATTTTAACCCAGAAAGCACTACAAGTCTACAACTTTATAGCTGATATATACCTTGATCAGAACTCTGATTCTGAACAGGTTTGCTTATAGGCTCAGCAATATCCCTTTTTCTTTTCACCTTGTACGTAAGATGAACATCTATAGTCTGTATTCCATCTGCTACACAGCTATCAACAAATAAAAAACCAAAAGCATAAACTTTCAAGAAATGCAATGCATAAATCCAATATTCTGCTAGAAAAGATAAATGTCACCAACCTTAGAGCTGACACTGCTCTTGGAACGCCACAGTACTCTTTGAAACTGTGGAGTACCTTAGACTGTGACAAGTAAAGACCTGCGTCAAGGCCAGGTACATAAAACATAATAACTTTGGGAATGAGGGGTTTGTTCTGCATATCGGAAGATAACTCAGCATTACATACACCAAAAATATTGTATATGATATGCAAGTGCCAATCTCGAAAAACAAAATCCTTCTTAAACAAAGAAATGGTTATATTGAACTATATTAGCTGATTTGTTGTTTATTGATATTTTACCACAAGGATGTTCATCACAATTCAAATTATTTTATATTCTCTACGCAACACAAACAAAAACAACTAAATACAAATCTACCAGATGAAGCACTACAAGAAAATCAGTGGCCAATTACAGTACAATTTACAAAATCCACTCAAATATATATACAGAGAGGGGGAAAGAGAGGGGGGAAGGAGAGAGGGAGAGAGAGAGAGAGAGATATATATGAGCATAGAGAGAGAGGGGAGAGAGAGATGTGCATACCACGAAGAGAGAGACAGAGACGCCTTCCTTTCGATCCAAAAATAAGCCCTAAAGCCCTAGTTTTGAACACCGACTAAAACCCCAAATTGAAGTCAAATTGAAACCCTAAACGAAACCATAACTAAAGCCCCCTTAAAAGAAACATACAAATCAACGAAAGGAGGCTAAAATTAAAGTAAACATTTATGTATGTATAGATTTTGCATAACCAGGAGAGGAGAGGGGGAGAAAGAGAGGGGAAGACTGAAGGGGAGAGAGAAGAAAGAAAGAGACACTGAAAATATATTAAGATGCAAAGCAATTAGATTATTAGACTGTTCTATTTCTCAAAGACGGGGTGTTTTTTTTGGAAAAATCAGAAACTCAATAAAACTTTATTAAAACTTAAATAGATTAAATATTGATAATTATTTTAAATATAAATATATAGAATTGTATATTTATATTTGATAATTTGTGTATGTGACTAAAATAAATATATCTTAACATTCACATGGCTGGATCGTTAAAACAAATATATTTTACAAATTATTAGGAAATATATTATTTCTTTAAAAATAAAAAATTGACTTTAGAAGTATACTATTAACTTTGAGAAATAATAATAATAACATATATATATATACCAATATTAATTTATTTTTATATAAATAGCTTTTTATTAAAATAAAAAATTTCCTTATATATATTTTCAAATGCCTTTGGATAATCTATCCCGAAATGAAAGAGTACTGACCACCAATATGAACAATAGAGGATTAGTACATATTATAATTTATATTATAGAAGTCAATAGATATATATATAAATGATATAACCAAAATTTTATATCAAAATAATTTTATTTGGTTTACCATTTTAACAGTCAACCATTAGTTTGACTAGTACAGCTAACTAGTGTTTAATCCTCAATTGTTATTTCGATTATTTTAAAAATACTTTTAATCGATCCAACCGTATGAATGTCAATATATTTATATATATTAGTGATATAACCAAAATTACATATCAAAATAATTTTATTTGCTTTGTGATTTTAACAGTCAAGCATGAGTTTGAGTTGTACAACTAACCAGTGTTTAGTTCTTAATTTTTATTTCGATTATTTTAAAAATACATTTCATCGATCCAACCGTATGAATGTCAATAGATATATATATTAGTGATAAAATTAAAGTTACATATCAAAATAATTTTATTTGGTTTGACAATTTAACAGTCAAGCATCAGTTTGACTAGTACAGCTAACTAGTGTTGAATCTTGAATTAGTGTTTCGATTATTTTAAAAATATTTTTCAACGATCCAACCGTATGGATGTCAATAGATATATATAGTAGTGATATTAACAAAATTTCATATGAAAATAATTTTATTTGGTTTGACATTTTAACAGTCAAACTTCAGTTTGACTAGTACAACTAACTAGTGTTGAATCTTGAATTAGTATTTCGATTATTTAAAAAAAAATAACAATCCAACCATATGGATGTCAATAGACATATTTATTAGTGATATAATCAAAATTTCATATCAAACTATTTTTATTTGGTTTGCCATTTTAACGGTCAAGCATCAATTTGACTAGTACATCTCCCTAGTGTTTAATCCTGAATTGGTGTTGAGATTATTTTTAAAAATATTTTTCAACAATCCAACCGTATGGATATCAATAGATATATATATTAGTGATATAACCAAAATTTCATATCAAAATAATTTTATTTGGTTTGACATTTTAACAGTCAAGCATGAGTTTGACTAGTACAACTAACTAGTGTTGAATCTTGAATTAGTGTTTCGATTATTTTAAAAATATTTTTCAACGATCCAACCGTATGGATGTCAGTAGATATATATATTAGTGATATAACCAAAATTTCATATTAAAATAATTTTATTTGGTTTGACAATTTAACAGTCAAGCATCAGTTTGACTAGTACACCTAACTAGTGTTGAATCTTGAATTAATGTTTGGATTATTTTAAAAATATTTTTCAACGATCCAACCGTATGGATGTCAATAGATATATATATTAGTGATATAATCAAAATTTCATATGAAAATAATTTTATTTGATTTGACATTTTAACAGTCAAGCTTCAGTTTGACTAGTACAACTAACTAGTGTTGAATCTTGAATTAGTATTTCGATTATTTTAAAAATATTTTTCAACGATCCAACCGTATGGATGTCAATAGACATATTTATTAGTGATATAATCAAAATTTCATATCAAACTATTTTTATTTGGTTTGCCATTTTAACGGTCAAGCATCAATTTGACTAGTACATCTCACTAGTGTTTAATCCTGAATTGGTGTTGAGATTATTTTAAAAATATTTTTCAATGATCCAAGCGTATGGATGTTAACAGATATATATATTAGTGATATAACCAAAATTTCATATCAAAATAATTTTATTTGGTTTGACATTTTAACAGTCGAGCATGAGTTTGACTATTACAACTAACTAGTGTTGAATCTTGAATTAGTGTTTCGATTATTTTTAAAAAAAAATTCAACGATCCAACCGTATGGATGTCAATAGATATATATATTAGTGATATAACCAAAATTTCATATGAAAATAATTTTATTTGGTTTGCCATTTTAACGGTCAAGCATCAATTTGACTAGTACATCTCACTAGTGTTTAATCCTGAATTGGTGTAGAGATTATTTTAAAAATATTTTTCAACGATCCAACCATATGGATGTCAATAGATATATATATATATTAGTGATATAATCAATGTTTCATAGTAAATTATTTTATCAAAATATATAAATTTTTCTGAAATTTTTGAAATGTCACCCAAACAAATAAATGTTGACATTAATATGGTTGGATCATGAAATAATATTTTTAAAATTTGAAATTATCAAAAATCATGTGCTAATTTGAGAAAAGTCAAATATACCGCCAAAATTTTGAGAAAAGTCAAATTTTACGCCAAAATTTTGGGGAAAAAGTTAAATTTCCCTCTTTGATAACTTACGACGAATTTTAATTTTCGTCGTAAATTGGATATTTAACTTACGATGAAATGTTCAAATCGTCGCAACTTCAAATTATTTTTATTATCCCGCCAAATTTTTTTGGAAAAAGTTAAATTTCCATCTTTGATAACTTACGACGAATTTTAATTTCCGTCGTAAATTTGACGATCCGATTTTTTCCTTCGAAAATATTTCATTGTAAATTTAGATAAAATATTTTTTTATTCAATTTCAATTTAAAATTTTAATAAAAATAATTAACTTACGACGAAATGTTTAAATCGTCGCAATTTCAAATAATTTTCATTTATGTTTAATCGTGGTGTGCATAATTTTATTAATAAAATATTTAACTTACGACAGTTTTGATTTTCGTCGTAAATATTTACGACGTTTTACTTTTTTTCGTTGTAAGTTGGGCGCGCATTTTTTTCCGTCGTAAGTTGGCCGTCGTAATTGGCCTATTTTGTTGTAGTGAAGTGTCGTTTAACCTAAATTAATAAGTAACTATATCTTTTCTTAGGTTCTGGCTATATATTGGAAAGTCCATACATTAATATATTAGTAAATTTAGTTGATTATCGAAATTAGAAAAACATAAATATCATATTCAATAAATGAATAAACAAAATAAAAATAATAACTAATATATATATATATGTCATAAAAATATGGCCCCTCCTTTATAGAATTTCGTCGTCGAAATTAAACTACAACACCGAATCAAACCAATGAAAAGATCTTATTTCGAATATAGTTTTTTTTCAATGAAATAGCTTGTTCGTGCATGATCATTTTACGGAGGGCTGTCAAACAGATAATTCGGATACAGATATGCCTATATCCGTATCCGCAATCATCAGATTCGAATACGGATAATATCCGCATTATTTCGGATACAGATAATATCCTCTTTTTCTCCGATACGAATGCGGATATTTCGGACAAGTATCGGATTTTTTGAATTTTTTTGTTGCCCCTATCATTTTTTACGATGATAATAGAACATTTTCTAGGATTAAATTCAAATAATATATTTATATATGTATAATGTATGTGTACAATTATATAAAATTTGTATAAACGTATTATTTAATATATTTACACACACTATAAACTAAAAAGAATTAAATTATATATAAATATATATTTATATAATTTAAATAGGGTTAAGTTCTATGGAGACCACTTTTTTTTGGAGACTTTGAAGACCACTTGTGTTCTGCAAGTTAAATATTGCATAAAAATATTGCAAAATATATTATTTTGTGAATCATGCTCTACAAAGATCTTTATTTTATTCAAAATCTTGAATATCATATATGTACTACATGTAATATATTAAAAACAATACTTTATTCTGCAAAATATGTTAAGTTTGCAGAACATTTGTTCAGCTTGCAGAACATACACATTCTACTTATTAAACTTAAATGATCTTTCATAATTTTAATGAATTAGTGATACTCGTAGAACATACTTCACAAAATAATATATTTTATAGTATTTTGATTGCAGAACATACGTGGTCTCCAAGGTCTCTGATAAAAAAGTGGTCTCCATAGAACTTTTCTCAATTTTAAATATCATATATGTATTAAGTTTTGGATTTGAATATCCCAACTTCGGATACGGACAATATCCACTTTTTCTTGAATACGGATAATATTTGTTTTTTCTTGGATACAAATACGGATTTTTCGGACGAATATCAGATTTTTCGAATTTTTTTGACATCCCTAATTTTTGCCCCACAAATCTGAACCATTTTTTATTTTTGAAAGAACAAAAATTAGAGTGCATAAAAGAAATAAAAATATGAACCCTTCAACCATAAACTACAAGAAAATAGGCCAATTACGATGTAAAAAAATGTGTGCCCAACTTACGACGGAAACAAGTAAAACGTCGTAACTATTTATGACGAAATCCAAAACCGTCATAAGTTAGTACTTTATTAATAAAATTATGCACGACACGATTAAACAAAAATAAAAATTATTTAAAGTTGCGACGATTTAAACATTTCGTCGTAAGTTAATTATTTTTATTAAAATTTTAACTTGAAATTGAATAAAAAAATATTTTATCTAAATTTACAACGATATTTGCGACGGAAAAAACCAGATAGACAAATTTACGACGGAAATTAAAATTCGTCGTAAGTTATCAAAGAGTGAAATTTAACTTTTTCCCCAAACTTTTGGTGGGAAAATAATATGAAACATCGATTATATCAATAATATATATATATATATATATATTGTCATCGATACGGTGGATCGATGATTTTTTTTTTAAATAATCGAAACACAAATTCAGAACTAAACAGTATTTAGTTGTACTAGTTGAACTAATGTTTGACTGTTAAAATGGCAAATCAAATAAATTTATTTTGATATGAAATTTTGGTTATATCACTAATATATATCTATTAACATCCCTACTATTGGATCGTTGAAAAATATTTTTAAAATAATCGAAACACCAATTTAGGATTAAACACTAGTTAGTTGTACTAGTCAAACTGACGCTTGACTATTAAAATGGCAAACGAAATAAAACTATTTTGATATGAATTTTTGGTTATATCACTAATATATATATCTATTGACATCCATATGGTTGAACCGTTGAAAAATATTTTCAAAATAATTGAAACACTAATTTAGGATTAAACACTAGTTAGTTGTACTAATAAAACTAATGCTTGACTGTTAAAATGGCAAACCAATTAAAACTATTTTGATAAGAAATTTTATATTATATCACTAATATATATCTATTGACATTTATATGGTTGGATCGTTGAAAAATATTTTTAAAATAATCGACACACTAATTTAGGATTCAACACTAGTTCGTCATACATGTCAAACTGAAGCATAACTGTTAGAATGGAAACCAAATAAAATTATTTTGATATGAAACTTTGGTGATATCACTAATACATATATCTATTGATATCCATATGGTTGGATCATTGAAAAATATTTTTAAAATAAACGAAACACCAATTCCTGATTGAATATTAGTTAGATGTACTAGTCAAACATCAGTTTGATGGTTAAAATGGAAAACTAAATAAAATTATTTTGATATGAAATTTTGGTTGTATCGCTAATATATATATCTATATATATATATATATTCTGACATCCACACGGTTGGATCGTTGAAAAATATTTTTAAAATAATTGAAATACTAATTCAGGATTAAACACTACTTAGATGTACTTGTCAAACTGATGTTTGACTGTTAAAATGACAAACCACTAAAATTATTTTGAATTGAAATTTTTGTTGTATCAATATATATATATATAGACATCCATATGGTTGGATCGTTGAAAAATATTTTTTAAATAATCAAAACATCAATTCATGATTGAATACTAGTTAGATGTACTAGTCAAACTGATGTTTGACTCTGAAAATGGCAAACCAAATAAAATTATTTTTATTTTAATTTTTGGTTGAATCACTAATATATATATCTATTGACATCCATACGGTTGGATCTTCGAAAAATATTTTTAAAATAATCGAAACACCAATTCGGGATTAAATAAAAGTTAGCTGTACTAGTCAAACTGATGTTTGATTGTTAAAATGACAAACCAAGTATAATTATTTTGATATGAAATTTTGGTTGTATCACTAATATATATATATATATATATATATATATATATATTTAAATCCATATCGTTGGATCGTTGAAAAATATTTTTAAAATAATCGAAACACCAATTCAGGATTAAACACCAAGTAGCTGTACTAGTCAAACTGATGCTTGACTTTTAAAATTTTTCAGCAATTTAGAATAATTGAAAATAAATAAAGTGAAGATTATTTTATTGAAGATATAGATATATAAATATAATTTAAGTTTATAATCTAATATATACTACCTCCATCCCATTTTAGTTTTCATATTTGAATTTGTGCCGGTCAAATTGATTTAATTTTGACTGAAGTTTATTAATAATTTATAATTAAACAAAATAAAAAAATAACATCACCGGAAAGTAGATTTAATCTACTTTAATATATAATTTTTAGTTTTTTAAAATAATATAAGGATGGGGGGATATTATAAAATATTTATTTGGAATAAATCAATTATTGGAGGGGCAAAAATGTCAAAAACCATGACTGATATATCAATCTCTCTCCCACTTCGTATCACTCTCTCTCTATTCTGTCTCTAATATTTTCTCTACGGACAATGACGCCAAACCTTAGCTCTCTTAATTCTCTGAGATCTACACACAAGGTTCGATTATTTTATACACACAACTATTTTGTATATATATCTTTTCTTCAATTTCATCCTAGATTTCTCATATTTTGATTTTGATTTCGATTTCAATTCGCGAGCTTAAATATATATATGTGTGTGTGTCTATGTGTTTGTATTTGTAGGATGAGCGAGAACAAGGACAACAATGCGACGAAAAGGAGCTTACTGATTACGAGGAGCTTAAATTATCATATTTAAGGTATATATAATATATACTCCTGAAAAAGGTATGATAAATATTTTTTCCTTTAGTATTTTATATTCCATTTTTGTTAATTATGCTTAGAATTTTGTGTTGCTTAATTAATTAATTGTTTTTCTTTGTGTTTTACATGGATGATCTATTTGATTTTGGTGCTCATGAATATGCTTCGTTTTGCTGGACAGATCCTAATGGTAAGTAAATAAACTTTTGTTCCTTACTACACAGATGACAAATATTGACATTTGATTTGCTATAATTGAAAATTTCCAAAAATGAGTTGTGTGCATATTCAAAATCCTAGTCAGCCTCGACGTGGATTTTGAATCTTATTTGAATCTAGACCCATGTTTTAACTTTCAAGTTTTGACCCATCTTTAAAACGCTCATATTTGCACAATAATGCTACTACTATTCTATTTACTGCTTACTAAAAAATTTTATATTTTATTCGGTTTTTAGCTCTCGGCACAGCCACGTTATTATAATAGACTGTCATAATTAACTCAATTAGTCTCGTCTCGATGATTACAAAAAAAGATTAGACGTTAGCTGGTTAATTGAGATATTCACGTATTTAGCATGTCTCCAAATAAAATGGGGTACCATAATATTGGAGTAGCTTTATATGTGACCCAGGTTATGTATCCATATGAACTATACTTCATCAGACAATTAATTCACTATACCATAAAATGCCTACTGTAACACCAAAAAAACGTTGCATTAGGGGGTAAATATGTTGCTCTTGCCCCATTTTTAAGCTAAGGTAACATTTTCTTAAAGATAGGTTTTTCCATGTTGCCTTAGGGGTCTAAGGTAACATCTTTGGTGCCTAAGGCAACATCGTATTTTAACTTGTTTATATGTTGCCTTAGCTTGCTAGTGCAACAGAAAGAGAGATCAGTTGTAACTTATTTTTTATGTTACTTTAGAGTTCTAATTTTTTTTTAAAAGTGGGACCCACATCACCACAATTATTACATGGAATATGGGTCCCATTTTTTTGTTATTGTAACATTTTATAAAGCTAATGTAACACTTTGCTAATAAAAAAAATGAAAATTTGTTGTTGATATTTATGCAATCCCAAAAATAAATTCATTAACCCAACGATCCATCCAACAATACCATTTCATAAAACCGATGTACAATTAAATGAACTATATCTAATACATCCCAAACTTCTTAATCTACTAAATACAAACATTACAAGTCTAATTTACGAGAATCGTAATTAACTTAACTAATCTGGCATCTATCTTTAGCTATCTCCTTGAAGATTGGTCTAACAAGGCTCTTTTCCACTAATTGATGTATATTGGGACTGGGGATATTGATTGTCCAGAAAACGTAGTTGTTAACATCTGGACAAGGTCATTTACATAAGAAAGTCACTTCAATGGTGCCTGTGCCACAACAACCTCTGTTTGCTATTCTAAATCCTGCAAAGCATATAACTCAATAAGCATTTGAATTTGCTCTACTCGTTGTACCCCACTTGTAGAACAGGGTGTGAGGACAGAAAAAATGATGCAGACTAATAAGTCTTAATATTTTCTACTACATATAAAGAAAGATAGATCATGTACCATATTTCTGAGGGTTGTGAATGAGTTCCATCAGAGAATTGTACACATCCAGGTAAACCATCCTTGCGTTAGTAAGACGGTTGTTGAGAGACTTCATTTCATCTGACAGGTTAACGTTGAATAACTGTGCTAGTTCATTGTAATTTTCTGCACATTGTTTTTGCACTCCTCCTTGTAGTATCCTCTATGATGGAAGACATCCAATAGGTAGTATTCCAAATATACCTATTCGACGAGCACCCAATTTGTACAGCTCCTTTACATCAATAAATTCAGAATCTATCAAAAATAGATGTGAAAGTAGATCTACAGTTCTTACAAAATTGTGAGTGTTATAACTTATAATATATCTCTACCGTTAACTATATCATGGCATGTTTGTGAAGTAACAAATTTTGTGGTTTCGTGTGGTATGTGTACCTGCACAAAGCCAGATGCTGAATAGATCAGTATATGAAGAGTAGTCATAATGCAGTCTCCTAATAGGATTGTTGAAATAAGTGTTGGTAATGTCATTGCTGCCTGCAACTACTACAAACAGGCTGTTGGTCAATATCGCGCTTGTTGTTTGAGCTCCCACTGCAACTTTCAGCTTTGTGATGTACTCATTAAATAAATCTATCTAATCTGATAACGATATAACTGACCGTTTTAATAAGAGTAAGAGAAAATGAAAAATGATTAATAAAAATATCTGAATGTGCACTTTCAAAAGGCTAAAAATAATAATAATATGTTGTCTGCAGAGTTGAAATGTTCACCGCAAGCTTAGATGTTAAAGGATCAAATCCTGCACTGCCTGAAGCAAAGTTCACTCATGTTTAATTTCTTGTACAGTCAAATTATGTCAGCAGCATGACTCAGCTCCAGCTCATTAATCTTATAGTAACAAACCAAATTTACAATGTCAGCAGATAGTAGGTATATGCAGTTATTATATATTATGGTCATAAAGTATACAACTATCAAAAATTAATTTACAATTATACACCAACTTGGTCAGGTAATGTACAAAAACTATAAGAGCAAGCAATAAATTTAAAATTTTTGTTTAAAAGTTAGTTATGCTAGCCAAAGAGTTTTCACATTCCTAAAACTGTAATATTCCAAATTTGGTTTGCTTATAGATTTCAAAGATCAAAGTACTATAATAATATTATATTCTTGGACAACACCATTCTTTTATAAAATCTATCTAAAATTAAATACAAAAAGATCTAGATCTTCATGCTTGAGACGATGTAGAGGCTAACAAGGTCTGTATATAAAGATTAGACATTTAGAATGCTTGATCAACAAGCACCGTCAGGCTGGACTTACCCGAAATAAAAAGATTGATTGCAAGACAAAATCAGCAATAAATTTACCAGACTAGAAACAACAGAACATATTGATAGCAGCGATAACAAACCTCAGCCACCTATCTATGACCGCAGAGCACTGCACCAGTAGAATGAGGGTTGTAAATTTTTTTGGCTCTTGAAAAAGCATCCTGTAATTGCAATAATATCCGAAGTGAGAACACTTTAATATTGATTATCGGCAGTGCAACATATATCAAACAGCTTAGAGACATGTAAAGTAAATACACTACTTACTTGTACAAAGTCACGTTCACCAGTCCAGCTATCATGTGGTTGAGATAATACTGGAACAATTCTAAAGTAGAGTCTCACATCAGGCCTCTCATCAGCGTTGAACCCTGTCTCAATCAGAGATCGTATTGGACTGCTTGACACAAACGAACTCTGTCCTGAACCTGGAATCAATTTCTTCAAAGAAGATGTCCTTAATGGAACAGGAGGAAGGAGGGAATGATGGTGTAAAATACCCATCAATAAAATTAAATCAAATTGACATTAAAAATAAAATAAACAAATCCATATATATCTCACTCATAGAAACCACATTACAATGCTTTAGAGAAAAATAAACGAGAAACTTACCTTAAATCAAAGTGAGAACCCCAATTCATTTTCAGCAATCATGTACATTTTTAGCTTATCTTTTACCTACATAAACAGTAAGAAACTGATTAATTGAAATTTAAATAAATAAATACCTAAATGAGAACTCAAAATCAGGAACCCCCAATTTGAAGACTCGACAAGATCTGAATCCGCATAAACTGAGAAAACCGAAAAACGAGACTTGAAGAAGCGAATTAAATCTCTAGTTGAAGAACCCATTTGAAGCGACGGTGAGAACGAGATAATTGAATCTCTAACGGGAAAACTCATTTCAACCCATTTGAATGAAAGTATGAATGAGGAAGGAAAAGACCCAAATAAGAAGAGAATCGGAATGAGATAAATAAGAGAATTGAAAAAAAAAATGAGAACGTACGAAGAGAATAGATAGTACATCCAGCTAGAGAGGGGTAACGAGTGAACTCAAATGAGGGAGAAGGAGACTTGGTGGGTTGAAAAATTTGAAATGGGCTGAAAAATTGGGCGGCTTTTACCTAAAAATTAGCCGCTCATATAAAAATTGGGCGCCGTGTTTGAAACTTTTTATTTATTCCATTCCTTGTAGTTATGTATGGAAATGGTAACAAATGAGTATTTATTTATTTTTCAGTTAATAAATAATTGTGTTTATGTAAATTTTTACTTTTATATCATAGATTTAGAATTTAATATTTTTATTTTGAAAAAATATCTATAAATATCCATATTAATAGTGGAGGTAGATTTTACTATATTTATTTATATTCAGACATCTTTAAATTGGGAATTTAATTAGTATTATAAAATTCCTTTTTTAATTTTATTTATGGAGAAAATATGTAAATCATCATGTATCTTATTTATTAAATTTAATTCGTGTATCACCTCAAATTCTTGTAATGTAATATTTAATCTTAAAATAATGTTATTTTTTCATTTTAATACTCTAAGGTAACACTTATCCATGTTTGTAACACTTTGTAACTAATGCAACACCAAGTTTTTGGCTAAGCTAACATAAAAAATACAATGTTACATTAGGTCATAAGTAGCATAACTAAGGTAACATATTTAGCTAACATTTGTCTAAAGAGGGTTCTGATAGGTCATCTATGGTGTAGTGATTGTTGTCTCAATTAGGTGTATGATTCTTTGTACCTATTCTAACTGTGACTTGCTAGACAATTAATAATGTGAAAGCTCCCGATGAAAAAACAGACTTTGAGAGAATAATGAGAGCAGCCACACACTCCGATGATGATACTGAAGTGTTTAAATCCAAGAACCTTAAAGCAGAGAGGAGACGATATGAAAAATTAAGTTCAAGACTTTTAGAGCTAAGAGTTTTGGTTCCCAAAATCACTAATGTAATAAGTAATCCCTCTTTGTTATATCAATTATTTTTTGTTTAATGTAATTTAGAGTGCGGGATTTAATTGTGCAGATGACAAAGCCAGCCATTATAACCGATTACATCAGTTACATCCATGAGCTAAAGAGCCATGTACAAGAGCTTAGCGAGCAAATTTTTGTTTTGGAGGCAGCAATTAATGAGCACGAACAACAATTGGAGAGGTCTGAAGTTGATGTTTCACAAGAAATGAAGAACCGGGGGATAGAGGTTATATTCTGAACAATCATAACAAAGTGTCTATGTGTGTGTTTTGTATTGTTTCTGTCATAAGTTCTAAGTAGACTGGTCTCAGTTATTAATTTTTTTTAAAATATAGCCTGGAGTGAAGGTGTCTAAAATCGATAACAATATGCTATGTATAAAGATCCTTTCCCAGAAGACCAGAGGTGAAATTACTAGAATAATTGAAGCCATGACTGTCCTTGGATTTGTTCTAGCTGATATGAGTGTCACCACCTCAAAAGGAGCAGTTCTTCTTACTTCACACTTTGAGGTATATCTATTTCTTTTATATGTATTTATTCAACGATCGGAAAGATATAAGAAATGTTGTTAATCTTTTGTATTCAGGAAACTCCGGTTATTTAATTGTATCATCTATTTTCTATATTTTTATGAGTGTAATAAAATAGCTTAGTAGGATACTCTTCCGTGTCCTGGTGTTCACGATAACTATAAGAATAGATATTACTAATATCAGCCTTATAAAATTAAAAGCTCAGTCCTTGGTAATTGGTATGGTGAGGGAAAGACTTACTTCCAGTACTTGGTTTTCAAAACAAGTCGTAAAGGACCCAACTCTTGTATTAACACTGTAATGAGGTAGATGTTTAGTTGTAGTTTATTTCTTCTACTAGCTAGATAGGGAAACTTTTACTCTCTTTTGTTTTGTTGTTTCTTCTCAGGGAATGTCCTTTGATGTTGTTTAAATAAATATAAAAACTTTTAAGCATGCTTAAATAAAAAAAGTTTTGAGATTTATTTTGGAAAGAAGTTTGTGTTGAGCAGTAAGAGTTCAACTTCTAGGTTGCCGTTATGTTTAGTCGTTTTCATGATAGTAAGGGGAAACTGAGTTATGCTTATGCATACAATTTTTTGGTTTGTTTCTTTTCATTGTTAATATTGGTGTTGTTCAAAGTAACAAAATATTGAATCTTGGTTGACGAAGTTGTAGAGGATCACATATATAGGAATTTGAAGTGGATAATTCTAAACACGTATTTTAGTTTGTGCCTAATTTACTCGAAAGCACTTAGTGTTGTCTGGACAGTTTATTTATTCTTGTTTAATAACACAATTATCCGGGTCATATGTTTTTTGATTGATTTTTTTTGCATTTAATTATGTTTTGTTTGCGAAGTTAAAGTTACAGTTTTCCACTTTCCTTTTGGAGTTGCAGTTTTTTGTTTCCCCAGTTTATTCCTGTAAGTCCGCGTCAACTAATGCTTTACTTTATTGCACGAAGTTTAAAAAATGGATGTGCTGCTAACACATAACAGTTTTTTGGTGCCTTTTACGCGGGGGCAAATGTAATATATTTTATTTTCATTTTTTGTAGGTAGCATTTCAAGGAAAGATGGCTTTGTGTATTTGGTGTTGAGAAGAAAAGAACTGTGTGCAACAAACAACCAATTGCTCAAGGACATTATGTTTTGTTGGATTTAGTGGCTTCTACTTAAGTATTTTGTAATGTATTGTACGATTTAATTTTGTTAGTTGTACTTTTAATGTTTTTATGTATTTTTTTGTACTTTACGATATTTGCATATTATTCCAATTATAGTAAAATAATATGAGTTCTTCAAATAGTTTTGATTGCTTTTTGTTTGTAATTTATGGAATTTAAATTGGAAGCCGAAAATGGCCGGAAAATGAAAAATCAGAATGTGGCTATTCTGAAAGTACCAACTTACGATGGTTGTCCATCACATATTTTGTCGTAAGATGGCCCCAACTCCCAAAAAATGATATTATTTTTTCTCGTAAGTTACTAATTTACAACGTATAGTTGCGTCATAAATTTGTGTTTTATTTTATTAAAGATGGGTTCCACTACCCTAACTTGCGACGGTTTTCCTAAATTTGTGACGAAATGAATACTTATGATGAAATGGTTACTTATGACGAAATTTGTACTTGTGACAAAATTGGAACTTGCAATATAATTGATACTTATGACGAAATGGTTACTCATGACGAAAATCTGAACTTAAAACAATGGGCATATTTCTTGTAGTGATATAAGTAGTATAGGAAACGGTTTAGTATAGAACCGACGCTTAACGTGCGATGCAGAAGGTCATTTTTGTACTAGGGCCGACTCAGATTTATAATCTTTGGCATCCCTTCAACCATCTAGAATTTCGACATGAGTGTCATAGCCTGGTAATTGACGTGCTCGAGATGAGCGTGCCAAAGTTTTGAAATATATTCTGCCTTGGTCATCATGCATTCATGCTTGTTTGTGTCGATGATAATTTTGTTAAGGAGATTGGGACATCGCTTTACCTTCATCATCAGTCGTTCTTGGTCATCGAGAACTCTTAGGAATGCACCCTTTAACTCCACTCTATTTCCTGTTTTAGATAGTTGACCCAACGATATAATATTATTTTGTATACATTGGATGTAGTATACCTCTTGTAATGTCTTCTCTTCTCTGTTTTTGTACAGCATCTGAACAGTTCCTTTTCCCTTTATTTCTACCACTAAGCCATCTCCAAATCGAAATTGGCGAACAATGCTCTCATCCAGTTCAGTGAATTTGTTTCTTGCACCCATCATATGGTTGCTCGCACCATTATGAAGGTACCAAACATTTGATTTACTAGCTCCTTTTCCATTCCTTGGAAATTGGTGGGTGTAGACTTTATCTTCATTCAGTAATAGCTTTGATTTGACATGTTTAGCTAGAAGTAAGGCTGGTTCATGGTCAGTTATAACAACCATGTTAGCCTCCACTTCTTGTTTTCCTCTGTGTTTCCTTGGCTTCCTGCATTCTAAGCCAAAATGCCTATAAATATTGCAGTTATAGGACTTGATGGTACTTTTGTCGAATTTCCCATGACCCCTCTGTTTCACAGCCCTTTCGTCACCACTAATTTGTTTCATCCACTCTTCACGTCTGAGCAGCAGTTTCTTCTCATCCCCTTCTCGTCTAATCCATTCTTCTTCCGTTAGCATAAACTGTTGGTCTTTGGTGTCTGTCTTTCCCTTGACCCGTTTTTCATGTGCCTTGAGCGACTGTATAGCCTCCTCCACTGTCATCGTTTCCATATCTCCAAATTGCTTCAAGGTGGAGGTTATTTGCACGAATTTTGCTAGGACTGCACGGAGCAATTTTTTGACGATATATGATTCTTCCATCACTTCTCCTAAAGCTCGAATATTTGTAACCAATCCGTTTATTTTCAAGTAAAAGTCCTCAATCTGTTCGTTATCATTCATGCTTAACAATTCAAATTCAGATTTTAAAGTCTGAATTCGAGCCTTCTTAGCTTTGTCAGCCCCTTGGCATAGCGTCTTAATTATATTGCATGAATCTTTTGTTGTCTTCTTGTTGGCAATGGAAAGCAGCACGTCTTCAGGTATCCCCTGGTAAATCATTGTTAGTGCTACCTTGTCAGCCTTTGCTAGTGCTACCTTGTCAACCTTGTTAGCCTTCTCCTCAACAGCTACTTTGGGATCGCTTGGATCAATTCCAGACCATACTCCCTGGGCTTGCATCACGACCTTCATCTTAAGCGCCAAAGCCGTGTAATTACTCCTTGCCAGTATTGGGTAGCTTAAGCCATACGATCCTCCTCTTTTAACTTTGTTCACCTTTATCTTTGGTGTTATACGTTAACCAAGAACTCCTTTGCTCCGATACCACTTCTTGTTTTAAACAATGTAATCTGATTTATTTGAATGGACAAGAAAGAGTGCCAGAAACGTTGTATTGGCTTATCTTATTCCAGAAAGAGTTACAGCTATTTTAAATACATGAAAATAAGGAAACTACTAGCTAAAACTTCACACACGATCTGAGCAGTGCTCCGAAACAAAAGCAACAACTATTGACTTATTCTGATTCCTAACATTATACTGAAATAAATGACTAAATCAAATAAACAAAGTACTTCCACGATTAAATAAACTTTTAGATTAAATTCAACAGATCAATTAAATATTAATTGATCTTCTTATATGGATATATTATATTAATTTATTAACTTTTTATATATACTCCTATAAAAAAAATCATATAAGGATTAATCGAATTCTAAATATTAAATAGAAATCACTTGAAATTTGAAAGTTTTTCATATCAAAATCTCTAACTCCACTAATTTACCTTTTAGTAATTTTATTATCTTGTATTTCGTGGAGATGGTAATATGAGCTACATAATAGACTAGAGATTATTGAGGTGGGTCTTCTAGTGGAAAATAGAGGTGGGTTGGCGAGAGAGTGTTTTAATGGTGATGAACATCTGGTTATTATTGAGGAATATAATGTTACAGCTGGTGTTTGGCTTATGATCAGATACATTTTTATTGGTCAAAATCTATCTCGAGCAAGATGTTGAGGTTCGGAGTAGGTCCGACTCAACTCCCCTAGAAGCATGTTGTTGAACATGTTCCTTTCTGTAACTTTTGTCCTAATTATGCATTAGGCAAATATGCAATATTATTCTGTAGCATAAGTAGTCCAGCTTTCTCTTTAAGCTTGTAATACTTTTGTGTTTCATTTTGTTGAGCTTAATTAATTTTTGTTGTTATAAGTACTGATTTGGGGAAAACTGTTCTACAACCAGCCTCCACTTTTAAGTGCAACGATAGTAGATATATATAACAAAACTGGTGATTTGGACTTTGTTGGAAAGTCTCTGCCATCCCTGATCACTGAGCATAACTCTCCCCCTCTTTCTCTGTCTACCCTCCATCTTCACTCTACTATATTTGTTAACTTATTTTCTCTTGGAGTTGGTTCGATTCCTTTTGTACTGTCAAATTTTTATTGCAATTGTATTTATATATATTCTTTTCCAACTACTTGGTATGCAACTAATTTTAATATTTATTTCTAACGCCTGTGCTGTTGAAGGCATGCATAGGATGAACATCCATGATAGTCAAGGAAGAATTCATTATTTGAGTCGTTACTATGCAATGTGGAATGAGACAAGGCGGCCAACTTGAAATTGTCTCGTGATATAGTGGAGAGGGTTTGGATTGATCGCTTATAGGGGAATTTTGTTGCGGCTGATTCAACTTTTTAGTTATTTGTTAGGTTGTTATTATCGTGCATATGATGAGAGAAGAAGGTTTTATCTTTGAAAGATAAGAATTTGAGGGATGATATGATTTCCTTTATTAAGCAAGCTAAGAAATTGACCGTTTCCTATTGTAGGATTTATTTAGGGAAACCTGATATGTTCCCGAATTGGGATAATACTAGTGGTTAAATAGTTGAATTGGGGTTTCCGAAAAGTGAGCGGAATCCGTCTAGATATTTTTTTTAAACGTGGAAATAAAACTTACGACGGTTGTTCATCTCATATTATGTCATAAATAGGCCCTAATTCCCAAAATACGATGTTTTTTCTATCGGAATTTACTAACTTACGACGTATAGTTGTGTCGTAAACTTATGTTTAATTTTATTAAAAGTGTGTCCCGCAAGAGAACATACGATATTATTTTTCATCGTATGTTGATAACCTTACGACAGAATATACTTCGTCGTAAGTTGATTTATTATTTTATTGAGAAGGTGGGCCCTTACTTACTAACTTGCGACGCAATTGTATTTTGTGACGAAAAACTGAACTTATTGCTCGACCAAAAATGACGAATTTTTTTTATTGTAATTGGATCAATTACGACGATTTGAGTACAAAAACACCATCGTAAATGGCCTGATTTATTGTAGTGTAATTACTTATATGGCCCTAAATCCCTGACTTGACCATATTTCATGTTTGTAAGAATAAGATCAAACTTAGAAAATTAAATCTAAAATGTGTAACATGGATAGTAAAACAGACAATTAACTTGGTCACCTAATTCTAATTTAAGTTATTACATCATATAATGTATTACTACATATACATAACCAAAAAATAAAGGAGTTATGACATTGTCAAACTACATGCATGCATTAACGTCCATGGCCTCGAAAATAAAGACAATGACAATCTGGGTAACCGCAAAATAAAACAAATATGATATTAGGCTACCATGTATAATACTTTAAATTACTAATTATTTATTCATAACTCAAATACATTAAGACCTTAAAAACCTATAATTATACACCATACTTATATTCCTATATTGAATTATTAATTCTAAGCGTTCCTAAAAGTTATAATGTCATTTTCTCTAATTATATATTTTGAGTGTCATCAAAATAAGATAATTAAAGTATAATTTTTTTGAATAAGTATATTGTGCATTAAATTAGTTTGAAAAAACAAACAAGAAAATTCTGTTTTCCTCTATTAGCTTTTTGTAATAAATAAAAGGAAACACTCATCAAGACAATGAGAATATTTATTTCTCAATGAAATAAAAATATCTAACATAAATAATTAATATATCATTATAAATATTCCTACATATTTTTGTCCATGGTTACTATGATCGAAATTCCCGTTTTTACACCTTGATTATCTGCAGAAAGAAAGAAATACGAGTGAGCCAAATATTAAATACAAATATAGTTGTGTAAAGTTCAAAATTTAAATACGACATAATTATCCATTAGTAAAATGGAGTTTATGAGTTAGAATCATCTAGAGACCAAAAATATTTCAAAACTATAATGACATTAAGTAAGTTTGTATGTATATAAACATTTAAATTAAAACGGTAGAGAAAATTTTTAAAACAAAGGTAAAGCCGAGTATTGATTAAGGTTCGTATAATAAAGGTGTGTTAAACAAAACCATTATCGCCAAACTCCAATCACCGGAGAAGCATAGGATAGTGATTTCTTCATTGACAATGCGGAAGAAAATATAAGGAATATAAATTAAATCACAATTATACAATAGCGATCATGATCTAATCACATCTCTTAAACAAAACTATACTCGCCAAAGTTATTTTTATTCATGTGTGTTGAAATTTTTGAATAAAAATTAAATTACTTTAATTATTTTGATTTTTGAACTTATAAAATTGATTTTGTAACTCTATAATAATGATATAATATTAATGATTCATTATTATACCTCATTATTTTATAAGTTACAATTTTGATTTTATGTATAAGTTACACAATCCTACTGTATAAGGAGACCTTAGTTTCTTGGTTTTATACACAAGATCCCTCAAGCATTTTATATATATTTTGATCATCTTAGAGCACTTGGAAAATTATGTGAGATAGAAAGTAGCATTTCATTGGTCATAGAAGGAGAGTCTTCCATTGCTTGAGGCTACCTTTATTCGTTGTATCCTAGGAGATGGATGGCACAACACTTTTAAGCACACACGGAAGGGGTCAATCTGTTTTAAGGATAGTATGTTGCTCACGTGCCTCAAATGATTCTTTAGGTATTTTGTTTTTCTATTCTTGATTTCAGGATACTTCTAAACTATACTGGCGACAAATATCTTACTTCGAATATAGTTTTTTTTTAAAATGAAGTAGCATGTTGGTACATGATCATTTTGCCCTACAAATCTAAACCGTTTTTTTGTTGTTGAGAAAACAAAAATTAGAGCGCATAAAAGAAAAAAATATATGGCTATAAAGCCCCGACTTGACCATATTTCATGTTTGCAAGACCAAAATCTACTTAAAAATCAAATCTTAAAATGTGTAACATGCATACTAAAACAAATAATTAACTTGGTCACTCAACTCTAGTTTAAGTTGTTACATTATATAATATCTTCATACATATGTATAACCTAAACATAAAGGAGGTGCCTGATTATCAAACTACAAACAAGCGTGTAGTAAGGTCCATGGCCTCGAAAATATGGTCATTGGCGATCTTGGTAACAGGAAAAACAAAAAAAATGATATTAGGCTACCATGCATAATAGTGCATAATACGTTAAGACGTGAAAAAGTAATAGTTATACACAATACTTATATTCCTATAATGATTATTACTTTTAGTATATTATATATGGGCTGAGTTCTATGGAGTCCACCTTTTTATCGGAGTCCTCGGAGTCCATCTACGTTCTGCAAATAAAATATATTGTAAAACGTGTTATTTTGCAAAACATGTTACACAAATAGCATAACTTCAACAAAATCATGCAAATCTCATATATTTACGGTACAATATGTATGTTCTACAATATGTTCTGCAACATGAACATTTATGTTCTGCAAACTAAACATGTTTTGTAGAATATATATTTTTGCAATGTTCTGCTTGTAAAATGTATGCAATCTACAAGATTTTTGATAAAATAGTGATGTTTGTCGAAAAATAATATGTTTTGCAATATTTTAAGCTATATTTTACTTGTAGAACATATATGGACTCCGAGGACTCCAATTAAAGATGGACTCCATAGAACTTTACTCTATTATATATTTTGAGTGTCTTCAAAGTAAGATAATTAAAGTATAAAATTTTTGATCAGGTATATTGTGCATCAAAATAGTTTGAAAAAAGAAATAAGAAAATTCTTTTTTTTATATTACCTTTTTGTAAAATATAAAATGAAACACTCATAAGACAATGTGAATATCCTAAAATTTAAAAAATTTAATGATGCAAAATATTTACAAGTTTTCTCGAAAAAAAATATAATTAAGTTTTGGAAAATTATAATAAAATAAAGAAAATTTTGGATAGACGATTTGCACTTTAAGGAACTCGTAGTCTTCCTAATTCAAATAAGAAAATAACTTCCGCATAATAAATTCATTTTAGAAAAAATATGAATAAACAAACAATGCTTATGTAAGATCGACTCATAAACAAAAAAGAGAAACTATTAAAAGCATTTTTAATATTCAAAATTATGTACAACAATAAACAAGAAGAGAAAATGTATCCAGAAGTTACCTATAAGAAAATTATCTAAAATTATCTAAAATGATTGGGAATTAGTATGTAGAAGTTGAATGATATTTTTTTAATAATAGAATTCAACCCTGTATTTTCAAAAATAGGCTTATTTTTATATTGAAAAGTAACATAACTATAGGTAAAAATTTAAATTTTACTTCAAAACTATTCAGCCCAAACAAGAGTATATAAATTGTGATATACATAATTAAAACATATAAAAATATTATCAGAACTTAAAAATCAAAATGCATATAGCTACCCAACGAAGTCAACCCATAACTCACAGGTCAAATGCCTAAAATGTCTCTCTACATAATCTTGAGCCTATGATCTGATACCAACTTTAACAAACCAAAATTTTTGGAATATAATTTCTTAACGAAATAACAAAATCTAGCATAAAAATTAATTATATCTTTAGAAATATTCCTGCATATTTTGGTTTATGGTTGCTCTGATCGAAAGTCTTGCTTTTACCCCTTGATTATGCGCAGAAAGAAAGAAATACGAGTGAGTCAAATGTCCAGTACAAATATAATTTTGTAAAGTTCAAAATTTAAATACGACTTAATTATCCATTAGTAAAATGGACCTTATTAGTGAGAATGATGTAGATATCAATAATATTTCAAACCTATTACAAAGTATCGCACAATGATTTCTTCCTCGGTAATCTGGAAGAAGAAATAAGCAATGTAAAGTATATTGAAATAATAAAATAGCGATCCTGATCTAATCACATCTCATAATCCTGAGACGCGCTGGTATACTCACTCACCGATACAAATTGGTGCCTAGTTCACCTTTACTCCGAACTCCATGTGAAAATTATTTGTGATTAACCCACGCATATCGGTCTAAGAGATAAATAATTAGTTTAAAAAGGTTTCTTGACTCATTGCACGAAAGAAAATAAAATAAAACAATATCACAATAAAATGCAAAGTAAAAAAATATACGAGTCAAAACGACAATAAATTCAAAATGGAATTTGAAACGAAATCAGGAATGCATACAAGTACAATAAAGTCATATTTCTAACGAATCAACAATATGTTTACCAAATATTTTATTATTTTAAAAAGAGAGAAAAATAGAGCATTCATTTCGGAAGATAAGCAGAGAGTGATCAATTTATAATTTAGACTTTTTTGTCAAAAAATGAAAGTGATTTAATACACTTTCAAATCATCATACAAGATAAAATGAAAGAGAGGTTCAACATCCTCACCACTCCACGTACGGTCAACTATAGAACTCGAGTGTATCGCTATTTCATGAACTACCTTGTTCGCGTACCGCTTAACAAAAGTTAACGTAATATGAAGATTTTTAAGATGAGATGGTGACCTCCTGCAATCCTCTACTATTCTTCCCAGATAGGACAAAGCGATGGATGAGGAACGAATTTCCTGGATGATACCCAAGCAGTCAGACTTAATCCTTACTTTATGCCAGTTCCTTTCTTTCACCCATCTCAAAGACTCTCGAATCCCCATGGCCTCTGCCGTTTCTGGGTCATCATTGCCTTGTCTACAACTAGAGAAAGCCTCGGTCACCCTGCCTTGATCATCACGAGCCTGGAATGCAAAATTACTAAAGAATATTTATAATTCAAATAGAGCGATAAAAAGGTTAGGAATTAATTCCCAATAATTTTGAACATAAGAAAGATAAAGAGTAAAAAAAATCGTACCAACATATGTCCTTACGATATAAAAGAATAACAATTTTGTAGAATCAATAAAAAATAATTTAAACGCTAACAGATCATTTTAATTTATGAGAATGGAACAAGAATTCGTATACATAATTCTAAATATAAGAGAAAATAAAGAACTGAAAAATGCACATTTATAATTTTAAATACAAGAAAAGAAGAGTTCATAAATTCGTAATTGAACGTAGATTGAAAATTAAACTAAAGAATATCTTCGAAACAAAAGTCATGGGACTTGGATCTAAAAACCAAATGCAGTCACCATAAGTCTCGGAAGAGATGCAACGTAAGTGTGCGTGTGATTATAGTATGATCACTCTAATATTTATATAAGCAAATGTCAAATCATGATTACGATAGTTGAAAGAATATATAAACAAAGTATGGCATTGGCTAACTAATAAAATATTTAGTCGGTGAAACGCAAGCATGCATCTGAACCCAAGCCGAGACCATTTTAATTAACTATGTCGAATCTAGAGCCATAGCAATATAAAATTAAAATATTAATATACTTATCTAAAATAAGATTTACTAAACAAACAATACAAATATATATAGATATATATATATATATATATAACAATGTTAGATCACAGCTACTTCAATTGAGATTAGAGAGCGATTAACCAAAATAATTTATAATTTTATTTTATTTCACAAAAACCACAATTAAATTAATTTTAAATATATTATAAACTTGTTTAAGAAATCTCAACTAATAATTACCCAATTTTAGACAAACATAAATCTATAAGCTAGTACTAATTAGGTATTAAAAATGAATTTACAGTAGAACCTCGATAAATGAATATTTGATAAATGTTTAACTTTGTCAAAAGAATAATTTTTCCGCTCCCAACATAAATAGAAACAGTATATTTTTAACCTCGGTAAATGAATAATCTCGTTAAACTAATAAAATTTTCCGGTCCCGGGCGTATTCATTTATCGAGGTTTAACTATAATATAATTGGAAAGAAACCTTTTTTGTATAAATATAAATAATTTGATAATTTAATCAACAAAATAAAATGAATATAAATCTTGTATGATAAATTAGAAAATGATACATTATATATTAAGGAGCTGATTAATGTAAACAAATACAATACACCTGACATACCCGACACGTGTTAAGTGTGATTTTAATATCACAAAAATAATTTACCAAATTACAATGTCATTTAAACACTCAACTCATAAATTTTACTTTAGTAAAACTACAAAAGGGTCCCTTGTACATCATCAAATACACACATATTATATACTAGTAATCACTACAAGGAAAACAAGCTTCAACAACGGTTTATGTCCGTTGTCTGATACCCTATTTTCCCGTTGACTATTGAGCCGCCGTCTGTTAGTTGGATCAGACAACGGCTAAAAAATATTGTCTGAGATTATACAGACAATGATTATGGATTAAGCCCGTTGTATTACATCCAGAAAAGACAACGTTTTTTGCTTGTTTTCGTCGTAACAAGCGACATTACTCAAGGGTTCTCAGAAACTCAGAAAACCGTTGAGTAAGGTATAACATTAAAGCCAATCCTACAACACTTGTTGTTGTATAAACGTTGTTGTGTATTCAGATAGACAACAAAAATGAAATTGAGCTCGTAGAACTCTTGTAATAAATTTCTACACACAACAGTTTTGGATTTTAATGTATGGCATGATCAGATACATACAACTGTTTATTTGTCCAAATGTATTGCATGAATACCTTTGATACAATATCTTAATATTATATAGACAATGGTTTACTAGTGTTGTGAAAGTTAATTTTGCACCAAAGTTTTGTGTTCGAAAGCATTGTTTTAGTATTAAAGACATGATATTTTAATGAAGCTTGGTTCTTAAAAGCGTTGTCTTACACAAAATATAACAAGTAATCAAATGAAATTAACTTTGTAAATCTAAACAAAAGTTCTAAAGTTAATCCATGATCGAAAATTACAACAACATAGTTATACAAAAGCTAAAAGCATATTGATATCACTGCCTTCATGAGTCTAAGATTTCTACTAAAAATTAAAGAAAATATAGAGTCTACAAGGATTTGATGTTGGCTACTCAGAGCTCACTTGGACTTTTCAGGTTCTCTTCACGTTTTCCGCAAGAGCTATGTTGTCCTTGCAATATCATTACAGCTTGTGATAGGCAATTTCCCAATCTGGAGAAAACAATCTTCAAAATAAATCGACAACCACTCTTAAGTTAATATTCTTTTCCTTCCTGCATTATAAGAAAAACAAAGAACTGGATCTCTTAATATAAAGTGAAATCAAACCAAGACGTAATAGAAAATAAACAAATGCCCATAGTGTCACCTGGCTCACTTCCATGAAGAGACTGTCAATGTCCTGCTTTGTAAAGATACCACCTTTCCTCGCAGTTTCTCTTGGTGAAGATTGGGAGGTCCTGCTTGTTACAACTTCATCTTTTCCTCTTTTGTCAACCTCCTTTTTCAAATCATCTATCCCGACAATCTGTAGAGAAAGTCGAAGTACACATAAAATTCACTTAAAATAAGATTGACAAACTACATGCTAGGTTCTCAAAATTTCCAAATAAAAGGAGGCCACAAACATACACAGAAGGCAATTTGTAAACCAGGGCACATAGATTTGTAAAGTAATCCATAATTATGCTTCTTTTTTCATAAATAGTTCAGCTGCTTTGTAGCTAGCTGATTACCTAAAAATAGTTTCAAAAACCCTTAAAATAAACGTCCATATTTCAACATTTAAGGTTACAGACACTACTACAAAAACGTACAGTACTACTGGCATAATGTTCTCCCATCAGTACATCATTTGAAAACACCTGTTCAACACATCATCATTAGTGTTGCTAATAAATCAGTACATAGACTTCTTAAGCTACATTGTTACGTCATACCTTCACTTGTACACTGAACTTATGAAGTAAAAGCGATACATATTATTTTGCCTAAGAAATAAGAACTCCCTTAACACTATAATATAACAACTTATATTTTTCTTTCACGGATATTTTCTACGCATAAAATAAATAAATGTTATACTTTATGGGGGAACTGAACTTAAAATTCAGGGGACACAATTATGAATATTGTTAGCTGAGTGGGAGAACAATACGAACTGCAGGATGCAAAAGAGCTAGTCACACTAAATCTATATACATTATTAACAAGAATAATTTGTTATGTACATTCTCCAAAAGTGAAATATCAGGAATTCTATAAAAATGTATCCCCACGGGTGCTCATAGCTCTTAAGTCGCAATCCAGACTGCACCTTAATCAACTTATGCTCCAGGAGAACAAATAAGCCTGCTAGATTAACTATACCTACTGGTAGACACTACTAGTAACATATCTTGTTTTGTTCACTAGTTGAATAAAAAGAAACCATCTACCATTGCAAAATCATTCAACAGTTGTCTCAAGACAGATCATTTTTATATCACAATTTCAATCTTACTAGTTACTAAATGAAGTCAACTCAGAACTAGACTATTTCTTTAATATCTTAACTAGCGAGAAAATTTTAGAAATGAATAACAAATGAAAGATACAAGTAAAGATGTGATACAGTTCAGGCCATATCATACAGTTTTGTATTTGAGGAGTTTCAGTCTCTTCCTTCTTTGTTTGTCATTCTGAAATTCCTGTTTCATGACCACAAGTATAAGGGGTTTAGCATGCTAAAAGCTAATACTGATGACTGTTTTGACTTTTTATGAAGCAAATGAATAGGAGTAATGATACCGTAACATAGAAGCGGGAAGATTGAAAAAAATAAAGAACAACCAACCTCATACATTACTTTCTTATTGACTGGTGCAGTGTTGTCACAAAGAAGCCACTCAATGGTTGCTTTCAGTTTTAAGAACTCGTCCTCACTTTCGTCATCTACGGACTATAAAATTAGAATCAATCAGCAATTGCAAGATAATCTCTGTTGCTTTAATTTAGTTTACCAACTCAACCATGAAAAAAGCATAAAAAGTTAAGAAATTGTAATAAAACCACAAACTCAAGAGCATTGGGAACATAAGGCCCGTCGAGAGTTTCCAAATTATTGAACTACATTATACTTCAACTAGCTAGAACCTGCAAAAAAACAAAAAAACACTTTAATATACTTAACATTTTTCTTGGTACTTAATATACTTTGATTATGATTTTGTTTATGTCCGATTCAGTACATATTTAAACCCATTAATTTACAATGTTAAGTATTATCTAAGTAAATATATGTTCGGATTTTCTTCTTGTGTTCTAGTATATTTAGTGTAGAAAAAGAGGATTGTAGGTACCTTGTCACCAATAGCAATTTGCACCGTACTAGAATCAGTATATCTGGTGGATACAACTTGGAACATTATAGAGGAATCAGCTACTCCGTAAATTACAGTAATTTGTATTCATCTATCGACCTACAAATACAAGCTAAAAGAACAGGGTGAGAGACAAAACAGAGCTCCCTAACCATAAAGGAAAAAGGAAAAATATACAACAGAAATCGGTTTTTAACTAATTAAAACACACACCAATAAAAACCCCCAAATTCAATATATAAGAATTCAATACAAGGTAAACAAAAAACAAAAAAAACAAGACAAGTAAATACCTTTCGCTTAACAAATCGAACAATGGTTTGTGTTTGAGAATCTAGCTTTTGAATAAATTAAGTTGGGGTTATTCCTTAAGAGACCTGGTTTTCAATTTGAATTGAAAGAGATGAGAGTTTAGAGAAAATTTGACATGGATAAAATAGGGTTCTAATAGCAAAGACGGTGACATATTGAGGTGGAGAAAAATGGGAGATAGAGGAATTAGGGGAGAGGCTGGGAGAGGAAAAGAGCAGCTATGAGAGAAAAAGATAGAGCGGCCCATATTTAGGGTTATGGCGGTAGTGTTTGTGAGAGATAAAAGGGGGATTTGTAATTTAAGGGGGAACTGAAATATTGACAAAGGGGGATGAAACAATACGAGGGAATTTAAAATAATTTACTAAATAAAAACTTTAAATTTAGGTGATAAAGGAAAAAAAAAATAATTTTTGATTACATGTATTGTTAGAAAATTTAGTTATTTTTATTATATGTTTATGAAACAGAATTAAAATTAATTTCAAGATCTTAATATTACGCACATTTAAGCAATCTCATTTAAAAAAATAGTGCTCCTACTAGATTTTTTTGTTGTTCAGGTGTAACGTAAAAATTTTAAAATACTTTTAAATAAATAAAATCACTACATCAGTACCATTGGAGCGTTAATCGGGGATGGGTATGGTGTTCAAAAGTAGTGTTTTTACAAGATTTTTATATTCCTTTCATTCAAGATAAATTTGAAATTTTTTAATAATTTTTAATATGAATGAAATGAGTATATCTAAACATCTTGTATCATTGAAAAAATCATTTAAAAAATTTATCGTACGAGTCTCATATTCAGAAGTAGTGTTTTTACCAGATTTTTCTAATCTTGACATTCAAGATAAATTTGAAATTTTTTAATACTTTTTTATATGAATTAAATGAATTTATGTATCATTTAGCAAAAAAATAATAATTTATGTACACATCAGTACGGCTGGATCGTCGAAAAAATCATTTAAAAATTTTATTTAGTTAATCGGGGATGAGTCTCGTGTTCGAAAGTCGCGCTTTTACCAAAATTTTCTATTCCTATTTATTTATTTATATATTATAATTAAATACGTATCTTTATTTTACTTTATATTAATAGAATAATATTTATTTTAAATAATTTCACATAATTTTTTATATAAAATTATTTGAAACAAATTTGAAAAAATTTCAATTATTTTTCTATATAGCTAACGTTAATATATATTAATATTATGCAAAATGATCCTAAAACCATTTAAAAATTAATCTTGTAAATCGGGAACGAGTCTTGTTGTCGGGAGGGGTACTTTTACCAGATTTTTCTAATCCTGACATGCAAGATGAAGTTCAAATTTTTTAATAATTTTTTCATATGACTAAAATTGATATATCTTAACATCCGTACGGTTGGATCGTCAAAAAAATCATTTTAAAAATTAATCTTGTAAATCTGGAACGAGTCTCGTTGTCGGGAGGGGTACTTTTACCAGATTTTTCTAATCCTGTCTTGCAAGATGGACTTCAAATTTTTTAATAATTTTTTCATATGACTAAAATTGATATATCTTAACATCCGTACGGTTGGATCGTCGAAAAAATTATTTTAAAAAATTAATCCTGTAAATCGGGAACGAGTCTCGTTGTCGGGAGGGGTACTTTTACCCGATTTTTCTAATCCTGGCATGCAAAATGAAATTCAAATTTTTTAATAATTTTTTCTTATGACTAAAATCGATATATATTAACATCCGTACGATTGGATCGCCGAAAAATCATTTTAAAAAATTAATCCTGTAAATCGGGAACGAGTCTCGTTGTCGGGAGGGGTACTTTTACCCGATTTTTCTAATCCTGGCATGCAAAATGAATTTCAAATTTTTTAATAATTTTTTCTTATGACTAAAATCGATATATCTTAACATCCGTACGGTTGGATCGCCGAAAAATCATTTTAAAAAATTAATCCTGTAAATCGGGAACGAGTCTCGTTGTCGGGAGGGGTACTTTTACCAGATTTTTCTAATCCTGGCATGCAAAATGAATTTCAAATTTTTTAATAATTTTTTCTTATGACTAAAATCGATATATCTTAACATCCGTACGGTTGGATCGTCGAAAAATCATTTTAAAAAATTAATCCTGTAAATCGGGAACGAGTCTCGTTATCGGGAGGGGTACTTTTACCAGATTTTTCTAATCCTGGCATGCAAAATGAATTTCAATTTTTTTAATAATTTGTTCTTATGACTAAAATCGATATATCTTAACATCCGTACGGTTGGATCGTCGAAAAATCATTTTAAAAAATTAATCCTGTAAATCGGGAACGAGTCTCGTTGTCGGGAGGGGTACTTTTACCAGATTTTTCTAATCCTGACATGCAAAATGAATTTCAAATTTTTTAATAATTTTTTCTTATGACTAAAATCGATATATCCTAACATCCGTACGGTTGGATCGTCGAAAAATCATTTTAAAAAATTAATCCTGTAAATCGGGAACGAGTCTCGTTGTCGGGAGGGGTATTTTTACCAGATTTTTCTAATATTGGCATGCAAAATGAATTTCAAATTTTTTAATAATTTTTTCTTATGACTAAAATCGATATATCCTAATATCCGTACGGTTGGATCGTCGAAAAATCATTTTAAAAAATTAATCCTGTAAATCGGGAACAAGTCTCGTTGTCGGGAGGGGTACTTTTACCAGATTTTTCTAATCCTGACATTCGAGATGAATTTCAAATTTTTTAATACTTTTTTCATGTGACTAAAATGAGTATTTCTTAACATCCGTACGGTTGGATCCTCTAAAAAATCATTAAAAAAATTTATCTTTTTCATCAGGTATGAAAAAAATCTAGTACGAGGCAACACCCAACGGTTTTTTATGAAAAAGTCTTGTTTGAAATAAATTGTGACAACAGGGTTTTTGATAAAAACCGTTGTCTTAGATGATCAACTTTTTTAAATCTTACGGCTGATATTAAATCTACTTTTAATCAACGGCTCTAATTACACCAACTTAACAATCCAAGTGAATGTTTTTTCTCCAATCACATGGTGCCACCTCATCGCAAGCAACACTTCAGAAATTTCAAGAATCAGACTTACAGACAACGGTTTTTTATGAAAAAAGGTTGTCTTAGATAAACATTGACAACATTTATTTGAACAAAAGCTGTTGTGTAAGCGTAGCAGCGTTTTTTAATCTAATGGTTGATATTAAATATACATTCAATCAACTGCTCTTATTACACCAACTCAGCAATCCAAGTGAATGTTTTTTCACCAATCACATGGTGCAACCTCATCACAAACAAGTGTGAAAAAATCTTTTAAAAAAATTATCTTGTTCATCGAGAACGAATCCCGTGTTGGGAAGAAGTGCTTTTACCAGATTATTCTAATCCTGACATTCGAGATGAATTTGAAATTTTTTAATACTTTTTTCATGTGACTAAAATAAGTATATCTTAACATCCGTACGGTTGGATCGTTGAAAAAATCGTTTAAAAAAATTAGCTTGTTCATCGGGAAAGAATTTCATGTTGGGAAGTAGTGCTTTTACCAGATTTTTCTAAACCTGACATTCGAGATGAATTTGAAATTTTTTAATACTTTTTTCATGTGACTAAAATAAGTATATCTTCACATCCGTACGGTTGGATCGTCAAAAAAATCATTTAAAAAATTTATCTTGTTCATCGGGAACGAATCCCGTGTTGGGAAGTAGTGTTTTTACCAGATTTTTCTAATCTTGACATTCGAGATGAATTTGAAATTTTTTAATACTTTTTTCATGTGACTAAAATAAGTATTTCTTAACATCCGTATGGTTGGATCATCTAAAAAATAATTTTAAAAAATTATCTCTTTTATCGGGTATGGAAAAAAATCTAGTACGAGGCAACATCCAACGGTTTTCTATGAAAAAGTCTTGTCTGAAATAAATAGTGACAACAGTTTTTTTGAAAAAAAAACCGTTGTTTTAGATGATCAACTTTTTTAAATCCTACGGCTGATATTAAATCTACTTTTAATCAACGGCTCTAATAACACCAACTCAACAATCCAAGTGAATGTTTTTTCACCAATCATATGGTGCCACCTCATCACAAGCAATGCTTCTGAAATTTCAAGAATCAGACTTACAGACAACGGTTTTCTATGAAAAAAGGTTGTCTTAGATGAACATTGACAACATTTATTTGAACAAAAGCTGTTGTGTAAGCGTAGCAGCGTTTTTTAATCTAATGGCTGATATTAAATATACTTTCAATCAACTGCTCTTATTACACCAACTCAACAATCCAAGTGAATGTTTTTTCACCAATCACATGGTGCCACCTCATCTCCTCTTAATGAACGTCTCTCATTATACCAGCTCACCAATACAAGTGACAATGGTTTTATGAGCAAAACGCTTGTGTGATGTCGTGACATACAACAGAATAAAAACACTTGTATGTCAAGTGATATTTAGACAACACAATGGAAGTACGTTGTTTGATTCCAGCTTAACTAATCCATTGAGAAAACACTTGTCTCATTCCAACAACGGTGTTTCACAACGTTGTCTCCATTACTTTCAGACAATGCAAAATTAAACTGTTGTACAAACTACCTCATTTGCACAACATATCTTTAGAAAGGCTTGTCTGTGTCGATTACCTAGACAATAGTTTTTAAAGCATTGTAGGAATGATGAAATCTTTTTATTTAAACAACACCTTATCTCATAAAACGGTTGTCTGATACGATATGCTAGACAACAGTTTTAAACCTATTGTAGTAAAGGGATTCACACAACACCCGTTTTCTGGTTTTTAAAAAACTGTTGTGTAAAATTTCTGGGCAACACTTTTTTGGTCAAGCGTTGTCTGATGGGTGTTGTCTGATGACATTTTTCTTGTAGTGAATATTCTTAAATGTTGTTCTTAAATTTGTAGCTAAATTTAAGATATTTATCTTTTGTTTCTGTGGTGTAATTTGATTATTTATACTCGAAAGACCAGGTAAAGATGTATTATGTATGGCAATTTCAGATGGACATGAATGGAATGGATATATTATATACATGTATGTGGTTGTACTATTAATAATCAGCTTATAAATTAGTGTTTTTTTGCGGATTGAGTGTTGATTGTGGACTCAAGACTAAAAGGAAAACGTACATGATCACTATTGTTGTGCAAGACATGCCTGTACTTTAGAAAGACTAAGTATTGTAATCTTAGTTTGCAGTTTGTATTGTAACATTAAAATCTGTAAAAATGTCAAAGAGCAGACTTGAGTCTTTTTCTTTTAAACAGTATCAAGCCTAAGAATTCTATCTGGAAGAAGATCAAGAAGATCATGCCTCAGAAGAACTATGAAGAAGCTTGGAGTTGAATAAATCTGTTTTGCGAAAAATGTTCTAAGTCAAGATCTCTACAAGTCATAGATTTAGTATTAAAGAGAAGTGATTCGAGAACTCCGGAATTACTTATAGAGAACCTCCGAGATATCGACAAGCCAAATTGAAGACATGAAGATTGGAGATATCGACAAGTCATTTCTTTACTAGAGAACTCACAGTTATCGACAAGTCAACATACATTAGAGAATTCTGAGTTATCGATAAGTCATATTCCATCAGAGACTCAAAGATCTCGATAAGCTAAAATTCACTAGAGAACTCTGAGTTATCAACAAGTCAAATTTGACTAGAGAACTCTGAGTTATCGATAAAACAATAAGTCACTAGAGAACTCAGAGATATCGATAAGTCATAGTGAAGATATGAAGACTAGAGATCTCGACAAACCAAATTCTCTTATAGAGAACTCAAAGACCTCTACAAGTTAAATTTACAATGAAGCATTAGAGATCTCGATAAGCCAATATACTTATCGAGATGTCAAGTTCTCTATAAACCAAACTGGAGATCTCGAGGTAAAATCTCAAAGTACAATTTGCAGACCAGTTCAATATCCCAGATTTCTAATAAAAAAACAATCCAACTAGCTGTATTGACAAGTCTACAAAAAGCCACTTGAAGAGTGTTCAAGATGAAGGGTGAAGATTAACTGACAAAAAGGAAGATCAAAGTTAACAAAATCTGCAAAGATATGCTAAGCCAGAAATGGACGATACACTTTTCCTGAAATGGAAATGACAAGTGACAGTTTACTAAAGTTAATAGCATGTCTTATTATACACTGTGTAAACCAGTAGTTAACTAAAGTATAAAGTTAACAATGGTCCTTTATTAGAAGTAGGAATTTTTGTTTTAGATCAGGAACTCTTGTATTATCTCAAGATAGAAGCTAAACTCTTTATCAACAAAGAGCCAAGAAATTTTGTAGCAATACATTCTTAATTTTAATATAAAATTAAGTTTGTTTTGAAAGATCTGTGTTCTTTATTATTACATATTTAATTTCTGCCTAAACACATTTCACTACAACAACTGATTAACCTTGGTCACAACCAAAATAGTTTGAGAAAAGCATTAAAGACTTAAAAACACATTCACCCCCCGCCCTCTATGTGAAATTCATTACCTAACAAGTGGTATCAGAGCAAAATCTGAAAGCAAGTAGATTAAAGTCTTGGAAGAATGAATACACAGAAAATCAGTAGCATCAAAATTCCTACATTTGACAAAGCTAACTACACTCTTTGAAAAAAGAAAATGTTACTATTTATCTGGATGGCCAATCCACTATATATACAGATTCTAGAAAATGGGCCCTTCACTCCTATGGTTAGAGTTGAAGAATCAACACATGGTGATATGGTCATTCCATCTTATTATGCTCCAAAAGACCCTTCTGAATACACTGAGCCTAAAAAAGAGAAAGTTTCCTTGGATAGTGGCTTGCAACTGATATTAATAGAGTCACTAGACAATATAATGTACAACAACATTGTCAACTGTTACACTTCCAAGCAAATCTGGGAAAAGATTGAAATACTCTGTGAGGGAACTAGGGAAGTTAGATCTAATCAAACAAGGATACTGATTTCATAATATGAGGGTCTCATGTCCAAGCCAAAAGAAAGTATCACTAATATTTTTGAAAGGTTTAATAAGCTGATAAATGACTTGTAGCTCCATGAAAAATACTATGAAGATGAAGAGGTGAACTTGAAGTGTTTGCCCACACTCCCTAATCATTTGGAACAAAAAATCTCAGCAATCAGGGAAGGGAGAGATCTAAGCAGGATAACACTAGAAGTTCTTTATGGAATCTTAAAAACTTAGGAATTTGAAATGATTCAAAGAAAATCATTAAGAACTGGTCAAGGGCATGTTGTATATGTTTCAAGTGCTCTAATTGTCAATGAAAGCCAGACCTCTAATTATGAGCTAAGATCTCAAACTCCAGTTGCCTCAACAAGTGATCAAAGAATAAATGATTCACAAGAACAAGTCATTCTGACACTGGAAGAAGATGAGTTCTACACCTTGGATGAACTTGATGAGCTTGATCAGTCAATAGCCTATCTGGCAAGAAAATTCTCTAACATTAGAGTAAAGAAGCCAAGATTCTTCAAAGGTAAAGGACAGTCTTTTAACAAAGACAACAGCTCGAAATGAAAAAAGAAGTACACATCTGATAGCAAAAATGGTTATAAAACTGGATCTATTGACAGATCAAAGATAAGGTGCTTCAACTTTGATGAACTAGGCCATTTTACTACATAATACAGGAAACCCAAGAAAGAAAAGAAAGACAAAGCATATCTTGAACTGGAAGCAAAGTATGAAGCTCTTCTGAAGAAATAGTAAAGCAAAGGTTATATTACAGAGGGAAAAAGTTGGGATGATTCTAATAATGATGAAGATGAGGAAGTTGGAAATTATGCACTAATGGCCTTGGAGCTAGGAGAGTCATCCTCATCAAAATCACAGGTACCAATTGTCACTACCATTGATTTAAATGTAAGTCAATATAAGGAAACTGTACATACAAGTGTGGTTGCTGCTAATATAGAAGTTAGCAGACTGATAAAGATAAATGAGAAACTTGAAAGTGAGAAACAAGAAGCTGAATTATTGTTGGTGGAGCTTGAAACTGTAAAACAGAAAAATGCATATCTGAAGAACAAGCTCAAGTGTGCAAGTGAAATTGAAGCAGTGCTAAGGGAGAAGCTGGAAAAGAATGAAATTAAATTGAAGTCCTTCAAGAATGCATCTGAGTTAATTGGACAATACCATGAGAAAAATAAGCCATGTTCAAACATTGATATTGGTCTTGATTATGATTCCTTGAACAACAAGAAGAAGAATATAGTTGACAAAGGGAAAACAACAGAAACTGAAAATGTTTTAACCATCCTAAAAAAGGTTGATTCACAAATGTTCAAGGCATGTGAAGTCAACTTCAGTGAAGAAGAGTCAATTATCAAGCAAAAAATTATTGATGAAGACAATGAGAAG
This sequence comes from Apium graveolens, assembly GCF_009905375.1. Lineage (NCBI taxonomy): Eukaryota > Viridiplantae > Streptophyta > Magnoliopsida > Apiales > Apiaceae > Apium > Apium graveolens. The sequence goes on along the minus strand of NC_133648.1, from coordinate 14,439,244 downwards.
AAAGATGCAGAAGTAACTCAATCCTTCAAAATTGAAGAGAAGCTCATGGATAATCAAGGTTCCAAGACACTTGTCAAGAAAACCAAAACTGAAGATGCAAGAAAGAAAAAGAAAAATAGAAATGGGAAAATAGGGATAAACAAAAGCAATAATTTTGCTTATGTTGAAGATGTTTCAAGAAAGAAATATGAAAAATATGGCTTTGTAAATTACCTAACTCACCTTTGTGAAAATGTTGTTAGCAAGCCAGCTGAAGGAGCCTGCAAATACAATGAAGCCAATACAAATGATCCCTACTCATTATGTGATAAGTTTGATTGCATCCCCTGCAACTTAAAAGTTTGATGGCATCCACTATATTTCTTGTTTTAGATAGTTGACCCAACGATATAGTATTATTTTGTACACATGGGATGTAGTATACCTCTTGTAATGTCTTTTCTTTTCCGTTTTTGTACAACATCTGAACAATTCCTTTTCCCTTTATTTCTACCAGTGAGCCATCTCCAAATCGAACTTGGCGAAAAAATCTCTCATCCAGTTCAGTGAATTTGTTACTTGCACCCATCATATGGTTGCTCGCACCATTGTGAAGGTACCAAACAATAGATTTACTTGCTCCATCTCCATTCCTTGGTAATTGGTGTGAGTAGACTTTGTCTTTATTCAGTAACAGCTTCGATTTTACATGTTTAGCTAGAAGTAAGGCTGATTCGTCGTCAATCATGACATCCATGTTAGCCTCCACTTCTTGTGTTCCTCTGGTTTTCCTTGGCTTCCTGCATTCTGAGGCAAAATGGCCATAAATATTGCAGTTATAGCACTTGATGGTGCTTTTGTCGAATTTCCCACGACCCCTCTGTTCCACAGCCCTTTTGTCACCACTCTTTCGTTTCATCCACTCTTCACGTGTGAGAAGCAGTTTCTTCTCATCCCCTTCTCGTCTCATCCATTCTTCTTCCGTTAGCATAAGTTGTTGTCTTTAGTGTATGTCTTTCGCTTGACCCGTTCTTCATGCGCCTTGAGTGACCCTATAGCCTCCTCTACTTTCATCGTTTCCATATCGCCAAATTTCTCCAAGGTGGAGGTGATTTGCAAGAATTTTGCTAGGACTGCACGGAGCAATTTTTCGACGATATACGATTCTTCCATCAGTTCTCCTAAAGCTCGAATATTTGTAACCAATCCATTCATTTTCAGGTGAAAGTCCTTAATCTGTTCGTTATCATTCATGCTTAACATTTCGAATTTAGATTTTAAAGTCCGAATTTGAGCCTTCTTAGATTTGTCTGCCTCTTGGCATAGCATCTTAATTATATCCCATGACTATTTTGATGTCTTCTTTTGCTAGTGCTACCTTGTCAACCTTGTAAGCCTTCTCCTCAATAGCTACTTTGGGATCGCTTTTCTGGATTGAAGACCATACTCCTTGCGCTTGCCTCACGACCTTCATCTTAAGAGCCCAAGCCGTGTAATTACTCCTTGCCAGCATTGGATAGCTTAAGCCATACGATCCTCCTCCTTTAACTTTGTTCACCTCCATTTTTGGCGTTATACGTCAGTCAAGAACTCCTTTGCTCTGATACCACTTCTTGTTCTAAACAATGTAATCTGATTTATTTGAATGGACAAGAAAGAATGTCAGAAATGTTGCATTGGCTTATCTTATTCCAGAAAGAGTTACATCTATTTTAAATACATGCAAACAATGAAACTACTAGCTAAAACTTCGGACACGATCTGAGTAGTGCTCCTAAACAAAAGCAACAAGTATTGACTTATTCTGATTCCTAACATTATGCTGAAATAAATGACTAAATAAAATAAACAAAATACTTCCAAGATTAAATAAACTTTGAGATTAAATTCAACAGATCAATTAAATATTAATTTATCTTTTTATATGGAAATATTATTTTAATTTAATAATTTTTTATATATACTCCTATAAAGAAAATCATATAAGGATTAATCGAATTCTAAAAATCAAATAGAAATCACTTGAAATTTGAAAGTTTTTCATATTAAAATCTCTAACTCCGCTAATTTACCTTTTAATAATGTTATTACCCTGTATTTCGTGGAGATGGTAATATGAGCTACATAATAGACTACATGCAGTTATTTATTTGATGAACCCATCTCACACGGATTGCTAGTACGCATTCAACTTACAGCCCTTAGATAATATTGACAAACACAACACACAACAAAAAGATAGACACATACATCTTCTCTCTCGCTCCGCCTCACGTCCCACATCTACAATCTTAAACCCCATACAAAAAAAAACCAAAAAATGTTACGATCCATTTAGTTTTCGATCCAATCAGACAACCCACTTACATAAAGATCTTTACTAGGTTCCTCATATTAAATTTATTTACACAGTAGTTGAATCTTGAATATATCATATATGCGAGTCAATTTTTAATTGCACGAACAAGTGTTTATTGATAGTGCTATAAAAATCATATTTGTTATCGATGATGCTATGGATGAAATTAGAGATGTATTAGATAAAAGTGATCCAGCTTGGAAGGCTGGTGAGTCAGCTGATGCTGATGGTCAAGCTTTACTTCATTTGGCCATTAGTCAAAATCGGCCTGATCTAGTACAACTTTTAATATAAGCCAACAAATAATCCGAGCAGAAAAGATGGGTTTTTCAAACTAAATGACACCTTCAAGAGGAACAAAGTCTTGAGAAGTAATAGTGATGGATGGTGACGAAGATTCACCAGTTTTATTCAAAGAAGGCAAATTATTGTTGTTGCTTTTAGTTGCTTCATAAGTAACAGAGAAAGTGGGTGAGTTGCGAGTGTAAATAGTGAAATTAGGGGGTCTTCTAGTGGAAAATAGAGGTGGGTTGGCGAGATAGTGTTTTAATGGTGATGAACATCTCGTTATTATTGAGGAAGATAGTGTTGCAGCTGGTATTTGGCTTACCAGATACATTTTTATATGATTCTTCCATCACTTCTCCTAAAGCTCGAATATTTGTAACCAATCTATTCATTTTCAGGTTAAAGTCCTCAATCTGTTCGTTATCATTCATGCTTAACATTTCGAATTTAGATTTCAAAGTCTAAATTTGAGCCTTCTTACCTTTGTCTGCCTCTTGGCATAGCATCTTAATCATATCCCATGACTATTTTGCTGTCTTCTTTTGCTAGTGCTACCTTGTCAACCTTGTTAGCCTTCTCCTCAATAGCTACTTTGGGATCGCTTGTCTCAATTGCAGACCATACTCCCTGCGCTGGCATCACGACCTTCATCTTAAGCGCCCAAGGCGTGTAATTACTCCTTGCCAGCATTGGGTAGCTTAAGCCATACGATCCTCCTCCTTTAACTTTGTTCACCTTCATCTTTGGTGTTATACGTTAACCAAGAACTCCTTTTCTCTGATACCACTTCTTGGTTTAAACAATGTAATCTGATTTATTTGAATAGATAAGAAAGAATGCCAGAAACGTTCTATTGGCTTATCTTATTCCAGAAAGAGTTACAGCTATTTTAAATACATGAAAACAAGGAAACTACTAGCTAAAACTTCGCACATGATCTGAGTAGTGCTCTCAAACAAAAAGCAACAACTATTGACTTATTCTGATTCCTAACATTATGCTGAAATAAATGACTAAATTAAATAAACAAAATACTTCCAAGATTAAATAAACTTTGAGATTAAATTCAACAGATCAATTAAATATTAATTGATCAATTAAATATTAATTGATCTTCTTATATGTATATATTATATTAATTTATTAACTTTTATATAAACTCCTATAAAAAAAATCATATAAGGATTAATCGAATTCTAAATATTAAATAGAAATCACTTGAAATTTGAAAGTTTTTCATATCAAAATCACTAACTCCACTAATTTACCTTTTAGTAATTTTATTACCTTGTATTTCGTGGAGATGGTAATATGAGCTACATAATAGACTACTTGTCACGTTATTTATTTGATGAACCCGTCTCACACGGATTGCTAGTACGCAATCAACTTACAGCCCTTAGATAATATTGACAAACACAACACATAACACAAAGATAAAAACATACACCTCCCCTCTCTCTCCGCCTCACTGCCCACATCTACAATATCTTAATCCCCATACATCAAAAAAAACCAAATTTTGGTACAATCCATTTTGTTTTCGATCCAATCAGACAACTCACTTGCGGAAAGATCTTTACTAGGTTCCTCATATTAAATTTATGTACACAGCAGTTGAATCTTGAATATATCATATATGCGAGTCAGTTTTCAATTGCACGAACAAGTGTTTATTGATAGTGCTATAAAAATCATGTTTCTTGGATCTCCTGTTCTGATTCAACTTGTTATCGATGATGTTATGGATGAAATTAGAGATGTATTAGATAAAAGTGATCCTTCTTGGAAGGCTATTGAGTCAGCTGATGCTGATGGTCAAACTTTACCTCATTTGGCCTTTAGTCAAAATCAGCCTGATCTAGTACAAATTTTAATAGAAGCCAACAAATAATCCAAGCAGAAAAGATGGGTTTTTTAAACTGAATGACACCTTCAAGAGGAACAGAGTCTTGAGAAACAAAAGTGATGCGTGGTGAAGATGATTCACCAGTTTTATTTAAAGAAGGTGCATTGTTGTTGTTGTTATTAGTTGTTTCAGAAGTAACAGAGAAAATGGGTGAGTTGCGAGTGTGAATAGTGGAATTAAGGGGTCTTCTAGTGGAAAATAGAGGTGGATTGGCGAGAGAGTGTTTTAATGGTGATGAACATCTGGTTATTATTGAAGAAGATAATGTTGCAGCTGGTGTTTGGCTTATCAGATACATTTTTATTGGTCAAAATCTATCTCGAGCAAGACGTTAAGGTTCCGAGTAGGTCCGACTCAACGCCCCTAGAGGCATGTTGTTGAACATGTTCCTTTCTGTAACTTTTGTCCTAATTATGCATAAGGCAAAGGTGCAATATTATTCTGTGGCATAAGTAGTCCAACATTCTTTTAAGCTTGTAATACTTTTGTGTTTCATTTTGTCGAGCTTAATTAATTTTTGTTGTTATAAGTACTGATCTGGGGAAAACTGTTCTACAGCCAGCCTCCACTTATAAGTGCAACGATAGTAGATATATATAACAAAACTGGTGATTTGGACTTTGTTCGATGGTCTCTGCCATCTAACTTATTTTCTCTTGGAGTTGGTTCGATTCCTTTTGTACTGTCAAATTTTTATTGCAATTGCATTTATATATATTCTTTTCCAACTACTTGGTATGCAACTAATTTTAATATTTATTTCTAACGCCTGTGTTGTTGAAGGCATGCATAGGATGAACATCCAGGATAGTCAAGGAATAATTCATTATTTGAGTCGTTACTATGCAATGTGGAATGAGCCGAGGCCACGAACTTGAAATTGTCTCGTGATATAATGGAGACGGTTTTGATTGATCGCTTATCAGGGAATTTTGTTGCGGCTGATTCCGCTTTTAGTTATTTGTTAGGTTGTTATCATCGTGCATGCTTATGATGAGGAGAAGAAGGTTTTATCTTTCAAAGATAAGAATTTGAGGGATGATATGATTTCCATGATTAAGCAAGCTAAGAAATTGGCGGTTTTCTATTGTAGGATTTATTTAGGGAACCCTGATATGTTCCCGAATTGGGAAAATACTAATGGTTAAATAGTTGAATTAGGGTTTCCGGAGAGTGACCGGAATCCGACTAGATATTTTTTAAACCTGAAAATAAAACTTACGACGGTTGTTCATCGCATATTCTGTCATAAATAGGCCCTAATTCCCAAAATACGATTTTTTTCTATCGGAATTTACTAACTTACGAAGTATAGTTGTGTCGTAAACTTATCTTTAATTTTATTAAAAGTGGGTCCCGCAAGAGAACAAATGATATTATTTTTCATCGTATGTTGATAACCTTACGACATAATATACTCCGTCGTAAGTTGATTTATTATTTTATTGAAAATGTGGGCCCTTGCTTACAAACTTGCGACGCAATTGTATTTTGTGTCAAAAAACTGAACTTACTCTCGACCAATAATGACGAAAAAATTCCGTCGTAATTGGATCACTTACGATGATTTCAGTACAAAAACACCATCGTAAATGGCCTGATTTATTTCAGTGCAATTACTTCTATGGCCCTAAATCCCTGACTTGACCATATTTCATGTTTGTAAGAACAAGATCTAACTTAGAAAATTAAATCTAAAATGTGTAACATGCATACTAAAACAGACAATTAACTTGGTCACCCAACTCTAATTTAAGTTATATAATGTATTACTACATATATATAACCAAAAAATAAAGGAGTTATGAGATTGTCAAACTACATGCATGCATTAACGTCCATGGCCTCGAAAATAAGGACAATGCCAATTTGGGTAACCGCAAAATAAAAAAAATATGATATTAGGCTACCATGCATAATACTTTAAATTACTAATTAATTATTCATCGTTTTAAATTACTCAAATACATTAAGACCTTAAAATGCTATAATTATACACAATACTTATATTCCTATATTGAATTATTAATTCTAAGCGTTCCTAAAAGTAATAATGTCATTTTCTCTAATTATATATTTTGAGCGTCAATTAAATAAGATAATTAAAGTATAAATATTTTGAATAAGTATATTGTGCATTAAATTAGTTTGAAAAAACAAACAAGAAAATTCCGTTTTTCTCTATTAGCTTTTTGTAATAAATAAAAGGAAACACTCATCAAGACAATGAGAATATTTATTTCTCAATGAAATAAAAATATCTAACATAAATAATTAATATATATGTCTAAGAGACAAATAATTAGTTTAAAAAGGTTTCTTGACTCATTGCACGAAAGAAAATAAAATAAAACAGTGTCACAATAAAATACAAAGTAAAACAATATACGAGTCTAAACGATAATAAATTCAAAATGGAATTTGAAATGAAATCGGGAATGCGTACAAGTAAGTACAATAAAGTCATATTTCTAACGAATCAACAATATGTTTACCAAATATTTTATTATTTGAAAAAGAGAGAAAAATAGAGCATTGATTTCGGAAGATAAGCAGAGAGTGTGAAGGTATCAATTTATAATTTAGACTTTTTTTTGTCAAAAAATGAAAGTGATTTAATACACTTTCAAATCATCATACAAGATAAAATGAAAGAGATGGTCAACATCCTCACCATTCCACGTAGGTTCAACTATAGAACTCGAGTGTATCGCTATTTCATGAACTACCTTGTTCGCATACCGCTTAACAAAAGTTAACGTAATATGAAGATTTTTAAGATGAGATGGTAACCTCATGCAATCCTCTACTATTCTTCCCATATAGGACAAAGCGATGGATGAGCAACAAATTTCCTGGGTGATACCCAAGCAGTCAGACTTGATCCTTACTTTGTGCCAGTTCCTTTCTTCCACCCATCTCAAAACCTCTCGAATCCCCATGGCCTCTGCCGTTTCTCGGTCGGCATTACCTTGTCTACAACCAGAGAAAGCCTCTGTCACCCTGCCTTGATCATCACGAGCCTGGAATTCAAATTTAAACGTTCTGGAATTTGTGACTTAATAAAATTACTAAAGAACATTTATAATTCAAATATAGCGATAAAAGGGTTATGAATTAATTCCCAATAATTTTGAACATAAGAAAGATAAAGAGTAAAGAAAATTGTACCAACATATGTCTTTACGATATAAAAGAATAACAATTTTGTAGAATCAATAAAAAATAATTTAAACACTAACCGATCATTTTAATTTATGAGAATGGAACAAGAATTAATATACATAATTTTAAATATAAGAGAGAACAAAGAACTAAGAAATGCATATTTATAATTTTAAATAGAAGAAAAGAAGAGTTCATAAATTTGTAATTGAATGTAGCTTGAAAATTAAACTAAAGAATACCTTCGAAACAAATGTCACGGGACTTGGATCTAAAAACCAAATGCAGTCACCATAAGTCTCGGAAGAGATGCAACGCAAGTGTGCGTGATTATAGTATGATCACTCTAGTATTTATATAAGCAAATGTCATATCATGATTACGATAGTTGAAAGAATATATAAACAAAGTATGGCATTCACTGCAACAAAATAGGCCAATTACGACGGCGAACTTACGACGGAAAAAATGCGCGCCCAACTTACGACGAAAAAAGTAAAACGTCGTAATTATTTACGACGAAACCCGAAACCGTCGTAAGTTTAGATTTTTATTAATAAAATTATGTACGACATGATTAAACAAAAATAAAAATTATTTGAAGTTACGACGATTTAAATATTTCGTCGTAAGTTAATTATTTTTATTAAAATTTTAAATTGAAATTGAATAAAAAAATATTTTATCTAAATTTACAACGAAATATTAGCGACGAAAAAAATCGGATCGTCAAATTTACGACGGAAATTAAAATTCGTCATAAGTTATTAAAGAGGGAAATTTGACTTTTTCCAAAAAAATTGGCGGGAACACAAAAATCAGTTGAAGTTGCGACTATTTCAACATTTGTTCGTAAGTTAAATATTTTTATTAAAATTTTATCCTGAAATTAAATTAAAAATATTTCATATAAATTTACGACGAAATATTTGTGACGGAAATTACGACGGAAATTAAAATTCGTCATAAGTTATCAAAGAGGGAAATTTAACCTTTTCCCCAAAATTTTGGCGGTAAATTTGTCTTTTCTCAAATTTTTTGTAGATAATAATTTATGACGGATTCCGTCGTAAATTAGCACATGATTTTTTATAATTTAAATTTTTAAAAAATATTATTTCATCATCCAACGACATTAATGCCAACATTTATTTGTTTGGGTGACATTTCAAATATTTCAGAAAAAATTAAATATTTTGATATAATAATTTAATATTAAATATTGATTATATCATATATATATATATATATTGTCATCCATACAGTTGGATCGATAAAAAAATATTTTTAAAATAATCGAAACACAAATTCAAAACTAAACACTAAATAGCTGTACTCGTCAAACTGATGCTTGACTATTAAAAAGGCAAACCAGATAAATTTATTTTGATATGAAATTTTGGTTATATTACTTATATATATATATATTGACATCCATGCGGTTGGATCGATGAAAAGTATTTTAAAAATAATAGAAACACAAATTCAGGATGAAACAATAGTTAGTTGTAAAAGTCAAACTCATGCATGACTGTTAAAATGATAAACCAAATTAAATTATTTTGATATGTAACTTTGGTTATATCACTAATATATATATCTATTGACATCCATAAGATTGGATCATTCAAAAATATTTTTAAAATAATCGAAACACCAATTCAGGATTAAACACTAGTTAGTTGTACTAGTCAAAATGATGTTTGACTATTAAAAAAGGCAAACCAAATAAATTTATTTTGATATGAAAATTTGGTTATATCACTAATATATATATCTATTGGCATCCATACGGTTAGATCGATGAAAAGTATTTTTAAAATAATAGAAACACAAATTCAGGATTAAACAATAGTTAGTTGTAAAAGTCAAACTCATGTTTGACTGTTAAAATGATAAACCAAAAAAAATTATTTTGATATGTAACTTTGGTTATATCACTAATATATATCTATTGACATTCATAAGGTTGGATCGTTGAAAAATATTTTTAAAATAATCGAAATACCAATTCAGGATTAAAGACTGGTAAGCTCTACTACTGAAACTGACGCTTGACTATTAAAAATGGCAAACCAAACAAATTCATTTTGATATCAATTTTTTGTTATATCACCAATATATATATTTATTGACATTCATACGATTGGATCGATAAAAAATATTTTTAAAATAATCGAAACACCAATTCAGGATTAAACACTAGTTAGCTGTACTAGTCAAACTGATGTTTGACTGTTAAAAAAGGCAAACCAAATAAATTTATTTTTATATGAAATTTTGGTTATATCACTAGTATATATATATCTATTGACATTCATACGGTCGGATCGATGAAAAGTATTTTTAAAATAATCGAAACACAAATTCAACACTAAACACTATTTAGTTGTACAAGTCAAACTCATGCTTGACTGTTAAAATGACACACCAAAAAAAAATTATTTTGATATGTAACTTTGGTCATATCACAAATATATATATCTATTGACATACATACGGTTGGATCAATGAAAAATATTTTTAAAATAATCGAAACACCAATTTTTGATTAAACACCAGTTAGCTATAGTAGTCAAACTGAATTGTCATTTAACTGACCAAATTCAACTAACTATATTCAGATTTGTGTTATTTTAATATATTTAAACTCGAATTAATTGTAAAATTTTATGTGTCAATAGTAAAAAAATTATTTTAGCTTGAGACCTGTTATATCAACCAAATCGAGCTAATTACACTTACTATTTTGTTGAATTTTATTTTAGTATGGGGTGATTATTATTTTATTTTAGACCGAATGAATAATATGTATTATTTTGTTTTAGTTTGAGGATATTTTATCGAACCCACAAATTTCCTTTGAAATTTTTATTTTGTTAAAGTCGGGTCCAATAATATAATATCTTTAGCGGAATTAATAATATTTATGATTTTATTTTAGCCCGATTCTTCAAATCTAACTAATCATATGTAATTTTTTAATTTTTATTTAAAATAGGATCAATAGTATACTTTTGTTTAGCCCGTTCGAGTAAATTCTATATATTATTTTTATTTTAACGAAAACCGTTAGACATATTATAATTCTGTTACGAATATTAATCTATTTAACAAAGTGTTTTATTTTAAATATTACTATAATTACGATGATCAGACTAACAACCAATTTTATATTATTTCATTTTTAAGATAATAATATAAATATAGATATAGATTTTTCAAAAAAACTAATGACTCAAAACTAAATAAAAATTGTTATCATTCATTTTATTTACTTTCAAATTTTCACATGCCAACAACTTTCTCAGTTATGCTTAGTAAACCAAAAAATAAAACCCTACAATTCAATCTTCTATATACCAAATAAAATTAATTTAATATGAAACTGTCATTATATCACTAATATATATAACTATATCCATACGATTGACTTCTCTTTAAATAAAAGATTTTTTTTAAAATAAGAGTTTTTTCTTTTAACTACTCACACCAATACTGGGGTTGGTAAAAAATTAATCTAATTTTAGTTCATAATATAATAAGACATTCACATATTTAATAAATTCTGAAATTATTAAAAATGAAGTTAATTACCATTATTTATTAATATCTTACCGTTAAAAATAAAAAATAATATTTTAATCACTGAAATTAATAATTTAGTAATAGTGAGTACGTTGCCCAAGGTAAAATAATGGGCGGTATTTTTCCCTTGTAACCAAAACTTTGCTGCCATACTTTCTCCCTAAAAGTAAAACTTGCAGACCCTCTCTCTCACTTCTCTCTAGACCAAAACATCTCTCTCACCTGCCCCTCTTTCACTCTCCCTAAAAAATGCTCACTATAATTCTTGACTCTAATTCTTTATGACTTTTACTCATTTTGGATTTTTGTTAATATTGTTTGTAATTAAGGCTTAAAATTGGGGATGAGATTTTTTACCAGCAAAAAGAACACAATACAAGGGTTAATCAATACCCATGGCGGATCTAGATTCCAAGGTAAGGGGGTCATAGCCTAGTTAACTCTTCTTCAGGTCATTCAATGAACCTGGTTAGAGTCTCAAAAGAGCAAAGAATATCTCCTGTGACTCGGCGGCTCCGGTTTTGAAGGATCTCGTTGTCAAACAAGGTTTAACCCTTTGATTCACGAGATAGAGCAGTTGCGGATTCATCTCCAAAAGAGGTATGGTATAAATCTATTTCTTTCATTTAGTTTAATTCTTTATACATATTTGTACATCTGTTGGTGCCATTGTTTCTAGTTTGATTTAGATACCTATTAATTGTAAAATTGAAAATCAGTTTTTAATGTTGGTTAATGTAATATTTTATAGCTGGACTTGCCCTATTGCTTCCGTAACCAATCGTTTGTATTCAATAAAACTTCAAGTGTTGTCGTTTGTTTCTTTAAAGTTGGGGTTTTTTAAATAAGTTTTTGTCCCATCTTTGTAATGGTCTGAAATCCTTTCTTAAAATTTTGTTTAGTTTCTAATACAGGATAACAGAATTGTGGGTGGATAAATGTGTTTTTAATGGTCTGAAAGCCTAGAGTAGTACTTTCTCAACAAATGTAAAGGTGTAGCATTCGGTCTTTCTTTGTTAATGCTTAATGTTGGTCGAAAAGATTAATGATCTGTACCAAGATGAGTGATGTTCGTGCCGGCCATAATGTATGGTTTGGTTTAGTTTGTACCTTTAAGAGGTAATATGTTATCGTTGATGATAACATATAACCTCCATCACACACCAAGCATCCGCGGACGAATACTAACAGTTGTACTAACAGTTGTACCTGCAATGTGGCTTGAGCACTCTCTAGACCTATGAAAAGAAACACGAATATTGTTCTAACCTGAGTTCGAACACTACTGGATGTTACTGGAACTATTTTACCTAACGATAGGATTGTGTGCTCCCTTTAACTACCTCCTACAATCTCCTGAGATTTATGCAGAAACATTATTGTACATTATTTAGTCTAATAATACTCTCTGTGTCAATAGTTGACACAATGAACTAAAGTGAACAAAGATGATCCATACACTTTAGGATATATAAATTTTTTTTGGATATAAATATACAGTCATATAATTGTTAGTCTGAAACACATCACATCATGTTAATATTTGTGGAAAAGATAACTTTAATTTTCTAATGTAATAATTCAAGTGCAAACTCATGGGCCTAATCTGCAACAGATCCTTCAACAATTCACCACAGAATAGCTAATTTAATACTAGTTTAGTGTTCGAATTAAATAAATGAGAATAGTATTTGTTGGAGGTCTGGAACTCAACACCTCTATTACTATCAAAATCATATCAAGTTGTTATCGACTCTGCTCAAATCACGTGGAATTGATCATATAATGATTAAACCATTGATATTCATTCAAGAAAAAACAATTGTTGTTTAAAAAATATATCAACTATATCATCTGGTCACATGTGCGTAGATGTGAGTTGCATGCTGTAAATATGATAATTGAGAATGCAATGGTAGTATTTTAGGAAACCTTTGGAGAAAAAAGTTAACCGGACTACAAATATGATCTCTTTAGCAGGAAAAGAAGCAGGTGACGGGTATATAAAAGGTATGCAATGTGGACAGATCTGTGCAAATCCATAAATGAGGGCTAAGAAGTGTATTAATTAATATTTTAAGGGATACGAGGTATATATATCTTGTAAGGGTATTATTGGAATACAAAATAGGAAAAAGGGTTAATAGGTATATTTTTGATACCCGAGTGGTAAAAAGGAACGCTTTTAAAGTTTAAGGGTTTCTGGGTAAAACGACCTATACTTAAATGGCTAAAAGGTCATTAAGCCTTTTATATTTCTATTCTATTTCGTAATAAAGTATAACTAGGTTTACAAACTTGTTTTGAATCTCGGAATGTCTACTTAAAATAGTTTCTTCAAATAAACCTATCCACACATATTTAATAAACCTCATCTTTCTCCCGGTTTAGACATTAAATACCAAGAGCCTTTCACGGTACAAGCTACTACTATAATTTCTTAAACCTGAACTTTAATTTATAATTTCAAGAAGTGGTATACTTGAACATTATTATCGATCCTGCTGATTATCCGTTTACATTCATTTCAGGTATAACAAGGCAGTAAGCATATACACACTAACAACGATTTACTATGGCTACCTCGGAAGAAAACAGTGAATTTTTCCTGATTATTGTTTTTACAATACTTGCAATACCGTTAGTGCCATATACAATATTGAAATTATGTCTTACTGCCTCAAAAAAAGCTAAGCTCATCCACTGTGACTGTTCAGTTTGCCCTCGATCAGGAAAGTATCGCAAATTAATATTTAAACGGGTACATTCCTCCTGCTCTTCTTGCAATCGATGATAACCTCTATGAGTTATTGATATCCTGTTAATAGTAGAATTGACAAGGCGCCATGGAATGTCAATGACTTCCGAAGCAACAACGAGGAAGACGAAGTTGGAGATGATGATCGTTACTCCGTCCATTAACTACAGTAGGTTTATTTTAATTAGTTATATCTACTGTGTTAATCAGGAAACCTGATTTGTAAGATAATCAAGTTGTGCTTGTAAACTGAATTTGATTTGTGGGTGTTTGTAAACTGAATTTTAGTTTGCTTTCTATTTTTGATTGTGAATAAGTACGGATTTACGGTATAACTTATGTACATTATGTATTGTGACTTAATTGTAAGGTTTAGAGTTTGCGATTGCATAAGGTTTTGACAGGTTTAGAATTTAAATTGGAAGTCGAAAATGGCTGGATCATGAAAATTTAGTTTTTGCTTATTCTGGAAAAACAAACTTACGACGGTTGTTCTTCAAATATTCTGTCATAATTATTCTGGTAAAATAAACTTACGACGGTTGTTCTTCATATATTCCGTCGTAATGTATCCATTTTCATATTTAATTATTTTTTTTTTAATTTTCATTTTCCCAACATGTAGGCCCCATCTTCTAAAATATGACATTTTTTCTGTCGGAAATTTCTAACTTACGACACACTCTTCCGTCGTAGGTACATAACTTACAACATTATTGTTCGTCGTATTTTGGTATTTTATGACGATAAATTCCGTCGTAAGTTGATTTATTATTTTATTGAGTATGTGGGCCCCTACTTCCTAACTTGCGACGCAATTTTATCTTGTGACGAAAAAACGAAGTTACAACTCGACCAAAAATGACGATTTTTTTCCGTCGTAAATGGCTCAATTACGACGATTTCAATTCAAAAAAACCGTCGTAAATGGCCAGATTTGTTGTAGTGATTGGCTAACTAATAAAATATTTAGTGGGTGAAACGCAAGCATGCATCTGAACCCAAGCCGAGACCATTTTAATTAACTATGTCGAATCTAGAGCCATAGCAATATAAAATTAAAATATTAATGTACTTATGTAAAATAAGATTTACTAAACAAACAATACAAATATATATATATATATAACAATGTTAGATCACAGCTACTTTAATTGAGATTAGAGAGCGATTAACCAAAATAATTTATGATTTTATGTTATTTAACAAAAACCTCAATTAAATTAATTTTAAATATATTGTAAACTTCTTTATGAAATCTCAACTAATAATTAACCAATTTTAGACAAACATAAATGGATAAGCTAGTACCAATTAGGTATTAAAAATGAATTTACAGTAGAACCTCGATAAATGAATATTTGATAAATGTTTAACTTTGTCAAAAGAATAATTTTTCCGCTCCCAACAAAAATAGAAAATATGTATTTTTAACCTCGGTAAATGAATAATCTCGTTAAACTAATAAAATTTTCCTGCCCCGGCTGTATTCATTTATCGAGGTTTAACTATAATATAATTGGAAAGAAACTTTTTTTGTATAAATATAAATAATTTGATAATTTAATCAAGAAAATAATATATATATTAAGGAGGTGATTAATCTAAACAAATACAATACACGTGACACACCCGACACGTGTTAAGTGTGATTTTAATATCACAAAAATAATTTACGAAATTACAAAGTCATTTAAACACTGAACTCATAAATTTTACTTTAGTAAAACTACAAAAGGGTCCCTTGTACATCATCAAATACACACATATTATACACTAGTAATATTCTTAAATGTTGTTCTTAAATTTGTAAGTATAAAGTATATTTGACAATCATATATTACAATTATAAGAATAACAAAAATAAAATCATATCATATAAATAAAATACTCTAGCTGAATGTAAACATGGTTAACATTAATATTATAAAAATATTTTTATATATCGAAGCAAGTAAATTTAATTGTATTACAAAATTCTTAAACAATATTTAATCTAAAGAAATACAGTTTTATTGTAATTACAAAATTAACATTAAGAAATATAGACACACTAGTAGGTTTGAAAGAAAATAGTATTTGCACCACATAAAAATAAACAATTAACTTATATGAGAAATTAGCTTGGTCATCACATAATTCATTTCAAAAGCTTTCCCTCATACTTAATTTTATTTAACATGGTTGCATGATAAGATACTGCAGGTGCATGTTTAACCTAAATTAATAAATAAGTATATCTTTTCTTGGGTTCTAGCTATATATTGGATAGGGCATATATTAATATATTAGTAAATTTAGTAGATAATCGAAATTCGAAAAACATAAATATCATATTCAATAAATGTAAACAAAATAAAAATAATAACTAATATATATATATATATGTCATATATAAGAATTTTTTGGTCAAAATTAAACTAAAACACCAAATTAAACCAATGAACATATCTTATTTCCAATATAGTTTTTTTTAATAAAATAGCGTGTTGGTGCATGATCATTTTCCCCCACAAATATGAACCATTTTTTTATTTTTGAAAGAACAAAAATTAGGGCACATAAAAGAAATAAAAATATAGCAAAACCTAATGACTTTTACAGCCCTAAAGCCCTGACTTGACCACATATCATGTTTGCAAGAACAAGATCTAACTAACAAAATTAAATCTAAAATGTGTAATATACATACTGAAATACATAATTAATATGGTCACTCAACTCTAATTTAAATTATTACCTTATATAATATATCACTACATACATATAACCAAAACATAAAGGAGTTGTCAGATTGTCAAACTACAAGCATGCATTAACCTCCATGGCCTTGAAAATAAGGATATTCACAATCTGGGTAACTGGAAAAATAAAAAAATATGATATTAGGCTACCATGCATAATACATTAAATTGCTAATTAATTTTTCATAACTCAAACACATTAAGACCTGAAAAAGTTATAATTATACACAATACTTATAATCCTATATTGAATTATTAATTCTAAGCGATCCTAGAAGTAATAATGTCATTTTCTCTAATTAGATATTTTGAGCGTCCTCAAAATAAGATAATTCAAGTATAATTTTTTTGAATAAGTATATTGTACATTAAAATAGTTTGAAAAAATAAATAAGAAAATTCTGTTTTTCTATATTAGCTTTTTGTAATAAATAAAAGCAAACACTTATCAAGACCATGAGAATATCCTAAAATCTAATAAATTTAATGATTCAAAATATTTACAAGTTTTCTTGAAAGAAAAGTATAAACAGGTATTGGAAAATTGGAATAAAATAAAGAAAATTTTGTATAAAGGATTTGCACTTTAAGGAACAGGTAATCTTCTTAATTCAAATAAAAAATATACGCCACATAATAAATTCATTTTGGGAAAAAAATTAAGAAATAAAAAATGCTTATGTAAGATCAACTCATAGACAAAAAGAGAACTGGTAAAAATATTTCCGATATTCAAAATTTTGTTCAACAATAAATAAGAGAAAAATGTGCTAAAAGTTAACTATAAGAAAATTATCTAAAATCATCGCGATTTAGTAGGTCAAAGTTGGTCGAAGTTGGATGATATTTTGTAATAATAGAATTCAACCTGTATTTTTAAAAATAGCCTTAATTTTATATTGAAAAGTAACATAACTTTAGGTAATAATTTAAACTTAACTTTGGATTTATTAAGCCCAAACAAAAACTATATCAATTGTGATATACATAATTAGTACATATAAAAATATTATCAGAACTTAAAAATTAAAATGCTAAAGGCTACCCAAAGAAGTCAACCCACAAGTCACAAGTCAAATCCGTAAAAAGTTTGTCTACACAATCTTGAGCCTAAACTCTCCTACCAACCCTAACAAGCCAAAATCTTCGGATTATTATTTCTTAAGGAAATAAAAAAATCTAAAATTAATAATTATAATATCATTATAAATATTCCTACATATTTTTGTCCATAGTTGTTATCATCGAAATTCCCGTTTTTACCCCTTGATTATCTGCAGAAAAAAAGAAATACAAGTGAGCCAAATGTCAAGTACAAATATAGTTTATGAGTAAGAATCATCTAGAGACCAAAAATATTTCAAAACTATCATGACATTAAGTAAGTTTGTATGTTCATAAATATTTTAATTAAAAGGGTAGAGAAAAATTTAAATACGACTTAATTATCTATTAGTACATATTTAAATACGACTTAATTATCCTTTAGTAAAATGGAGTTTATGAGTGATAATCATCAAGAGACCAAATGTATTTCAAAAATATCATGACATTAATTAAGTTTGTATGTTCATAAATATTTTAATTAAAACGGTAGAGAAAAATTTTAAAACAAAAGTAAACCCGAGTATTGATTAAGTTGCGTATAATAAGGGTCTTTTAAACAAAACTAAACTCGCCAAATTCCAATCACCGGCGAAGCATAGGATAATGATTTCTTCATCGATAATCGGGAAGAAAAAATAAGAAATGTAAAGTACATCCCAGTAATACAATAGCGATCATGATCTAATCACATCTCATACTCGCTGCATGAAAGAAAATAAAATAAAACAATGTCACAATAAAATATGAAATAAAACAATATACGACTGAAACTAACAATAAATTTAAAAAGGAATTTGAACGAAATTGGGAATGCGTCCAAGTAGGTACACATTAAGTAGAATAAAGTCATAATTCTAACGAATCAACAATATGTTTACCAAATATTTTATTATTTTAAAAAGTGAGAAAAATATAGATTCGTTTTGGAAGATAAGTAGCGAGTATGAAAGTATCAATTTATAATTTGGACTTAACAGAATTACTAAAGAACATTTAATTATAATTCAAACGAAGCGATAAATGGGTTGTGAATTAATATCTCATTATTTTGAACATAAAAAAGATAAAGAGTAAAGAAAATTGTATCAATAGGTGTCCTTATAATATACAAGAATAACAATTTTGTAGAAATATTAGAAAATAATTCACACGATAACAGATCAATTTAATTTAAGAGAAGGAAACATGAATTTGTATATCTATTTTAAATATAAGATAAGACCTAGAACTAAGGAATGCATATTTATAATTTTAAATGCAAGAAAAGAAGAGTTCAGAAATTCGTACGTGAACGTAGCTAGAAAATTAAACTAAAGAAGATCTTCTAAATAAATATCACGGGACTTGGATGTAAAAACCAAATTTAATCATCATAAATCTTTGCAGAGATACAATTCAAGTGTGAGTGATTATAGTATGATTATTCTAATATTTATATAAGCAAATTTGATATCATGCTTACTTTCGATAGTTGAAAAAATATATAAATAAAGTATGACAATGACTAACTAATAAGATATTTAGTTGGTCAAACGCAGGCAAGCATCTGAACCAAAGCCGAGACCATCCAAATTAACTATGTCGAACCTAGAACGATAGCAATATAAAATTAAAATATTAATCTACTTATTTAAAATAAAATTTACTAAACAAACATCACATATATAAGAGGGCTACTCCAATAAAAATCAATTTAGACTAGAAACTCGAAATCGATTTTTTTTTTCAAATTAATTGGAAATATAACACATATGGTATGCAAATCGATGGTTGAGAGATGTAGAAAAATAGAGTGAAATCAGATTTAAAAAAACCTTACGGTTTGACGGAAAAATCAAATTAAAAAAAGAGGGGAAAAGACTAAATTGTGTGTGGGAGGGTGAAGGTGGGTGCGGTGATCTAATGATTTAGATTGGTTCCTAATTTATATTTTAATTTTATTTTGTATTTCATCATTTCCCTATATATAAACAATGCTAGCTAACAGCTACTTTAATTGAGATTAACCAAAATAATATATGATTTTCTTTTATTTATCAAAAACCATAATTAAATTAAATATAAATATATTATAAACTTCTCTAAGAAATCAACTAATTATAATAACCAATTTAAACAGGTATAAATCTATAAGCTAGTACCAATTATCTATTAAAAATGAATTTAATATGATACGAAGAAACCCTTTTTATATAAATATAAATAATTTGATAATTTAATCAAAAAAATAAAATGAATCAGAATCTTGTATGATAATTTAGAAAAGGGTACCGTATATATTAGGGATAGTGACACGCCCACGCATGTTAAATGTGAT
This sequence comes from Apium graveolens, assembly GCF_009905375.1. Taxonomy (NCBI): domain Eukaryota; kingdom Viridiplantae; phylum Streptophyta; class Magnoliopsida; order Apiales; family Apiaceae; genus Apium; species Apium graveolens. The sequence goes on along the minus strand of NC_133648.1, from coordinate 14,419,030 downwards.
TTTAATATAATAAGAATAATTTACCAAATTATCAAGTTATTTAAACACTCCATACATGAATTTATATTTAGTAAAATTACATAAGGGTCCCTGGTACATCATTAAAATATACACATATTATATAGTCATAACATTCTTAAATGTTGTTCTCAAATTTGTAACTCCAAAGTAAATTTTAAAGGACACGTTTAATCTTGATTCCAATTTTTTGAAATCTAAAAAACTTAGATGCAATGTATTTGGACTTAAAATTTTCATGAATATAGAAATATGAATTGAAATCTGCATAAAATCAAATCAATGAAGATACTTTAAAATTCATAAATTATTTTAATCTTTAAAAGTATTTTATAATCTGAATTGAACATGTCTACTTCTATGGATATCTTTAATATATAATAATAAAAAAGAAATTATTATTGAATAACACACGTTTCAAAAAATTTTAAAATTACAATCCAAAGTAAATATGCCTATCCATTTTATATCAATATATTTGACTTTAACAGCTTGCATTAAAAATAATATTATCCACGCTTTTAAAAGGAGTTGGTAGCGTTTAAGATTTTTATTAGAGTGGCTATTGAGTTCTCAATAGTATTTGGCCTTTCGATTCCAAAAATTTGGAACTCGAAACTCTCGTTCGAATTGCGAATTTATTAAACATGACACTTAAATTTATATCTGTTAAACTTAAATTTTTTACAGAAATTATTGTAACTACTGCTAGCTGAAATTAACTGGAATAAATTTATCTTTTACATAAATTTTAAGGAAAAATAATAGAGTACATTTATGTCATGAAATACGATGGGATGTCATTAAAATAGCACTATTATGTATTTTGAAAAATATGACACTTAAAATTAATGTAAATATTTTCATTTACAGCTTTACTTCCGTAAGTGATTAAGAACAATTTTTAAATAAATAATAATTACTTTATTATTATTTATTAATTACTTTGTTTGAATAAATAATAATTAAGACAATTTTTGAATTTTTTACACGTGTTATTATTACTTTGAGATCTTGAATTAGAAATTCTTGTTAAAATCTGCAAATTTTTAAGACAACATATATATTTTTTAAATATATATACCATGTATGAACTTTATAACCGTTACCAAAGTTATTAATTGATCGTTAAAAGTTGGTTAGAATAAATTTAATTCAAAAATTAAATTAACTGCAAAATACTAGAGTTCATTTATGTCACGAATACGATCGAATGCCATTACGTTTTTTGAAATATACGTCTATTGAAACTACATAATTATCATCATTAACGATGTAACTTGTATAAGTTATTTAAAAATTCATATTTTATAATTAGTGTTTTTTTAATTATTCTGCAATTTTATAAATATATACATGTATAAAATTACTCCTAGATTTTAAAATTTTTGTGTAACCTTATTTACATAGCTTATAAATTTTTTCTGCAAACCACCCCAAATTATTTGATAAAAAACATGAAAATTTTTACAAATATTTAATCTCAAACATATGATAAACGATAAAGACAAGGTATGTATAGTGTGGGTTTGGGTCACACATGAACCCCTAAGGTACCCAGAAAATTGTTTTTCGTGTGACCAGAGTAATAAAACAATTTGTCAGTTTCCAAAAAACTCCAAAAAGGATTCCTCCCGCACCCAATCCTAGGTACACAGCAGTGACTCTAGTAAAATGAAAAATCTTATAAATACCTAAAAAATATTCATTCCTGCAGCCTCCAATATATTGCCGCATCTTTAGTTCAGTGTTCTTTTCCTACACAACTTAACAGCAGCAGCCATCTTGTTCAGTTGATATCTAGGGTTTTTCTCTGAAACAATGTTGAATCTCCCTGACTCTCTTTATCCCGATCCGATACAAGGTGACAACAGTGGTATGTCGAATGGTGGTGCACCTGCTAACAACAATGGTCCCAGTGATGGTGGTAGCAAAGCTATTGATTGGCCTTCTGCTAGTGTAGAGGACTTAGTTTTGTTGCTTCGAGAACCTCAGCATCGCGAAAAGGCCATTTCATCTCTTACTCAGATTAAGGTCCATCATTCTTATTCATTTATGAAGATTTTTGTTTGTTTTCTTAAATTTTTGTTTGTTTGTGTATGTTGTTTGTTGGAAATAAATTGATGTGTAATTATGAATTCATTAATGATGTTTTTAATACATGATTATATGCATTTTTTGTGTTTGAGATTGTTTAACGTGGCTGGTTAGAAATGATTTTTGATTAGTCATGATTAGAGTTATCTTGTGTATTTCTGTTTCATGATTAGAAGTAATTGACAATAGATCTGAGTTTTTAAAGAGTTTGATTATGCATTCATATGTTGAAATATAAGTTAAGTTGTGGCCTTGTCATGATTTTATGATGTCTATGCTTGTCATTTCATATGTAATAGCTAATGAAAGGAAAAGTAGCATATGAAATATAACCCTGACATTAGTTGATAATTACTCAAGCATCAAGTCAAGTTATTTGAAAGAACTCACCACTGTATTATATGAAAATGCCTAAAAGTCTAAGACACTTCGCTGTTATATCAGTACAGTAAAAAATAAAAGACTAAAAATAAGTCACCAATTATCTAAGAAATGATCAATAAAAATTCATATTAAAAGCAGTAGCTTGCATATAGAAATCTAAAAAATCAGTAAACATTCCTACACCAACAAGAACATACTAGACTGGCAACAAAACAATACATAATAACATAAAACATACCGAGAACTACAAGAAAAATGCAATCAGACAACACCGATCAGACAACACTCAACCAAAAAAGTGTTGCCCGAATTTTTCATACAACGGTTTTTCTTCAACCAAAAAACTGGTGTTGTCTGACGTTGATTACTACAAGCAAATAAAAAATGTTGTCTAGTAAAACAAATCAGACAAGTGTTTTCGAAATCAAGGTGTTGTGCGAATGGGAAGGCTTTAGCATTAATACAACACTTTAAAATCCATTGTCTAGTTGATGGAGACAGACAATCCTTTCTAAAGTGATGTTGTGCAAATGAGTATTTGCACAACGAGTTTTAGAATGCATTGTCTGAAAATGATTGAGATAACGTCTAGTTTAACAGTTGTGGAAATGAGACAAGTGTTTTTTCTATTGGTTATTTAAGCTTGAATCGCACAATGTACAAATTAGGTATTTTCTAAATGATACATCATAGACAAGTGTTTTACCTATATTGTATACCACCTATATCAGACAATGGTCAAATTCTTAAAACAGTTGTCTTTCTTACCAAATTTAAAAACATGTTGCATAACAAAATGTTCAAATAAACCGTTGTCTGATTTATTACAATAAAAATAGTAAACAATTTAAAAAACAATTCCAAACAATTAATTTTAATTTTTTTTAAAACTACAAATTCTAATTAAATCCACTTTCATCCAGATTAAATATTTAAATTTTATATTTCAAAATAGTTTAATTATCTACTTTATAATTAACAAAAAAAATAATCACAAGTACTTCAAATTTATATTGTTAATTGTTCAATTCAAACAAGTGTTTTTCGACAAAACACGTTGTATTGATCTACCTTATACAAGTTTTTTTAAAATAAAATACTTGTAATAGTCAGACAACCGTTATCGATATTTATAATCTGTTGTAAAATTTATAATACTGCAACAATCTTAAAGAAAAAATCGTTGTAGAATTCCAACAACGGAATTTCCTAAGAAATGCTTATGTAAAGTAACTTACCACAACAAGATTTTAGGAAAAACCGTTGTCTATACTTTTACTAGTTTTTATTTTTTTTCGGAATAATTATATGCCACCGTTTATTAATTTATACGAGTAACCAATAACTTACACCAAATTAATTTGTATTTATTAAGATTTGAAATCACCTTTTTCATAGAATTTTGAATTCTTTTACCTATTAGTATTAGACGTTAGACGAATATTAATAGCGTCAACAGATAATCACATTGATGAGGACATAACGTGTAGATTAAGTTAAAAATGTAACTCATAATATCTATTTGTTGGTTTTGTGGACTTCGTACGGACGTTAATAGCGTTAACTTACGAATATTACTCATAATAACATAAAGCAACACATAATCTATATACTAACTTACAGATATAAGTCATAGTAACAATATCCGGATTTAGTTGACATTATATACGAATGTTAATAGTGCTACTTTTCAGATATAACTCGTTATAATATTATTCGGCGTATCATATGTCTGTTAACCTACAAATATACCTAATAATTACACTTCAAATTTACATTGTTAATTGTTCAATTCACACAAGTGTTTTTCGAAAAAGCACGTTGTATTAATCTACCTTATACAAGTATTTTTAAAATAAAACACTTGTAACATTCAGAAAACCGTTATCGATATTTATAATCTGTTGTAAAATTTATAATACTACAACAATCTTAAAGAAAAAACCGTTGTAAAATTCCAACAACGGTATTTCCGAAAAAAACACTTATGTAAAGTAACTTACCACAACATGATTTTAGAAAAAACCGTTGTCTATACTTTTACTAGTTTTTAAATTTTTTTCGGAATAATTATATGCCACCATTTATTAATTTATACGAGTAACCAATAACTTACACCAAATTAATTTTTGTTTATTAAGAATTGAAATCATCTTTTTCATAGATTTTTTGAATTCTTTTACCTATTCGGATTAGATATTACACGAATATTAATAGCGTCAACTAGATTATCACATTGATGAGGACATAACATGTAGATTAAGTTAAAAATATAACTCGTAATATCTATTTGTTGGTTTTGTAGACTTCATACAGACGTTAATGGCGTTAACTTACGAATATTACTCATAACAACATAAAGCAGCACATAATCTATATACTAACTTACAGATATAAGTCATAGTAACGATATCCGGATTTAGTTGACATTATATACGAATGTTAATAGTGCTACTTTTCAGATATAACTCGTTATAATATTATTCGGCGTATCATATGTGTGCTAACCAACAAATATACCTCATAATTACACTTAAAATTTACATTGTTAATTGTTCAATTCAAACAAGTGTTTTTCGAAAAAGCACGTTGTATTAATCTACCTTATACAAGTATTTTTAAAATAAAACACTTGTAACATTCAGAAAACCGTTATCGATATTTATAATCTGTTGTAAAATTTATAATACTACAACAATCTTAAAGAAAAAACCGTTGTAGAATTCCAACAACGGTATTTCCTAAAAAACACTTATGTAAAGTAACTTACCACAACATGATTTTAGAAAAAACCGTTGTCTATACTTTTACTAGTTTTTAAAAAAAATTCGGAATAATTATATGCCACCGTTTATTAATTTATACGAGTAACCGATAACTTACACCAAATTAATTTGTGTTTATTAAGATTTGAAATCATCTTTTTCATAGATTTTTGAATTCTTTTACCTATTTGGATTAGACGTTACACGAATATTAATAGCGTCAACTAGATTATCACATTGATGAGAACATAACATGTAGATTAAGTTAAAAATATAACTCATAATATCTATTTGTTGGTTTTGTAGACTTCATACAGACGTTAATGTCGTTAACTTACGAATATTACTCATAATAACATATAACAAAAAATAGTTTCATACATATTAAATTGTTGTACGGATATTGATATATATTGATTTTATTCATGTAAAAAAATAATTTAAATTTTTAAATATATCTTGCATGAAATTATAACAAAAATCTAGTAGAAGGCGTATTTTCTCAAACAAGGTTCCTTCACGATATATCGATTTACAGGATTAATTTTTTAAAATGATTTTTCGACGATCCAACCGTACGGATGTTAAGATATATCGATTTTAGTCATAAGAAAAAATTATTAAAAAATTTGAAATTCATTTTGCATGTCAGGATTAGAAAATCTGGTAAAAGTACCCCTCCCGACAACGAGACTCGTTCCCGATTTACAGGATTAAATTTTTAAAATGATTTTTCGACGATCCAATCGTACGGATGTTAAGATATATCGATTTTAGTCATAAGAAAAAATTATTAAAAAATTTGAAATTCATTTTGCATGTCAGGATTAGAAAAATCCGGTAAAAGTACCCCTCCCGACAACGAGACTCGTTCCCGATTTACAGGATTAATTTTTTAAAATGATTTTTCGACGATCCAACCGTACGGATGTTAATATATATCGATTTTAGTCATAAGAACAAATTATTAAAAAATTTGAAATTTATTTTGCATGTCAGGATTAGAAAAATCTGGTAAAAGTACCCCTCCCGACAACGAGACTCGTTCCCTATTTACAGGATTAATATTTTAAAATGATTTTTCGACGATCCAACCGTACGGATGTTAAGATATATCGATTTTAGTTATAAGAAAAAATTATTAAAAAATTTGAAATTCATTTTGCATGTCAGGATTAGAAAAATCTGGTAAAAGTACCCCTCCCGACAACGAGACTCGTTCCCGATTTACACGATTAATTTTTAAAATGATTTGTCGACGATCCAACCGTACGGATGTTAAAAATATATCAATTTTAGTCATATGAAAAAATTATTAAAAAATTTGAAATTCATCTTGCATGTCAGGATTAGAAAAATTTGGTAAAAGTACTCCTCCCGACAACGAGACTCGTTCCCGATTTACAAGATTAATTTTTAAAATGATTTTTTTGACGATCCAATCGTACGGATGTTAGGATATATCAGTTTTAGTCATATAAAAAAATTATTAAAAAATTTGAAATTCATTTTCCATGTCAGGATTACAAAAATCCGGTAAAAGTACCCTTCTCGACAACGAATATAAAAATATATTAGCTTTTGTCATATTAAAATATTAAAAACATTCAAATTTATTTTATATTATTTTATAAAAATAATTTCTTAAATCTATTTATAAAAAATTTATAAATATACAATATTTATTTATCGAGTTTTCTTGTTATAATTGTTTCCCTCCTTCAACTTTTCATTTCCCCCTTCTTTTCTTTTCAATACCCGCTTCCCCCTCCCCCTCCCCCTCCCCTCCCCTCCCATGCCCCATTTCATCTCCTTCTCTGTAAAGATAAAACACCAAAGTACACAAATCTAAATCTCTCTCTCTCTCTCTCTCTCTCCCTCCTAACCCTCTCAATCCACCTCTATTTCAAACACTAATTACACTCTGAATGACGAATTAACTTCATAGCCGTCCGCTGTTTGTGCTTTCATTTCCGATCCGAAGGATCTCAGCTGCTTGAATTGAGTTAGGTTTCATGATTTTTCGTGTTTTCACTTTTTTGAATTTTGGGTTTTAGATGTGTTTGTAAAATCTTTCTGTTATTTTGGGGATTTTTATGTGTGGTGTGAATTTTGTGGTCATATTGAGTTTTGATTTAGGTTGTGGTCTCTCCCCTTCCCTCTCTCCCTCTCTTTCTCCCCCTCTACTCTCCTTGTTATAAAAAATCTATACATACATAAATATTTGCTTTGATTTGAGCCTCCTTTGATTGATTTGTATGTTTCTTTAATGAAGTATGGTTCCGTTTAGGGTTTCAATTCGACTTCAATTTGGGGTTTTAGTTCGTGTTCAAAATTAAGGCTTTAGGGCTTATTTGTGGATTCAATGGAAGGTGCTTGTCTTTAATTTTGAGGCATCACTCTCTCTCTCTCTCTTTCTCTCTGTCTAACTCTCTCTCTCATTTTAGTTCTTATTTTGTGCTGATTTTAGTTCTTATTTTGTGCATACAAGTAAGTAAAGGGGATGTGGAGGGGAAAATTGAAGCTCAAGAAGAAAATTGAGTGTTTTGATGATTTGTGTAGGTTTGTTTCTGTAAAAGAGTGTATTTCTGACTGATAATAAATTCCCAGCTTTGAATTGTTTATCTTTCCGTGTTTTAGTGGCCTGCAAGAGTACTTGAACCAGCACGGCTTCAACATTGTTGGGTATGGTTGTACGACATGCATAGGAAACTCTGGGGAGCTTCATGAATCAGTTACTGCTGCAATTACAGACAATGGTATTGTCTTCTTTTTTCTGATATTTCATTCAATGCCTCCACTAAAATTAAGAAATGTCAGGGTGCTTTCCATCAATATTTTGCCTCCCACTGCTCTGTTCCACTGGTATATTGGTCTTAAGATTTTGATTATTAAAACAATTTTCATATCACCCCATTGTGAAATCATCACTTGTATTGTATCTTATATTGTGGTCAAGAGGCTATATTTGTGAAAACATACAGAATTTAAGATTTTATCATCTTTTTATAAGGGAGTATCATTTTTTATTTCACATCAAGATTGATTATGTTACTATGGATGAATTAGAAGATAATACAACCTGTATTTTAAATATAAGTTACCCTTTTAAACGGAGAAAAAGTATTATACATTGTCCTGAATGAAGGCAACAGTTGTGTGTTGTTAGTTGTCTTGATTTACCTTCTTTTCTTCCATTTTTGTGGACCAGACAATAATCGCTGTACACCTATACTCTGTATATGTATGCTTTCCAGACATTGTAGTTGCAGCTGTTCTTTCCGGAAATAGAAACTTCGAAGGACGTGTTCACCCACTAACAAGAGCCAATTATCTTGCTTCGCCTCCATTAGTTGTGGCTTATGCACTAGTCGGCACAGTATGCTTCCTTACTTTTTACTTTAATATTATTTGTTTTCCCCATCTAAAATCTGATTAATAATGTGCATGGGAGGGTTCTGCTAAGCTTTTTGTGCTAAAAGATGAAGAGCTTTCAAGCTACCATGTTATGTCATATTTTCAAATAGCCATATTATTGTCTTTTTCTTTATCCGGGGTTTTTGGAGCTGGGGGGATTATGTATTATATTTAGTCAGGGCTTTCCTTTTCGTTGTCTGAACTTCTGATTCCAGCTCAATGCGATGAGCTTACTGTTGACATTGTCCAGCTGACACATACCTTCTGTACATTCTTCTTGTTTGTAATATTAAGCTAGGCCATTTTGTATAGCTATCTGATATTGAATATAAAAATTTAATGTTATGATTAAGAAATTCTTATCATTATATACAATTGCTAAAGTAGTATCAAATTTAATGTTATGTTTCCTTGCCCAGATGGCAGGCTTTGCTCTATACAGAAGATACATATCCCAGTTCAAGAAGATGCTCAATATCATTTCCCAAAAGTTTGTCAGTGCACTTGAACAACGACCAGATCTAGCCAATGTAGTCATGAACACTTCTTCCTGTATGCCTTCCTTCTGTCCACACAAAATTGCAAATATGAGTTCAATTTTCAGCACAAATATTATGTTTTCACTTGAGAAACTGTCCTTAACATGCTAAACTAGGTATGTTTCTAAGCTTACACAAGATAAAATTTGTTCTAGTTAACTAGGTTGCATATCTTTTATTAAAAAGTGTGTTGATAGTCATATAATGCAGGTGAGAGGGGAAAGGGATAAATTCAGCAGGTGATCTGTTGATAGTCCTGACAAGCAGAGTTGCTACCATCCACATGTACAGAAAAAACCAGGTGCCAAGTTCTATTTTTCTTAAAACTTATAGATTTTAAATCTCTCTCAAATTACTCTTTCTTATTTAAAAAAATCTAGTGTACATCCCTTTATGATATCTAACAGTATCTAGTGTACATTTAGGTCAATCACATCCAAAAGTTTGTCACAAGGATAAATGATTTTCTATGTAATTATGTTGTATGTAATTATGTTGTAATTATGTAATTATGTAATTATGTTGTCGATTTATTTTGAAGATTATTTTCTCCAGATTGGGAAATTGTCTATCACATGCTGTAATGATATTGCAAGGACAACATAGCTCTTGCGGAAGACGTGAAGAGAAGCTGAAAATCCTTGTAGACTCTATATTTTCTTTAATTTGTAGTAGAAATCTTAGACTCATGAAGGTAGTGATATCAATATGCTTTTAGCTTTTGTATAACTATGTTGCTGTGATTTTCGATCATGGATTACCTTTAGAACTTTTGTTTAGATTTGCAAAGTTAATTTTATTTGATTACTTGTTATATTTTGTGTAAGACAATGCTTTTAACAACCAAGCTTCATTAAAATATCATGTCTTTAATACTAAAACAATGCTTTCGAACACAAAACTTTGGTGCAAAATTAACTCTCACAACACTAGTAAACCATTGTCTATATAATATTAAGATATTGTATCAAAGGTATTCATGCAATACGTTTGGACAAATAAACAGTTGTATGTATCTGATCATGCTATACATTAAAATCCAAAACTGTTGTGTGTAGAAATTTATTACAAGAGTTCTACGAGCTCAATTTCATTTTTGTTGTCTATCTGAATACACAACAACGTTTATACAACAATAAGTGTTGTAGGATTGGTTTTAATGTTATACCTTACACAACGGTTTTCTGAGTTTGTGAGAACCCTTGAGTAATGTTGCTTGTTACGATGAAAACAAGTAAAAAACGTTGTCTTTTCTGGATGTAATACAACGGGCTTAATCCATAATCATTGTCTGTATAATCTCAGACAATGTTTTTTAGCCGTTGTCTGATCCAACTAACAGACGGCGGCTCAATAGTCAACGGAAAAATAGGGTATCAGACAACGGACATAAATCGTTGTTGAAGCTTGTTTTCCTTGTAGTGCATTTTCATAAAGTCTGGTTTAATCGATCAGGGGGATTATTTGGTCATGTTAATCATTGGTTTGATTTCATTCTTTATTTGGTTCATACACATACATAGATCAATATTTATTTGTAATCAGTCTGATTTATGAAAGTATCTCTTCAATCGGAATGTGCAAATATATATATCTTTGTATGCACGAAGTGTCACTCTTATGCAGATTCTTTCAATATCTTGTAGTTTTACATTTTATTCATAACAATAAGTATGTGCAGTCTTGACTAGCCTGAATGACTGTATAGTATCATTTAAGTTTGCTTGTTAAAAGTTTAAAGTGCAGCCTCGACTGCAGAGTCATATTATATACACTATACGTCCTAATGTCTATGGTTGATATATAATATATTTCATTTCTAACATGTTATTTATCAATACAGAATCAGGGAAGAAATCAAGATTTGGCCCTACGTGTTTGGCACTCAATCAGTACAGTTTTCTTACTCCTATCGGTATGCACAATGACTTGGGTCTACCAAATGCTTTGCATTGAATAAACTAAATGTATTTGTTTTAATAGCTTGCTTAAGTTTATATCATGTCCTGAATTCTTTTTATTAACTTCTAATTTTGGTTAACATTTACAATAAAAGTTCCATGTTTGGATTTGAATTTCTTCCTCAGATATTAGTATTGAAGTGCACTACTAAACCAAAATGGCACTATCTGGGTTATATTGTTATATTCCATCTTCTCAAGTCCGGAGTCCCCCAATTATATAGTATCTAATCAATATTCCGTGAATGATCCTTTTTCATTTTTATATTTTGAAATGATTATACTTGTTTGTGAATCCCCTAATCCTTTTGTGGGATACTCTGACATGCACATCCCCCTCGTCGCATAGGGGATTCTTCCTGAATCCTAATTTTGATTCTTTCCCCGTAATTTGTAGTCAAAATTTACCGCCTACTTTCCTAAAATTAAGTATCCGTTTTTGTTAGTGATTACAAACGTATTTTGCTAGTGTTCATTTTTGTATAAATTAAGAGATTTTACTTATATTTTTGTGTTTTAGATCAATAAATTATGCATGTGATTAAATTTGCTTATAGTTTCTGGTTTGTTTAACATGTTTGAATATTTGTAACATGAAATCTAGAGAAAATTTATATTTATATATGTCGTGTCCCCCGCACCCGAATTCCCATATTATTATATTTATTTATTAATTTTTTGTGTCCACGTACCCCTGCACCCGTATCCTTGCTTGTTAGTTGCTCAAGAAATATTTCATTGAAATAATGAGAGGATTTGCGGAGATCTCAAATATTTTGAAAATTAGAAACTTTTGAAACCAATAATCTGGAAAATAAGCATTTTTAAGGCAGTTCTGCAACTTTTATGTCACATGTCTTAGAGAAGTCCTACCCTTAAGATCAAGTGGAATCATTGGAATTTTTCACACATGATGGTCATTGGAATCATTTAAATGATTTTCTACTTTGTTTGACAAGCTCAGCCTTGCGGTTTGTATTGGCTATTCTATCTATTCACAATGAGAATGTTGTGTTTTACAGTTGGTGATTAATGGAAATATCTTATTTACTGCAGGAAGTATTATCAATATACAAGTCGTTAACACCTGAGAAGCTTACTATGAAAGCTTCAAGTAAAGTTTGTGATGTACTTGTTTTGTTTGAGGTCTTTTCTTGTCCTTGAATTTCCTTTTCTAGTGGTATTAACTTTGTAATGTATTTGCTTTATATGTTCAATTTCCTAATTTTCAAACTTTTTTTATAAGTATGTCAAAGAGCTATAGCTGGTACTCTATGTACTTAAAAATTATGTATGCAACTCTAATATCAAAGTGTATTTTCTATTGAATGCAGTGCTTGGCCACTCACCCTCAAACGAAGATTCAGTTCCGTAATGGTATTTTCCAGAACTTTCTGAAAGCTATGTGACTGGTTTCTGTTAATGTATTCAGTATTTACATTAGTCTTCTTCAAACATAGTTGGATGTATCCAGGGTTATAGCTTCTTCTCACCAAATGATATAAGGTAATTTCATTCTATTACTTTTGCTGATTACTTGCTGTCTGATATTGCTACTTGTGGACTACACATGAAATTGTCGAACTTGACGTGTTTTGATATATAAATCCATTCACTTTATATTTCAAGCTGTATGATATTTTTATGTGAACACCAAAGAAACAGGACACTAAGGTGAAATCAAGGATTCAGTTGAAGATACAAGTTTGTTACATATATTCTGGGATGAGGATTTTGCATAACTTATGCAGTAATCGTTATTAACTGATTTTAATAGGATGATTAAGGAGCTAGATAAGGTTAATCGTAGACAAACTTGTATTAACTTACTTATGTCCTTGCAGTTAAGATACATTGTTATTTGTACCCTTTCTTGGAGACTGAAGAAACGAGCAAGCCATTCCAGTACCTAAGGCTAATGAGCTTGGGGGTCATTGGCGGTCTTCTGAAGGAGGTACAATTCCACTCTAAATCAATACATTATACCTTCAATTTGTTATACTTTTAGCCTTTTGAATTATTAAAACAGCTAAGCACCAGCAACCTGGCTCTGAATTGAATGCAATGTTGAGATGAATTAGCTTAATCAGAACCATAGTTCAAGAAAATGTCCATTATTTTTTACCAGATTGCATATCAATTTGCTTTAATATGATCTGATATGCCTATAAGGTTCTACTCCAAATATCATCATAATCTTCTCTATTATGCAGGTAGGCGACCCTTCGACAAAGGTTGTTGTTCACTGTTTGCTTGAATCAGGACTCCTCCCTTTGTGTCTAAAATCCATAGAATATGGAAACGAACTTTCACAATCAGTAAGTGTCCGTTAAAATTTGAACTTAACATTCTTTTGCTTCCAAGCATTTTTTACTGCAATCCTAATCTGAATACTAAAAAATTCAAATTAATCTCCCTTTCTAGTGTTTCTGCTAGGTGTTCATTGAAAAAGGGAGTTTTAGTTAATACTCATTGGTTCACATTAATACATATCAAGTCGACTTGATGATTAGCTAATATATTACTGTTTATCAAATTATTACTCAGCCATATATAAATTATAAGGTTTATATTGCATGGCATAGACTTGATTGTCCTAGTAAGAACCAGCACATATTATTCTGATACAATTCCGAACAGGATCTTTGAACTCACTCTGAACACTTGTATATGGCTATACAGACTGCATCTTGGATAGTGTCAAGAATAATGATGCAAGAGCAGGGGCTACAGTATTGCTGTGAGCCTGCAAACCGGTTGTGTTCAATCATGAAGTTTTTAATGACGTAATTGAAAAGATGCAGGATTAACCGTCTCATACAGTTTTGAAGAATATTATTCAATGTTATGTCGTACTGTCCGATGATCCAAGGTTAGCCAACAACCTTTTTAAGCATATCTGTCTAGCTGTTGTGTGTTTCTATATCGTTCCTATAGTTATTGTCTTATCGATTTAGAACTTGTGTAAAAAATATCTCTGGCTTTGGGGCTTCCTGGTTGCTGTACTTAACAAACATAATTTGATGTGATTTGAATGCAGCCGGGGTTGCCTCCTTCTCCTTCTGAGTAGCTTCATTCCGCCAATATTGACGACTGCCCCATATATTGAAATATTGAAGCCCTTCGTGTAAGTCCATCTAGATGATCTCTTATATACATGTAAAAAGTGGACTCTTTTGTGGCTCAAAACAGCAAATTTCACTACCAAAATCCATGTTTATAAACAAAAAGCATGTATATTACATATAAATACTAGAGGTATTTGCAATTGTGTATGCCTCAGCACCTTCTTTGGGCATTTCTTTGGGCATCTCGAGTTGCACAACAAAACCGACATCAATACTTCTTGATACTCGACTACTCGTTTTGAATATTACATAATTTTCTACATGAGTTTTTATCGGGAGGACAGAGTCACGAGTACACACTCTGATATATCTTAAATGTTCTTATCTAATATATAATTTGTTATACATATTATGCAGGCACCCCTTGTAGCCTTAAAAAATTTGCAAGATTTGTTTCAAAAGCTATCGATGGGATGCGGGCCAAATGCAGAAGTGGTTGGTGATGTTGCAGGTTCCTCACATCTTGATCGCTAATATAGTTGATATTTGCTAGCTCTTTCCTTTCGTTATACAAGGGAAATAAAAATTTTTTCTCATAGATCTCAAAAACCTTTTATTGTTAGTTATCATGTTAACAATATTTTCTGTAGAACAATTATATCTACAAGTTGCAAAATAATACATGATACACAATCATAAAATGCCCCTATCCAGATTAATGTGGATAGCTGATGATATTTTGGTGTTTAATTTTCTCCTTTTACGCATTTTTTATCTGCTTTAGTCATCTGCTCTGAATTTATAGGCATGAACTCATTGAGTGTTCAGTATTGATCAATACTCTCTGATGATTGAAATCATGAATAATATTCTTATGTTCAAAGATTAAAAAGAATAAATGTTAGAGTACATAGGATATTATTAACAATATGGAGAGATTTTTAAACTAAAACCATCTACTGTGGTGTGTTTCTACCTGTCTCCGTCTTCTATTTTTTCCAGTTTGAGCATATACACTGGAATCTTCATTCTTATCTTGTTTTGTGCATTATCAACCTAACGAAAACATAATTTGCTGCTAAGGAGTAGATGGGAAGAAAAATCTCGAGTTAAAATTGAGCAATTTGTTGACCGGTAAAAAAATAGAATTTATATTAACTTCAAGTTTCTCTAATTGAAAGCTAAAAACAAAGACACTGAGCGGTTGATTGTTTAATATGCAGCACGCTCAACATAAATATTTAAATTTGATCATACATTCCGGTAGAATTGTCGATAAATATTTAATTTTGATCATACATTCCGGTAGAATTGTCTATATGCTAGAAGAAACAATATATTTGTGCTTGTACTAGACTTAAAAGCCTGAAGATTGAAGTTAAAACATCATAAGAAACAAATAGTTGCATGTTATAATGTTATTACACAACTTTCCAGCCAACAGCTTAAAATTAACGTAGTTTTGGCATGTGTTTTTTTTCCTCAAAACAACGCCTTTTTAAGCAGCTTAGGCTAAGCATTTGTCTACAATGCAATGTACAAACTAATCTAACTCTCTCTCACTCTCTCTCTCTGCATGGGATATGTTAAAGCTATATATCTTTCCTTTGACATTGCAGGCAAAAGAAATATGCCACTTTTTTCAGTCATGAATGAAAATGAGAAGCTCTTAACTGTCTTAGGAAATGACTTGATTCTTGAAAGGTTGTAAGAGGGAAGAATGAATGAAGATGAGGATGTGCAGATGTTTATCATGTACTTTGTAGTGAACAATTTGCCAATAAACTAGTACAGATTTCCATTACATCCATTTACACAAATATTTGAAAGTACAGTTGAAAGTTACCTGGTTAGACAGTATTTGTTTCAACACTTCCATCAAATTTAAACATTTTAGTCCAATTTTAGTACAAGCTAGTCCAATGAGGTACCGCAAAATACTAAATTTTATATTTCAACTCAAATTTAAGCTGGTCCAATTTTGTGCATCTCTAATTTCGTGTAAAAATCAGTTTTAGCCACTTTTTAAAAATATAAAATATTAATTTTTTCAACATTAGATATTCATGAAAGTCTTCTTAAAATTCTCAATTTATTCGTTAATATTCAACTAATACTATAAAAAATTGTAATTATTCGATTTTTAAAATTCAATTAATTTTTTAATGAAACATTTTACTTTTTAATTAATAAACTAGCATAATAGCCCGTCTAAATAGTTTTACCATATTTCTAATGGTAGACATTTTCAATTAATTTGCTCCATATTTCTCGATTTTTTAAATGTCAGTTCAAATATCATTACGATAATTATATAAAAATTTTGTCGAGGCTCCAATATATAGTATTACAATTTAATAAGGTTATGTAATATATGATCTTTTAATTAGATAGAGAAATTCAATTTTAATAATATTTAGTATCAAATTTATTTTCACCTTTTTTGATTTCACCCTCATCTCGGATTTAGTTACTTGCCACTAAATGATAAAATAAGATTTATTAATTAATTTCACATTTTTGATTTCACTCTAATTCCAAATTCGAATCTCTTTAGCGAGATACTTAAACAACATTTATCATTAACATATTTTTTATTTTTCATAAATATTAAATTCTACAATTTGCAAGTACATGATCTCAGATTCGATTATCAATTACATGATTAAATAAGATTTATGACTACATGAACTTTTCATATCAATGTACTGTACCTATCTTGATTTATTTAAAATTTAGTAGTTGGTAAATGTTCAATTAGATTTACGGTCCGAAATATGTTTTAATTGTATGAAAAATTTGTTTAGTCTTCACGATCTTATATATATAATATAATTTAGTAATATAATATATCTTTTTTTGTTAAAAAGTAAATTCCACTTTTAATATTTTTTTACGACCAAATTTGGTTTACTTTCTTTGGTTTTGCAGGTTCCAATCCTTCAAACTACATGATTAAACCAGATGTATTAATTAGTTTCACTTTTGTAACACCTCAATCCCACATCCATAAAAAAATGGGATTTCTGTTCCTTTTAATAAAGCTCCCATACAATTATATGCAAGTGCATGATTAAATAAGTTTTAATCATCCTTGAGTTATAGCTATATGTCAAGAAAAAATGTCGTAGAGTTAAAATGTGGTATATAATATTTCTAAAAAAATATTTATTTTTCAAATATATTATATATATTATATTATAATTGTTTTTCTATCTAATTTTTCTATTTTCATGGTGTGAACATTCTTATCCCAATGAAAGACATTTTTATTTGTTAATATGATCAAAAACAATATATAGTTAATTAAGGGAAAAATAGTGTCTAAGTAGTTTAGTACAAAAGGTATATAGCTAATTAAGAAATATGTTTAAAAGTCATGTTCAAGACATGTTATTAATGATTTTAACAATTATTTTAAATGTTGTTTTAGTATAGTGGTTGTGGATGCGAAAAAAATGGCTTCATCCATAAGGTCATATGTTCAATTCCAATTGAAAGCCAGATGTGTATTTAGGAAGTGAAGGAAGAGAAATAACTTTTCTATTTAAATAAATGAGATATGGTATACTTGATGGTGCCCTCAAAATGAGACACATGATTAATGTTACTACTATTTTAAGAAATCATTACGACATTATTGTAACATTTGTTTATATAATATGGCTCAAATATTAACTTAGAATAAATTTTTAAAACTTCTTAAACTTGCTCTTACAGATGTCATTCATAATCTATGTTCATTTTGATGAAAAGGCTAGATAATGGTTTTTGAATGTATGATTTAAATATCTAATTCCATTAGTGAGAATGAAGTAAAAATATCTAATTCCTTTTACACTAAAGAAACAAAAAGCCTCATCTCCATTAAATTTGAAAAAAAATCTATCAATTCTTTTCACTTTTTTATTCATTTGAAATAGAAGATGGCTTCAATTTCCCAAAATTAGAAAACAAGAGTGGTGCAAGACAATGGAAATGTGTTTGGCAGAACAATATACAACATACAATTACACATTCTTCATCTAATACCAAATTTGTTGAGGTTTTATTTGGAACTATCATAAAAGCCCATCCGAGGCACATGCCAGTTCATATATTTAAATAATTTCTGGTACGTAATGGTGAGCATATATTAAAATAATTTTATAATAAAAATTTGAATAATAATGATTTACTATTTTATGTTTTATTTATATTATATTTTTTAAGATTATATATCATATTTGATAAATATCCCTACTATAATAAACACACAATAATTTTGTAATAGCTAAAATAATTACTTTTTTATAACATGAAATAAACTTTATCAAATTAAATAATTGAGCACAAGAAAATAATTACTTCCCCGTAATCGTGGGTATATATAACCTCAACATTTATCAATTTATTTGGTTTTGACGTAATAATAGTATATTTGTATAATATAAAATTTACCTTGCACATAAAATTTAACCTTAACACATATTATAAATTTTTTTAAATTTATGTATCGATCACGTCTTAAGTATATATAGACATAGATGATACAAACTTAAATTTAGTACCCTTTGCAACTAAATGCTTGTAACACTTTCAAAATGTATTGCAATAGCTGACTAAAACTAATATTATTGAGTGCCATTATTAGTTTTACATACAAGTACACACTACAATAGCACCATAAGTTAGTTTTCATATAATTTATATAATTTGTACGAGTATTCACATTATTACATGATTTCTATATATTATTACTTTTTTTACCATATTTAGATGACATATTAAATATTGCGTCAAAAATTGCTAATAAATAAATGTATTAATTTACAAATCAAGTTCATTATTTTACTCAAATCTCAAAAATCTCGTACATTTCGGAAGTATACTGTTATGGATAAAAAAATTAGGGTATATTTAATGTTGTAGTTAATGCTAAGGTTCGTGAGCTTCAATACTCTATTTGACTGCTCTTGTGCTTCGCGACTCAACCAACCTTCACAAGATTCCTACGTACCTTGCTCTTTTGCCAAGGATCAAGTCAAAAAACTTAGTTCTAATTTGTGGGGTGAGACCCCTTATATAGGCATAGGATGACTTGAATTGGATTAGAGTTAGGAGACTTGGTGGGCAAGTCTCAGACTTAGAATAGATTTTGGAGTCCTAGAATATAGGGATTTGCTTCCTTATAGGACTATGTGGCTTGAGGACTACTCTTTTGAGAGTTTGATTCTGATTTGAACTTGTTTTATCAATCACAGTTTGGGTTGATTCATGACCCACAAATTTATTAATATATATTTGGTATGTGGGCCCCTTGAGCCCAATTAATGACATATTAATTACTGGGCCCTAATAATCGGCTTTCATCTTTGACCAAATCGGACATAATTAATTCGCTCATTTATTACGCAATCAGGATTATTTTTATCCCCTATCATTTCCTCCCCAACTTCTAGCAAACCATACAGGATTTCATAGAAGTTAAGTTTTTATTCCCTTGCAGGGTATCATCTTTAGCGTAAAGTGTGGAGCGACCTACACTCTTACAACGATTTGCCCTTTTCGAGGCTTAAAACTATAATCTGGAAATTTTTCATATTTATTTTCCTTACTTACTTCCTCTGCAAGAATATGCCTTGAATCGGTTATTTCCCCCATTTAGTAATTTTCAAGAATTACTCTTTTAATTCCTTAATTTTCGAGAGTTCTTATTCAATTTTTCTACTATTTTTACCAGGATCCCGGTCGAAATTTTGACGAGGATCCAAGTCGAAATTTCTGTCATCACCGGTAGCCTAGTCGAAAATTTTCGGCCATGGTCCACGACCTGAAATTCAACTAGGATCCTAGCTGAAACTCCAATCACCTGTTGTATCCTAGTCAAAAGATTTCGACCATGAACCACAACTTGGATTTTGACCTAAATCCTAGTCGAATTTAAGATCCATTTTTAATAGTTTATCCAAAATTTATCGACCAGGATTCATAACCTGGTATTCGACGAGTATCTTAGTCAAAATTTCAGTCATTTGTTGCATCCTAGTCCAAAGATTTTGACCAGGAACCACGACGTGGATTTTGACCTAAATCCTGCTCCACTTGATTATTTATTTTGGGGGCTCTAGTCGAAGGAATTCGAATAGAATCGAATTTGACGATCTGGATTTCGACCTCAATCATGGTCTTAATTTCTCATATTAATCCAATGTTGTTTAATCCAATGGCCTTTTATTTTTCTTTTGGAAGCCTCGGGAATATTCCATGGAAACTTCGAGAATATTCTAGAGTTTTGGATTGAAGCTTTTGGGCCTTTGGCTTATGGGCTTTTAACAGTTCATCTTCCCCTGAATTTCCCTATATATTAGAATGAATGGATTTATTTCTTTCTCACTTCTCATTTTACAAAATTCTCTCGAAAAGTTCTCTATATTTTCTGGATTTCTTCTACCTGCTCTCTACAATTTCGTGCTTTAAGACTTTCAGTTTTCCGGCGAGATCTCCATAGCTTCAATGGTTTTCCAGGTATTTTTATCACATCCTTCGTATTCTTCCAGATTTTAGTATGAGCGTATTCATAGCTTTCTAGGGTATTCCTAGATTTATGGATTTTTAGAATGAACACTCTTATAAATTTATGGGTTTTTTCCGCATTTTTCATGCATATATTCATATGGCAGACAAAAAATTAGCTCGCCTGGCCAAAATGAATGTGGATAGAAAACCTAGTGAATTCCCCATTCGATCAAGGTATTCTTCTTCTTTAATATATATTATCATTACCTTATTTGATCATTTTCTTGGTCCATCTTTTAACTTGCATGAGTTTTAAGATCAATCTCAGACTTACCACCAACTCACTACACAGTCAGAATCAATCATTTTCATTGCTAACTAAGAATAATAAATAAAAATATTATTCAGGTGAATTTGAAGCTGGAGGATACAAATGGTATAATAATGACCCTCTTGTTAAGTTGTTATTTGTTTTTCTATGTCACATCATTTTGATTTTTGTTTGTCCCTGCAGGAATGTCAAGGAATATATATATGTATGCTTGGCCATGGCTGAAACAACTTCACTTCGCTCCGGTTGGGAAGTGTTTGCAACTTTTAGACTTTTTTTGCTTGATCAGAACAAGGAAAATTTTCTGACAGTTGAAGGTTATTGTTGAAAATTTTACCTTGATCTGCCTAGCGGTTTTTAGAGAAATTGAAGTTAATTAGGGGCATAAGATTCATTAGAAGTTATTTGCATACAAACATGACTACTGATTAGGCCTCTTGACCATGCTCAAGTTAAAGTTAAAGTTAAATTCAAGGTAAAGTGTTGATCATTTAGGCCAGGTGGAGGGTAAGGTTTATTTGGGGCAACAGGATATCCGTAACCATATGGGTATGGTGGTGGATTATAATTATATTTATTATTGATTTCAATTCAAGAAAATCAAGAACACTAGTTTATTATAACATATAATATTACAATCTACACATACATAAAATGATATAAATAGATGGGGTTACACAAAAAGATACACAGACACAAATTAGGAACAACTAAGAGTTGAAAGGATGGATCATGTTGAAAAATGTTGATTTGTTTAACAAATGTTTGATAGATTCACAGAAGACTATGTGTATTAATATGTTTGAAGTGGAAGACGGAGTTCGTTTATCTAGTCTGGGAAGAAGAAGATTGGGGCAATCTCTTTCGTTCAATTTTTGGACAGGTGGTCAATAGGAGCCCCAACGATATAACCTTGACGACGGCCTTCATTAATCTCACCCATGATAATGGGACGTCCCACTCCTCGAATCTTATTAATGAGATAATTCTTGTTGAGCGTGAACTTTCTCTTGTCTCAAAGAAAAGTAATTTTTAACTTAGCTTTATTTCTGTGTATTCAATTTAAGTTTCCTTTCTAGCTTTAAATGTTGATTAATTTTCTCATGTAGCGGCTGTAAAGATAGTGGAGATGACCAAGCCTAAATACTTGGAAACCATGAGGATGAAATGGGCCGTAAAGCTTTTTAAAGACCCTTTCTTGGGGGACCGCTTTTCTGTATTTTTAACTCAGATTGGAGAAGAAGGGGACGAGGAAGGCCCCAACCAGCCATTTGGTACCAAATAGAGGCCCGAGGCCTTCTATCAGCCTGCATGGGGCATCTCGGGGAAGGAAACAATACATGGAAATACGAAACATGCCAAGGAGTGGTCGCTTCAGTCCATTTCCCCGGCTGACTATAAAGATTTTGTCCTTCAACAAGACTTGGAGGCTAACGAGCTGTTTGGTGCTCAAGCTTTAGCGACGGTAAGTTATTTTTACATGATTTTCTTATCTATTTACCCATCATTTCCTGAATTAAATTTATTTTTCTTCCTCTTTTTTTACTTTCAGGTGAACACCCATTTTCAAGGAGTGTTTTACCAAGCTAAGGCTTGGAAGCTAGTTACGATGATACCACGAAGAAGCTCGAGGAGGCCAACGAGACAATTAAACGCCTTAAGGATCGACTTGCCTCCTCAACTTCTGATCCCGAAATAGCGCGAGCCAAGATCGTCATTTTAAATGACGAAAGAGAAAAAAAGGTTTGATGCTTGAATGGATACTCATGAGTTTAAAGATTTGATGAAGGAGTATGACGCCCTTACTCACCCCATTAGCTACAAGGAGGGTTGGGACTCCGCAGTTGAGGCTATTTAAGCCGAATACCCGGAGATGCTCGAGGTAAAATCCTTCCCTTGCCCCCTAAAAATTCCAAACCTTGTGGGTGTCACAGAAAGGGTCTTGGCTCTTATTCGAGAAGAAGATTAATCCATCCCTTCTCATGATCCAAGGGCCTCTGGGTCTTAAGCACCCGTGGGAGCCAGGGACAAAAAAGGAAGAAGGTTGAATCTAACTCTGGAGAAGAAGAATCTTCTTCTATCGGTTGCTCTAAATATATCTTTCTCTCGGTCGCTATCACACACTCTCTCTCATCTTTCAATTGAATCGAATCATCCTAAAGTACTACCTCAAAGATTGATGATTAGATTAGCTAGGGTTTTATATTAGTAAAATCTCATATATTCGAGCTAGGGTTTTTAATTGGAATTGGGGGCTTTTAATTGGAATAGGGGGTCAAATAAGCTTTCGGTTCTACTTTAAGGTACTACCCCCTCTTTGTCTCTCTCTGTGATTTTGTGTTATTTAATATTTGCTCAATTTCAGGATTAAAGATTGTATATTATTGAGGTTTTTGTGATGTTGATTTAGAGCGGTGTTGTTTTTTAGTATGAATCATTGGCTTGGTTATGTACTCGACTCTCTCCACTCTCAATACACTTAACTCTTTCCACTTTCAATACACACAACACAAAACACAAAGCCTTAAAAACCAATCTAATTTTCTCAAACCAATTTTCAAATTGAGAAGATCTAATGGCGCCTATAAACCACTGCTCACTGGCCATATCGCGACAATGTACGGTGAATATAGAACAGTCGATTGGATCACAATCTTCCACTTTCGGCTGTTATTAAGAATCAATTTAGTGTTTTTGATGGTCTTGCTAGCCCTTCTACCGAAAATCCAGGTATACATATATATATTGTGTGTGTAGATTTGAATGTGTAGATTTAAACTGATATGTTGATGTTGTCGGCCGTATTGTTGCTTTTAGTTTTTAATTGAATTGGATCAAATGTGTGTTATTTATATGATATGTGTGTGTATAGATTTGAAATAATTGTCAATGTGATCGATGAAATAACTTTAGTTTGATGAGCTGCAGTAATCTAAATTAATTGTTGAGTAACTGAATTAAATATATTTGTAATGTATACATTGTGTATGTTAGTATATGCAATACACGTGTGTATATATTTGAATTGGTTCTCATTGAGGATCGATGAAATATCGTAATTTGAAGTTAGTTGTTGAGCAGCTGAATTGATTTGAAATAGAGTGTACATATACCTGTAGTTTATTTGTGTTGTTAAGCATCAGATCTAGCCATCTAGGTCTTATATCGTATGTTCTTGTTAATATGGTCTTTGATTTTTTTTTGTCTTTACTTGAAGGCTTTGTAGATGACTTTTATCTTCGCAGATACAAGACCATTGCGGTCTTTGCAGTAATCCAGACACTTGTGAGTTGTAGTTAAATCTAAGTTCTATTTTTTCTTGTCCCGAACATGCTTTTATATGTCATGTAGCTAAATTTTATGATATTTATCTTTTGTTTTTATGGCGTAATTTGATTATTTATACTCGAAAGACCAGGTAAAGATGTATTATGTATGGAAATTTGAGAAGGACATGAATGGAATGGATATGTTATATACATGTATGTGGTTGTACTATTAATAATCAGCTTATAAATTAGTGTTTTTTTGCGGATTGAGTGTTGATTGTGGACTAAAGACTAAAAGGAAAACGTACATGATCACTATTATTGTGCAAGGCATGCCTGTACTTTAGCAAGGCTAAGTCAAATTATCAACCCTAAGTAAGTTGTATTGTAATCTTAGTTTGCAGTTTGTATTGTAACATTAAAATCTGTAAAAATGTCAAAGAGCAGACTTGAGTCTCTTTCTTTTAAACAGTATCAAGCCTAAGAATTCTATCTGGAAGAAGATCAAGAAGATCATGCCTTAGAAGAATTATGAAGAAGCTTGGAGTTGAATAAATCTGTTTTGGGAAAATTGTTCTAAGTCAAGATCTATACAAGTCACATATTTAGTATTAAAGAGAAGTGATTCGAGAACTCCAAAATTACTTATAGAGAATCTCCAAGATATCGACAAGCCAAATTGAAGACATGAAGATTGGAGATATCGACAAGTCATTTCTTTACTAGATAAATCACAGTTATCAGCAAGTCAACATTCATTAGAGAACTCTGAGTTATCGATAAGTCATATTCCATTAGAGAACTAGGAGATCTCGATAAGCCAAAATTCACTAGAGAACTCTAAGTTATCGACAAGTCAAATTTGACTAGAGAACTCTGAGTTATCGATAAAATAATAAGCCACTAGAGAATTCACAGATATCGATAAGTCATAGTGAAGATATGAAGCCTAGAGATCTCGACAAGTCAAATTCTCTTATAGAGAACTCAGAGACCTCTACAAGTCAAATTTATAATGGAGCATTAGAGATCTCGATAAGCCAATATACTTATCGAGATGTCAAGTTCTCCATAAACCAAACTGGAGATCTTGAGGTAAAATCTCAAAGTACAATTTGCAGACCAGTTCAATATCCAACTAGCTGTATTCACAAGTCTACAAAAAGCAGCTTAAAGAGTGTTCAAGATGAAGGGTGAACATTAACTGACAAAAAGGAAGATCAAAGTTAACACAGTATGGAAAGATATGCTAAGCCAGAAATGGAAGATACACTTTTCCTGAAATGGAAATGACAAGTGACAGTTTACTAAAGTTAATAGCATGTCTTATTACACACTGTGTAAACCAGTAGTTAACTAAATTATAAAGTTAATAATGGTCCTTTATTAGAAATAGGAATTTTTGCTCTAGATCAGGAACTCCTGTATTATCTCAAGATAGAAGCTAAGCTCTTTATCAACAAAGAGCCAAGAAATTTTGTAGCAAAACATTATTAATTTTAATATAAAATTAAGTTTGTTTTGAAAGATCCGTGTTCTTTATTATTGCATATTTAATTTCTACCTAAACACATTTCACTATAACAACTGATTAACTTTGGTCACAACCAAAATAGTTCAAGAAAAGCATTAAAAACTTAAAAACACATTCACCCCCCCTCTATGTAAAATTCATTACCTAACAAGTGGTATCAGAACAAAATCTGAAAGCAAATAGATTCAAGGTCTTGGAAGAATGAATACACAGAAAATCAGTAGCATCAAAATTCCTACATTTGAAAAATCTAACTACACGCTTTGGAAAAAGAAAATGTTATTATTTGTCTGGATGGCCAATCCACTATATATATAAATTCTAAAAAATGGGCCCTTCACTCCAATGGTTAGAGTTGAAGAATCAACACATGGTGATATGGTCATTCCAGCTTATTATGCTCCAAAAGACCCTTTTAAATAAACTGAGCCTAAAAAAGAGAAAGTTTCCTTGGATAGTGGCTTGCAAGTGATATTAATAGAGTCACTGGATAATATAATGTACAACAGCATTGTCAACTGTTACACTGCCAAGCAAATCTGGGAAAAGGTTGAAATACTCTGTGAGGGAACTAGGGAAGTTAGATCTAATTAAACAAGGATACTGATTTCACAATATGAGGGTTTCATGGCCAAGCCAAAAGAAAGTATCACTGATGAGTTTGAAAGGTTTAATAAGCTGATAAATGACTTGCAGCTCCATGAAAAATACTATGAAGATGAAGAGGTGAACTTGAAGTGTTTTCTCACACTCCCTAATCATTTGGAACTAGAAAATCTCAGCAATCAGGGAAGGGAGAAATCTAAGCAGGATAACACTAGAAGTTCTTTATGAAATCTTAAAAACTTAGGAATTAGAAATGATTCAAAGAAAATCATTAAGAACTGGTCAAGGGCATGTTGTATATGTTTCAAGTGCTCTAATTGTCAATGAAAGCCAAACCTCTAATTATGAGCTAGGATCTCAAACTCCAGTTCCCTCAACAACTGATCAAACAATAAATGATTCACAAGAACAAGTCATTCTTGTACTGGAAGAAGATGAGTTCTACACCTTGGATGAACTTGATGAGCTTGATCAGTCAATGGTCTATCTGGAAAGAAAGTTTTCTAACATTAGAGTAAAGATGCCAAGATTCTTCAAAGGTAAAGGACAGTCTTTTAATAAAGACAATAGCTGGAAATGAAAAGGGAAGTACACATCTGATAGAAAAAATGGTGATAAAACTGGATCTATTGACAGATCAAAGATAAAGTGCTTCAACTTTGATGAACTAGGCCATTTTGCTACATAATGCAGGAAACCCAAGAAAATAAAGAAAGACAAAGCTTATCTTGAACTGGAAGCAAAGTATGAAGCTCTTCTGATGAAACAGTAAAGCAAAGGTTATATTACAGAAGGAAAAAGTTGGGATGATACTGATAAAGATGAAGATGTGGAAGTTGGAAATTATGCACTAATGGCCTTGGAGCAAGGTGAGTCATTTTCATCAAAATCACAGGTACCAACTGTCACTATCATTGATTTAAATATGAGTCAATATAAGGAAACTTTAGAGAAGATGAGTACAGAAATGTTTCACATACATACAAGTGTGGTTGCTGCTAATATAGAAGTTAGCAGACTGATAAAGATAAATGAGAAGCTTGAAAGTGAGAAACAAGAAGCTGAATTATTGTTGGTGGAGCTTGAAACTGTAAAACAGGAAAATGCATATCTGAAGAACAAGCTCAAGTGTGCAAGTGAAATTGAAGCAGTGCTAAGGGAGAAGCTGGAAAAAAATGAAGTTAAATTGAAGTCCTTCAAGAATGCATCTGAGTTAATTGGACAATACCATGTGGAAAATAAGCCATGTTCAAACATTGATATTGGTCTTGATTATGATTACTTGAACAGCAAGAAGAAGAATATAGGTGACAAAGGGAAAACAACATAAACTGAAAATGTTCCAACCATCCTGAAAAAGGTTGATTCACAAATGTTCAAGGCATGTGAAGTCAACTTCAGTGAAGAAGAGTCAATTATCAAGCAAGAAATTGTTGATGAAGACAATGAGAAGAAAGATGTAGAAGCAACTCAATCCTTCAAAACTGAAGAGAAGCTCATGGATAATCAAGGTTCCAAGACACTTGTCAAGGAAACCAAAACTGAAGATGCAAGAAAGAAAAAGAAAAATAGAAATGGGAAAATAGGGATAAACAAAAGCAATAATTTTGCTTTTGTTGCAGATGCTTCAAGAAAGAAATGTGAAAAATATTGCTCTGTAAATCACCTAACTCACCTTTGTGAAAAGGTTGTTAGCAAGCCAGCTGAAGGAGCCTGCAAATACAATGAACCCAATGCAAATGATCCCTACTCATTATGTGACAAGTTTGATTGCATCCCCTGCAACTTAAAAGTTTGATTGCATCCACTCTATTTCCTGTTTTAGATAGTTGACCAACGATATAGTATTATTTTGTAGACATGGGATATAGTATACCTCTTGTAATGTCTTCTCTTCTCCATTTTTGTACAACATCTGAACAGTTCCTTTTCCCTTTATTTATACCAGTGAGCCATCTCCAAATCGAACTTGGCCAAAAATGCTCTCATCCAGTTCAGTGAATTTGTTTCTTGCACCCATCATATGGTTGCTCGCACCATTGTGAAGGTACCAAATGTTTGATTTACTTGCTCCTTCTCCATTCCTTGGCAATTGGTGTGAGTAGACTTTGTCTTCATTCAGTAACAGCTTCGATTTGACATGTTTAGCTAGAAGTAAGGCTGGTTCGTCGTCAATCATGACATCCATGTTAGCCTCCACTTCTTGTGTTCCTCCGGGTTTCCTTGGCTTCCTGCATTCTGAGGCAAAATGGCCATAAATATTGCAGTTATAGCACTTGATGGTGTTTTTATCGAATTTCCCACCCCTCTGTTTCACAGCCCTTTCGTCACCACTCTTTCGTTTCATCCACTCTTCACGTGTGAGCAGCAGTTTCTTCTCATCCCCTTCTCGTCTCATCCATTCTTCTTCCATTAGCATAAGTTGTTGTCTTTGGTGTCTATCTTCCCCTTGACCCGTTCTTCATGCGCCTTGAGCGACCCTACAACCTCCTCCACTGTCATCGTTTCCATATCGCCAGATTTCTCCAAGGTGGAGGTGATTTGCACGAATTTTGCTAGGACTGCACGAAGCAATTTTTTGACGATATACGATTCTTCCATCACTTCTCCTAAAGCTCGAATATATTTAACCAATCCATTCATTTTTAGGTGAAAGTCCTCAATCTGTTCTTTATCATTCATGCTTAACATTTCGAATTTAGATTTCAAAGTCTGAATTTGAGCCTTCTTAGCTTTGTCTGCCTCTTGGCATAGGGTCTTAATCATATCCCATGACTATTTTGCTGTTTTCTTTTGCTAGTGCTACCTTGTCAACCTTGTTAGCCTTATCTTCAATAGCTACTTTGGGATCGCTTGTCTCGATTGCAGACCATACTCCCTGCGCTTGCATCACGACCTTCATCTTAAGCGCCCAAGCCGTGTAATTAGTCCTTGCCAGCATTGGATAGCTTAAGCCATACGATCCTCCTTCTTTAACTTTTTTCACCTCCATTTTTGGCGTTATACGTCAGTCAAGAACTCCTTTGCTCTGATACCACTTCTTGTTCTAAACAATGTAATCTGATTTATTTGAATGGACAAGAAATAATGTCAGAAACGTTGTATTGGCTTATCTTATTCCAGAAAGAGTTACATCTATTTTAAATACATGCAAACAATGAAACTACTAGCTAAAACTTTGCACACGATCTGAGTAGTGCTCCTAAACAAAAGCAACAAGTATTGATTTATTTTGATTCCTAACATTATGCTGAAATAAATGACTAAATAAAATAAACAAAATACTTCCAAGATTAAATAAACTTTAAGATTAAATTCAACAGATCAATTAAATATGGATATATTATTTTAATTTATTAATTTTTTATATATACTCCTATAAAGAAAATCATATAAAGGATTAATCGAATTCTAAAAATCAAATAGAAATCACTTGAAATTTGAAAGTTTTTCATATTAAAATCTCAACTCCACTAATTTACCTTATAATAATTTTATTACCTTCTATTTCGTGGAGATGGTAATATGAGTTACATAATAGACTACATGTCAGTTATTTATTTGATGAACCCGTCTCACACGGATTGCTAGTAGGAAATCAACTTACAGCCCTTAGATAATATTGACAAACACATCTCACAACACAAAGATAGACACATAAATCTTCTCTCTCGCTCCGCCTCATTGCCCACATCTACAATCTTAATCCCCATACATCAACAAAAACCAAAATTTGTTACAATCCATTTAGTTTTCGATCCAATCAGACAACCCACTTATGGAAAGATCTTTACTAGGTTCCTCATATTAAATTTATTTACACAGTAGTTGAATCTTGAATATATCATATATGTGAGTCAGTTTTTAATTGCACGAACAAGTGTTTATTGATAGTGCTATAAAAATCATGTTTGTTGGATCTCCTGTTCTGATTCAAATTATTATCGATGATGCTATGGATGAAATTAGAGATGTATTAGATAAAAGTGATCCAGCTTCGAAGGCTGTTGAGTCAGCTGATGCTGATGGTCAAGCTTTACTTCATTTGACCATTAGTCAAAATCGGCCTGATCTAGTACAGCTTTTAATATAAGCCAACAAATAATCCGAGCAGAAAAGATGGGTTTTTCAAACTGAATGAAACCTTCAAGAGGAACAGAGTCTTGAGAAATAAGAGTGATGGGTGGTGACGAAGATTCACCAGTTTTATTCAAAGAAGGCAAATTGTTGTTGTTGCTTTTAGTTGCTTCATAAGTAACAGAGAAAGTGGGTGAGTTGCGAGTGTGAATAGTGAAATTAGGGGGTCTTCTAGTGGAAAATAGAGTTGGGTTGGCGAGAGAGTGTTTTAATGGTGATGAACATCTGGTTATTATTGAGGAAGATAGTGTTGCAGCTGGTATTTGGCTTACCAGATACATTTTATTGGTCAAAATCTATCTCGAGCAAGACGTTGAGGTTCCGAGTTGGTCCGGCTAAACTCCCCTAGAAGCATGTTGTTGAACTTCTTCCTTTCTGTAACTTCTATCCTAATTATGCATAAGGTAAAGTTGCAATATTATTCTATAGCATAAGTAGTCCAGCTTTCTCTTTAAGCTTGTAATACTTTTGTGTTTCATTTTGTTGAGCTTAATTAATTGTTGTTGTTATAAAAACTGATCCGGGGAAAACTGTTCTGCAGCCAGCCTCTACTTTTAAGTGCAATGATAGTAGATATATATAACAAAACTGGTGATTTGGACTTTGTTCGAAAGTCTCTGCCATCTCTGATCACTGAGTATAACTCTTGAAATTCAGGTATCAGGACATCTCTCTCCCCCTCTTTTTCTATCCACCCTCCCTCTCCACTCAACTGTATGTGTTAAGAAATTGGCGGTTTTCTATTGTAGGATTTATTTAGGGAACCCTGATATTTTCCCGAATTGGGATAATACTAGTGATTAAATAGTTGAATTGGGGTTGCCAAAAAGTGACCGGAATTCGTCTAGATATTTTTTTTAAACCTAGAAATACAAACTTACGACGGTTGTTCATCGCATATTCCGTCGTAAATAGGCCCTAATTCCCAAAATACGATGTTTTTTCTATCAAAATTTACTAACTTACGACGTATAGTTGTGTTGTAAACTTACGTTTATTTTATTAAATGTGGGTCCCGCAAGAGAATATACAATATTATTTTTCATCGTATGTTGATAACTTACGAAGGAATATACTCCGTCGTGAGTTGATTTATTATTTTATTGAGAACGTGGCCCCTACTTAATAACTTGCGACGTAATTGTATTTTGTGACGAAAAACTGAACTTACTACTCTAACAAAAACGATGAAAAAATTCCGTTACGACGATTTTAGTACAAAAAAACAATCGTAAATGGCCTAATTTGTTGTAGTGTAATGACTTCTATGGCCCTAAATCACTGACTTGACCACATTTCATGTTTGTAAGAACAAGATCTAACTTTCAAAATTATATCTAGAATGTGTAACATGCATACTAAAATAGATAATTAACTTGGTCACCCAACTATAATTTAAGTTATTACATTATATAATGTATTACTACATAGATATAACGAAAAAATAAAGTAGTTGTGAGATTGTCAAACTACATGCATGCATTAACGTCCATGGCCTCCAAAATAAGGACAATGACAACTTGGGTAACCCGCAAATTAAAAAATATATGATATTAGGCTACCATGCATAATACTTTAAATTACTAATTAATTATTCATAACTCAAATACATTATGACCTTAAAAAGCTATAATTACACACAATACTTATATTCCTATAGTGAATTATTAATTTTAAGCGTTCCCAAAAGTAATATTGTCATTTTCTTTAGTTAAATATTTTTAGCTTCATCAAAATAAGGTAATTAAAGTATAAATTTTTTGAATATGTATATTGTGCATTAAAATAGTTTGAAAAAAAAATAAGAAAATTATGTTAACTATAAGAAAACTATATAAAATGATCGGGATTTAGTACGTATAGGTTGGATGATATTTTTGTAATAATAAAATTCAACCCTGTATTTTCAAAAATAGCCTTAATTTTATATTGAAAAGTAACATAAATTTAGGTAATAATTTAAATTTAACTTTGGAATTATTAAGCCCAAACAAAAATATATCAATTGTGATCCACATAATTAAAACATGTAAAAATATTATCACAACTTAAAAATTAAAATGCTTAAGGCTACCTAAAGAAGTCAACCCACAAGTCACAGGTCAAATGCCTAAAAAGTTTGTCTAGAGAATCTTGAAACTGAACTCTGATACCAACTGTAACAACCCAAAATCTTCGGATATTTATTTCTTAATGAAATAAAAAAACTTAACATAAATAATTAATATACCATTATAAATATTCCTACATATTTTTGTCCATGGTTGCTATCATCAAAATTCCCGTTTTTACCACTTGATTATCTGCAGAAAGAAAGAAATACAAGTGAGCCAAATGTCAAGTACAAATATAGTTGTGTAAAGTTCAAAATTTAAATTCGACTTAATTATCCATTAGTAAAATGGTGTTTATGAGTGAGAATCATCTAGAGACCAAACATATTTCAGAACTATCATGACATTAAGTAAGTTTGTATGTTCATAAACATTTTAATTAAAATGGTAGAGAAAATTTTTAAAACAACAGTAAAGCCGAGTATTGATAAAGTTGCGTATAGTAAGGGTCTCTTAAGCAAAACTGTTCTCGCCACTCCAATCACCGGAGAAGCATAGGATAATGATTTCTTCATTGATAATACGGAAAAAAAAGAATGTAAAGTAAATCACAATTATACAATAGATCATGATGTAAATAACATTATTTTGAACATAAAAAAGGGTTGTGAATTGATTAAGGTGTGAAAGTATCAATTTATAATTTGACCTAACAAAATTACTAAAGAAAATTTAATTATAATTCAAACGAAGCGATAAAAGAGTTATGAATTAATACCTCATTATTTTGAACATAAAAAGATAAAGAGTAAAGAAAATCATATCAATAGGTGTCCTTATGATATACAAGAATAACAATTTTGTAAAATCATTAGAAAATAATTTACATAATAACAGATCAATTTAATTTAAGAGAAGGGAATAAGAATTTGTACTTATATTTTAAATATAATATAAGACCTAGAACTAAGGAATGTATAATTATAATTTTAAATACAAGAAAAGAAGAGTTTAAAAATTCGTACCTGAACGTAGCTAGAAAATTAAACTAAAGAAGATTTTCTAAACAGATATCACGGGACTTGCATATAAAAAACAAATTTAATCATCATAAATCTTTGGAGAGATACAATGCAAGTGTGTGTGATTATATTATTATTATTCTAATATTTTTATAAGCAAATGTGATATCATGCTTAATTACCATAGTTGAAAGAATATATAAATAAAGTATGACAATGACTAACTAATAAGATATTTAGTTAGTGAAATACAGTCAAGTATCTGAACCAAAGCCGAGACCATTTTAATTAACTATGTCGAACCTAGAGCGAGAGTAATATAAAATTAAAATATTAATGTACTTATTTAAAATAAAATTTACTAAACAAACATTATATATATATAAGGGGCTACTCAAATAGAAACTAATTTAGAAAAGAAACTAGAAACCATTTTTTTTGTAAAATTAATTCAAAATATAAATCATATGGTATGCAAATCGATCGTTGAGAGATGTAGAAAAATACAGTGAAATTGTATTTTAAAAAAAACTTAGAGTTTGACTGGAAAAATCAAATTAAAAACGGAGAGGAAATGCTGAAATTGGGTGTGGGAGGGCGCATAGTAGTTGTGTGGGGTGATTTGGGCCGAATATTAGATTACATAGATCTAATGACTTAGATTGTTTGGTAGTTTGTATTTTAATTTTAGTTTGTATTTGATTATTCCCCTATATATGTATATAACAATGCTAGCTACCACCTACTTTAATTGAGATCAGAGAACTATTAACCAAAATAATATATGATTTTCTTTTATTTATCAAAAACCATAATTAAATTAATTATAAATATATTGTAAATTTCTTTAAGAAATCTCAACTAATTATAATAACCAATTTCAGAAAAGTATAAATTTATAAGTTAGTACCAATTAGGTATTAAAAATAAATTTAATATGATAGGAAGAAACCCTTTTTTATATAAATATAAATAATTTGATAATTTAATCAAAAAAATAAAACTGATGAGAATCTTGTATGATAATTTAGAAAAGGGTACATTATAGATTAGGGATCCTAACACACCCCGCCATATTAAATGTTATTTTAATATCATAAGAATAATTTACCAAATTATCAAGTTATTTAGGCACTCCACACATGAATTTACATTTAGTAAAACTATAAAAGGGTCCGTGGTACAACATCAAAATATACACATATTATATATTAATAAAATTCTTTAATATTGTTCTCAAATTTCTAACTCCAAAGTAAGTTTTTAAGGACATGGTTAATCTTGATTTCAATATTTTTGAAATCTAAAAAACTTAGATGCAATGTTTTTGGACTTAAAATTTTCATGAATATAGAAATATGAAGTGAAATCTCCATAAAAATATCTTAAAATTCATAAATTATTGTAATCTTTAAAAGTATCTTATAATCTAAATTGAACATGCCTCCTTGTATGGATATCTTTAAGATATAAAAATAAAAAAGAAATTATTAATGAATAACAAACGGTTCAAAAAAAATTAAAATTAAAATCCAAATTAAATATGCCGATCCATTTTATATCAATATATTTGACATAACAGCTTGCATTAAAACTAATATTATCCACGGTTTTAAAGGGAGTTGGTAGCCGTTAAGATTTTTATTAGAGAGTTCTCGATTTGACAAATTTGGAACTCGAAACTCTCGTTCGAATTGCGAATTTATTAAACATGTTAGTTTAGTTCAAAATTTATATCTATTAAACTTAAAATTTTTATAGAAATTATTGTAACTAATGCTAGCTGAAATTAACCAAAATAAAATTTTCTTTTACGTAAATTTTAAGGCAAAATAATAGAGTCCATTTATGTCATGAAATATGATCGGATGTCATTGGAAAAATATGTCTTTTGAAAAATATGATAGTTAAAATTTAAATAAATATTTTCATTTACAACTTTACTTCCGTAAGTGATTAAGAACAATTTTTGAATAAATAATAATTATTTATTATTATTAATTAATTACTTTGTTTGAATAAATAATAATTAATACAATTTTTGAATTTTTGACACGTATTAATATTACTTTGAGATCTTGAATTAGAAATTCTTGTTAAAATCTGCAAATTTTTAAGACAACATATCATTTAGGTTTCAAATTTTAAAAAAACTTCATTTTTTAAATATATATACCATGTATGAACTTTATAGATGTTTCCAAAGTTATTAATTGATTGTTAAAAGTTGGTTGGAAAAAATTTAATTTTAAAATTAAATTAACTGCAAAATAGTGGAGTTTATTTATGTCACGAATACGATCGAATGCCATTACATTTTTTGAAATAAATGTTACTACGTAATTATCATCATTTACGATTTAACTTGTATAAGTTATTTAAAAAAATCATATTTTACAATTAGTGTTTATTAATTACTCTGCAATTTTATAAATATATTCATGTATAAAATTGCTCCTAGATTTTAAACTTTTTGCGCAACCTTATTTACATAACTTAACAATTTTCATTTTGCAAACAACCCCAAATTATTTGATACAAAACATGAAATTTTTTACAAATATTTGATCTCAAACATACTGATAAAAGATAAGGATAAGGTATGTATAAGGTGGGTTTGGGCCCAATACCATGTCACACGTAAACCCCTAAGGTACCCAGAAAATTGTTTTTGGTGTGACCACGACTAATAAAACAATTCGTGGTTTCCAAAAAACTCCTAAAAGGATAGGTCCAGCACCCAATCCTGGGTACACAGCAGTGACTCTAGCAAAATGAAAAATCTTATAAATACTTAAAAAATATTCATTCCTGCAGGCTCCAATATATTGCCGCATCTTTAGTTCAGTGTTCTTTTCCTACACAATTTAACAGCAGCAGCCATCTTGTTCAGTTGATATCTAGGGTTTTTGTCTGAATCAATGTTGAATCTCCCTGACTCTCTTTATCCCGATACGATACAAGGTGACAACAATGTTATGTCTAATGGTGGTGCACCTGCTAACAACAATGGTCCCAGTGATGGTGGTAGCAAAGCTATTGATTGGCCTTCTGCTAATGTAGAGGACTTGGTTGTGTTGCTTCGAGAACCTCAGCATCGTGAAGAGGCCATTTCATCTCTTACTCAGATTAAGGTCCATCATTCTTATTCATTTATGAAGTTTTTTGTTTGTTTTATGTACATTTTTGTTTGTTTGTGTATGTTGTTAGTTGGAAATAAATTGATCTGTAATTGTGAATTCATAAATGATGTTTTTAATACATGATTATATGCATTTTTTGTGTTTGAGTTTGTTTAACGTTGCTAGTTAGAAATGATTTTTGATTAGTCATGATTAGAGTTATCTTGTGTATTTATGTTTCTTGATTAGAAGTAATTGACAATAGATCTGAGTTTTTAAAGAGTTTGATTATGCATTCATATGTTGAAATACAAGTTAAGTTGTGGCCTTGTCATGATTTTATGATGTCTATGCTTGTCATTTCATTTTCATAAAGTCTAGTTTAATCCATAGGGGGATTATTTGTTCATGTTAATGAATCATTTGATTTCATTCTTTATGTGGTTCATTCAGAGACATAGATCAATATTTATTTGTAATGAGTCTGATTTATGAGAGCATCTCTTTAATCGGAATGTTCAAATATATATATCTTTGTATGCACGAAATGTCACTCTTATGGGGATTCTTTCAATATCTTTTAGTTTTATATTTTATTCATAACAATAAGTATGTGCAGAGAAATGAATTACTGTATAGTATCATTTAAGTTTGCTTGTTAAAAGTTTAAAGTGCAGTTAAAAGTTTAAAGTACAGACTCGACTGCAGAGTCAAATTATTTACACTCTACGTCCTAATATCTATAGTTGATATAATATATTTCATTTCAAACATGTGATTTATCAATACAGAAACACGGAAGAAATCAAGATTTGGCCCCAAGTGTTTGGCACTCAATCAGTACTGTTTTCTTACTCTTATCGGTATGCACAATGACTTGGGTCTACCAAATGCTTTGCATTGATCAAACTAAATGTATTTGTTTTAATAGCTTGCTTAAGTTTATATCATGTCGTGAATTCTTTTTATTAACTTCTAATTTTGATGTACATTTACAATAAAAGTTCATGTTTTGATTTGAATTTCTTTCTCAGATCTTAGTATTGAAGTGGACTACTAAACCAAAATAGCACTATCTAGGTTACATTGTTATATTCGATCTTCTCAAGTCCGGAGTCCCCCAGTTATATAGTATCTAATCAATATTCTGTGAATGATCCTTTTTCATTTTTTTCTTTTGAAATGATTATACTTGTTTGCGAATCCCCTAATCCTTGTGTCGCATACTCTGACATGCAAATCCGCTTATCGGATATGGGATTCTTCCTGAATCCTAATTTTGATTCTTTCCCTGTAATTTGTAGTCAAAATTTATGTTAACCGCCTACTTTCCTAAAATTAAGTATCTGTTTTTGTTAGTGATTATAAAATTATTATGCTAGTGTTCATTTTTGCATAAATTAAGTGATTTTACTTATCTTTTTGTGTTTTAGATCAATAAATTATGCATTTGATTAAATTTGCTTATAGTTTGTGGTTTCTTTAACAAGATTGAATATCTGTAACATGAAATCTAGAGAAAATTTATATTTATATATGTCGTGTCCCCCGCACCCGAATTTCCATATTATTATATTAATTTATTAAATTTTTGTGTCCACCCACCCTGCACCTGTATCCTTGCTTGTTAGTTGCTGAAGAAATATTTCATAGAACTAATGAGAAGATTTGAGGAGATCTCAAATATTTTGGAAATTTGAAACTTTTGAAACCAATAATCTGGAAAATAAGCATTTTGAAGGCAGTTCTGCAACTTTTATGTCACATGTCTTAGAGAAGTCCTACCCTTAAGATCAAGTGGCATCACATATTAATCCGAACTTGATACAATTTATGAAATGCACACATGATGGTCATTGGAATCATTTAAATGATTTTCTACTTTGTTTGACAAGCTCAGCCTTGCGGTTTCTATTGGCTATCTATCTATTCACATTGAGAATGTTGTGTTTTACAGTTGGTGATTAATGGAAATATCTTCTTTATTGCAGGAAGTATTATCAATATACAAGTCGTTAACACCTGAGAAGCTTACTATGAAAGATTCAAGTAAAGTTTGTGATGTACTTGTTTTGTTTGAGGTCTTTTCTGCTCCTTGAATTTCCTTTTCTAGTGGTATTAACTTCGTAATGTATTTGCTTTATATGTTCTATTTCCTAATTTTCAAACTTTTTTTATAAGTATGTCAAAGAGCTTAATGTTTCAAGCCAGATCAATTTCATCCTAAGAACCCACCAAAGTTCTTCTTTAATCAGTCTCATATTTAAATGCCTTTAGATTAGTAGTGTACATTTGACACCTTTTGGAGCTCCTCCCACATAGGTCACCTTTACATCAAATTTATTTTTACTTATGAAGGAGCTATAGCTGGTACTCTATGTACTTAAAAATTATGTATGCAACTCTAATATCAAAGTGTATTTTCTATTGAATGCAGTGCTTGGCCACTCACCGTCAAACCAAGATGCAGTTCCTTAATGGTATTTTCCAGAACTTTCTGAAAGCTTTGTGACTGGTTTCATTCTATAACTTTTGCTGATTACTTGCTGTCTGATATTGCTACTTGTGGACTACACATGATATTGTCGAACTTGACGTGTTTTGATATATAAATCCTTTCACTTTATATTTCAAGCTGTATTATATGTTTATGTGAACACCAAAGAAACAGGACACTGAGGTGAAATCAAGGATTCAGTTGAAAATACAAGTTTGTTACATATATTCTGGGATGAGGATTTTGCAAAACTTATTCACTAATCGGTATTAACTGATTTTAATAGGATGATTAAGGAGCTAGATAAGGTTAATCGTAGACAGACTTGTATTAACTTACTTCTGTCCTTGCAGTTAAGATACATTGTTACTTGTACCCTTTCTTGGAGACTGAAGAAACGAGCAAGCCATTCCAGTACCTAAGGCTAATGAGCTTGGGGGTCATTGGTGGTCTTTTGAAGGAGGTACAATTCCACTCTAAATCAATACATGATACCTTCAATTGTTTATACTTTTAGCCTTTTGAATTATCAAAACAGCTAAGCACCAGCAACCTGGCATGGGAGTACTTTCTCATGGTCTACCCGCCTTTCAAGTTCCGGCTCTGAATTGAATGCAATGTTGAGATGAATTAGCTTAATCAGAACCATAGTTAAAGAAAATGTCCATTATTTTTTACCAGATTGCATATCAATTTGCTTTAATATGATCTGATATCCCTATAAGGTTCTAATCCAAATATCATCTGAATCTTCTCTATTATGCAGGTAGGCGACCCTTCGACAAAGGTTGCTGTTCACTGTTTGCTTGAATCAGGACTCCTCCCTTTGTGTCTAAAATCCATAGAATATGGAAACGAACTTTCACAATCAGTAAGTGTCCATTAAAATTTCAACTTAACTTTCTTTTGCTTCCAAGCATTTTTTACTGCAATATATCACCTTACATGTAAAACAGTACTGCTTATTTAATCTGATTACTAAAATATTCAAATTAATCTCCCTTTCTAGTGTTTCTGCTAGGTGTTCATTTAAAAAGGGATTTTTAGTTAATACTCCTTGTTTCATATTAATACATATCAAGTCGACTTGATGAATAGCTAATATGTTACTGTTCATGAAATTATTACTCAGCCATATATAAATTATAAGGTTTATAATGCATGGCATAGACTTGATCGTCCTAGTTAGAACCTGCGCAAATAATTCTGATACAATTCCAGTACACCAACAAAACATAAATAGATCGACACCCATAGTTAATTGGGTCTTTAAACTCACTCTGAACACTTGTATATGGCTATACAGACTGCATCTTGGATAGTGTCAAGAATAATGATGCAAGAGCAGGGGCTACAGTATTGCTGTGAGCCTCCAAACCGGTTGTGTTCAATCATGAAGGTTTTTAATGACGTAATTGAAAAGATGCAGGATGAACCGTCTCCTACAGTTTTGAAGAATATTATTCAATGTTATGTCCTACTGTCCCATGATCCAAGGTTAGCCAGCAACCTTTTTAAGCGTATCTGTCAAGCTGTTGCTGTACTTTCTGGTTGCTGTAAGTTGCTGTACTTAACAAACATAATTTGATGTGATTTGAATGCAGCAGGGGTTTCCACCTTCTGAGTAGCTTCATTCCGCCAATATGGACGACTGCCCCATATATTGAAGCCCTTCGTGTAAGTCTATCTAGATGATCTCTTATATACATGTAAAAAGTGGACTCTTTTGTGGCTCAAAACAGCGAATTTCACTTCCAAAATCCAAGTTTATAAACAAATTAAAAGCATATATATTACGTATAAATACTAGAGGTATTTGCAATTGTGTATGCCTCGGCACCTTCTTTGGGCATCTCTAGTTGCACAACAAAACCGACATCAATACTTCTAGATACACGACTACTCGTTTTGAATATTACATAATTTTCTACATGAGTTTTTATCCCCATAACAGAGTCACAAGTACACACTCTAATACTACCTCCGTCCCTCTCATTTCTTTACAGTTTTTTTCACATCCTTGACACGCATTTTAATGCAACTACAAAGTATACTTCCGTTATTTATTTTTAAAATTTTCCTTTTTTGTATAAAAGTTTGAACATTATATTTTTATTTAAAAGAAAAAACATGTAAAAAAAAATTATGCAATAACATATAATAAGAGCATTAAAGTGTGTGCCGAACTCCCGTCCCCCAATGTAAACAATTGAGGGGGACAGAGGAAGTATATCTTAAATGTTCTTATCTAATATCTAATTTGTTATACATATTATGCAGGCACGCCCTGTAACCTTAAAAAAATTGCAAGATTTGTTTCAAAAGCTATCGATGGGATGCGGGCCAAATGCAGAAGCGGTTGGTGATGTTGCACGTTCCTCACATCTTGATCGCTAATATAGCTGATATTTGCTAGCTCTTTCCTTTCGTTATACAAGGGAAATTAAAAATTCCCTCATAGATCTCAGGAACCTTTTATTGTTAGCTATCATCTTAACAATATTTTCTGTAGAACAATTATATCTACAAGTTGCAAAATAATACATGATACACAATCATAAAATTCCCCTATCCAGATTAATGTGGATAGTTGATGATATTTTGTTGTTTAATTTTCTCATTTTACGCATTTTTTATCTGCTTTAGTCATCTGCTCTGAATTTATAGGCATGCACTCATTGAGTGTTCAGTATTGATCAACACTCTCTGATGATTGAGATAATGAATAACATACTTATGTTC
The DNA here is from genome assembly GCF_009905375.1 of Apium graveolens. NCBI lineage: Eukaryota > Viridiplantae > Streptophyta > Magnoliopsida > Apiales > Apiaceae > Apium > Apium graveolens. The sequence continues at coordinate 14,376,969 of NC_133648.1, read as the reverse complement.
AAAGATTAAAAAGAATAAATGTTAGAGTACAATATGGCGAGATTTTTAAAGAAAAACCATCTACTGTGGTGTGTTTCTACCTGTCTCCGTCTTCTATTTTGTCCAGTTTGAGCACATACACTGGAAGCTTCATTCTTATCTTGGTTTGTGCATTATCAACCTAATGAAAACATAATTTGCCGCTAAGGAGTAGATGGGAAGAAAGATCTCTAGTTAAAATTGAGCAATTTGTTGACCGGTAAAAAAATAGAATTTATATTAACTTCAAGTTTCTGTAATTGAAAGCTAAAAAGAAAGACAATGAGCCGTTGGTTGTTTAATATGCAGCAGGCTCAACATAAATATTTAATTTTGATCATACATTCCAGGGCAAGAATGAAAAGCCTGAAGAATGAAAAGCCTGAAAAATAGACTGAAAAGCCTGAAGAATGAAGTTAAAACAGCATAAGAAACAAATAGTTGCATATTACAATGTTATAAACATATATAGCACACAGGGCAAGAAGTTTCTACATAGCTAGTACACAACTTTCCAGCCAACAGCTTAAAACTACGCCTTTTTAAGCAGCTGAGGCGAAGCATTTGTCTAACTCTCTCTCTCTCTCTCTCTCCTTCCTTCTCTCTCTCTGCATGGGATATGTTAAAGCTATATATCTTTCCTTTGACATTGCAGGCAAAAGCAATATGCCACTTTTTTAACCGTCTTAGGAAATGACTTGATTTTTTAAAGGTTGTAAGAGGGAAGAATGAATGAAGATGAGGATGCGCAGATGTTTATCATGTACGTTGTAGTGAACAATTTGCCAATAAACTAGTACAGATTTCCATTACATTCATTTACACAAATATTTGAAAGTACAGTTGAAAGTTATCTGGTTAGAGTTAGTATTTGTTTCAACACTTCCATCAAATTTAAACATTTTAGTCCAATTTTAGTAGAAGCTAGTCCGATAAGGTACCAGAAAATACTAACATTTTATATTTCAACACAAATTCAAGCTGGTCCAATGCTGTGCATCTCTAATTTCGTGTAAAAATCAGTTTTAGCCACTTTTTAAAAATATAAAATATTAATTTTTTCAACATTAGGTAATCATGAAAGTCTTCTTAAAATTCTCAATTTATTCGTTAATATTCAACTAATACTATAAAAAATTGTAATTATTCGATTTTTAAAATTCAATTAATTTTTTAGTGAAACATTTTACTTTTTAATTAATAAACTAGCATGATAGCCCGTCTAAATAGTTTTACCATATTTCTAATGGTAGACTTTTTCAATTAATATGCTCCATATTTCTCGATTTTTTAAATGTCAGTTCAAATAGCATTACGATAATTATATAAAAATTTTGTTGAGACACCAATATATAGTATTATAATTTAATAAGGTTATGTAATATATGATCTCTTTATTAGATAGAGAAATTCATTTTTAATAGTATTTAGTATCAAATTTAGTTTCAACTTTTTTGATTTCACCCTCATCTCGGATTTAATTACTTGCGACTAAATAATAAAATCAGAATTATTAATTAATTTCACTTGTTTGATTTCACTCTAATTCCAAATTCGAATTTCTTTAGCGACATACTTAAACAACATTTATCATCAACATTTTTTTATTTTGCCTAAATATTAAATCCTATAATTTGCATGTACTAGATCTGGGATTCGATTATCTCCAATTACATGATTAAATAAGATTTATGACTACATGAACTTTTCATATCAATCTACTGTACCTATCTTGATTTATTTAAAATTTAGTAGTTGGAAAATGTTCAATTAGATTTACGGTCCTAGATATGTTTTAATTGTATGAAACATTTATTTAGTCTCCACGATCTTATATATATAATATAATTTAGTAATGTAATATATCTTTTTTTGTTAAAAAGCAAATTCCACTTTTAATATTTTTTTACGACCAAATTTGGTTTACTTTCTTTGGTTTTGGAGGTTCGAATCCTTGCAAATACATGATTAAACAAGATGTATTAATTAGTTTCACTTCTTTTGTAACACCTCAATCCCACATCGATAAAAAAATGGGATTTGTGTTCATTTTAATAAATCAAAGTATTGTACTAAGTTTGCCAACAAATCATGATTTTTTTAGGATCTAGGGCAAGCTTGTGGATTACCCAAATTGATTGCATTTAGTCAAGCACGTTTTAGTTTATTTCCAAATTGAAATCGAGACTTTACACGATTTTCGAAAAAGGCCCAGGATTTACCGGGGTTATCACATCTTTGACTTCGCACCAATCTCAAGTTTGATTCTCTTTAGCTACATACTTATATAAAATTTTTTGACGTTTTTTTATTTAACTCAAATCTCCGCTAGGATTATATGCAAGTGGATGATTAAATAAGTTTTAATCATCGTTGAGTTATAGCTATATGCGAAGAAAAAATGATGTAGAGTTGAAATGTGGTATATAATATTTCTAAAAATTTATTTATTTTTCAAATCTATTATATTATAATTGTTTTTCTATCTAATTTTTCTATTTTCATGGTGTGGACATTCTTATCCGAATGAAATACATTTTTATATGTTAATATGATAAAAAACAATATATAATTAAAGGAAAAATGTGTGTCTAATAGTTTAGTAAAAAAGGTACATAGCTAATTAAGAAATATGTTTAAAAGTCATGTTCAAGGCATGTTATTAATGATTTTAAATGTTTTTTTAGTACAGTGGTTGTGGACTGAAAAAAATATCTTCATCCATAAGGTCATAGGTTCAATTCCAATTGAAAGCTAGACGTGTAAAAAGGAAGAGAAGAAAGAGAAATAACATTTCTATTTAAATAAATGAGATATGGTATACTTGATGGTGCCCAACAAATGAGACACATGATTAATGTTACTACTATTTTAAGAAACCATTATGACATTATTTTAACATTTATTTATATAATATGGCTCAAATATTAACCTAGGATAAAGTTTTAAAACATTCTTAAACTTGTTCTTACAGAAAACGGAAATAGAAGAGGGCTTCGATTTCCCAAAATTAGAAAACAAGAGTGGTGCAAGACAATGGAAATTGTTTGGCAGAACAATATATAACATACAATTACACATTCTTCATCTAATACCAAATTTGTTGATGTTTTGTTTCGAACTATCATAAAAGCCCATGCGAGGCACGGGATAATTTCTTGTACGTAATGGTGAGCATATATTAAAATAATTTTATAATAAAAATTTGATCAATGATGATTTACTATTTTATGTTTTATTTATATTATATTTTTAAGATTATATATTATATTGGATAAATATCCCTACTATAATAAACACACAATAATTTTTTAATAGCTAAAATAATTACTTTTTTATAACATGAAATAAACTTTATCAAATTAAATAATTTAGCACAAGAAAATAATTACTTCCCCATAAAGGTGCGTGTATTATACACTTGAACATTTATCAATTGATTTGGTTTTGACGTAATAACACTAGATTTGTATAATATAAAATTTACCTTAACACATATTATAAAATTTCTTAAATTTATGTATTGATCACGTCTTAAGTATATATAGACATACATGATACAAGCTTAAATTTAGTACCTTTTGCAACTAAATGCTTGTAACACTTTCAAAATGTATTGCAATAGCTCACTAACACTAATATTATTCAGTGTCATGATTTGTTTTACATACAAATACACACTACAATAGCACCATAAGTTAGTTTTCATATAATTTGTACAATTTGTACGAGTATTCACATTATTACATGATTTCTATATATTATTACCTTTTTTACCATATTTAGATGAAATTTTAAATATTGCGTCAAAAATTGCTAACAAATATACGTATTAATTTACAAATCATGTTCATTATTTTATTCAAATCTTAAAAATCTCGTACATTTTGAAAGTATACTGTTATGGATAAAAAATTAGGGTATATTAAATGTTGTAGTTAATGCTAGGGTTCGTGAGCTTCAATACTCTATTTGACTGCTCTTGTGCTTCGCGACTCAACCGGGCTTCACAAGATGCCTAGATACCTTACTCTTTGCCAATGATCAAGTCAAAAAACATTGTTCTAATTTATGGGGTGAGACCCCTTATGTAGGCCTAGGATGACTTGAATTGGATTAGAGTTAGCAGACTTGGTCGGCAAGTCTCAGATTTAAAATAGACTTTGGAGTCCTAGAATGTAGGAATTTGCTTGCTTATTGAACTATGTGGCTTGAGGACTACTCTTTTGAGAGTTTGATTCTGTTTTAAACTTGTTTTATCAATCGCAGTTTGGGCTCATTCATGACCAACAAATTTATTAATAAATATTTGGTATGTGGGCCCCTTGAGCCCAATTGATGACATATTATTACTAAGCCCTAATAATCGGCTTTCATCTTTGGACCAAATCAGACATAATTAATACGCTCATTTATTACGTAATCAGGATTACTTTTACCCCTATCATTTGCCCCCAAACTTCTAGGAAACTGTACATGATTTCATGGAAGTTAAGTTTTTATTCTCTTGCAGGGTATCGTTTCTAGCATAAAGTGTGGAGCGACCTACACTCTTACAATGATTTGCCCTTTTCGAGGCTTCAAACTATTTTCTGGAAATTTTTCATACTCATTTTCCTTACTTACTTCCTCTTCTAGAATATGCCTTGAATCGGTTAATTGCCCCATTTAGTAATTTTCAAGAATTACTCTTTTAATTCCTTAATTTTTGGGAGTTTTTTTTTTAAATTTTTTAGCTATTTTTACCAGGATCCTCGTCAAAATTTTGAAGAGGATCCAAGTCAAAAAATCTGTCAACTTAAGTGGCCTGGTCGATAATTTTCAACTAGGGTTCACGACATGGAATTCAACTAGGATCCTATCTGAAATTCTAGTCACCTGTTGTATCCTAGTCAAAAGATTTCGACCAGGAACCACAACCTGAATTTCGAACTAAATCCTGGTCAAATTTAAGATCCATTTTCATTAGTTTATCCAGAATTTATTCACCAGGATTCACAACCTGGTATTCGACGAGCATCCTAGTCAAAATTTCAGTCATTTGTTGCATCCTAGTCCAAAGATTTCGACCAGGAACCACGACATGGATTTCGACCTAAATCCTGCTCCACTTGATTATTTATTTTGGGGGCTCTAGTCGAAGGAATTCAACTAGGATTGACAATCTGGATTTTGACCACAATCATGTTCTTAATTTCTCATATTAATCTAATGTTGTTTAGACTTTCCTTTTCCAAATCTCACAGATTCGAGCTAGGGTTTTTAATTGGAATTATGGGGTTTTAATTAGAATAGGGGGTCAAATCAGCTTTCGGTTCTACTTTAATTTACTACCACCCTCTCTTTCTCTCTCTGTGATTTTGTGTTATTTTATATTTGCTCGATTTCAGGATTAAAGATTGTATATTATTGAGGGTTTTGTGATGTTGAATTAGAGCGGTGTTGTGTTTTTAGTATGAATCATTGGTTTGGTTATGCACTCGACTCTCTCCAATCTCAATACACTCAACTCTTTCCACTTTCAATACACACAACATAAAACACAAACCTTAAAAACCGATCTAATATTCTCAAACCAATTTTCAATTCCAGAAGATCTAATGGCACCTATTATAGTTTTAGAAAACGGTGACGACATCTCCGCCGCTAAACCACCGGTCATTGGTCGTATCGCGACAGTATACAGTGTATATAGAACAATCAACTGGATCATAATCTTCCACTTCCGGCTATTATTAAGAATGAATTATATGTTTGATGGTCCTTCTAGCTCTGCTACCGGAAATCCAGGTATATATATTGTGTGTGTAGATTTGAATGAATATGTTGATGCTGCCGGCCGTATTGTTGCTTTTAGATTTTTAATTGAATTGGACCAAATGTGTATTATTTATGTGATACGCGTGTGTATAGATTTGAAATAATTGTCAATGCGATCGATGAAACAACTTAGTTTGATGAGCTGTAGTAATCTAAGTTAATAGTTGAGTAATTGAATTAAATTAACTGAATTAAATATATTTTTAATGTATACATTTTGTATGTTAGTATATGCAATACATGTATGTATAGATTTGAATTGGTTCTCACATTGCAGATCGATGAAACAACATAATTTGAAGTTAGTTGTTGAGCAATTGAATTGAATTGAAATAGAGTGTACATGTACATGTAGTTTATTTGTGTTGTTAAGCATCAGATCTAGCCATCTAGGTTTTGTGTCGTATGTTCTCGTTAATATGGTCTTTGATTTTTTTTGTCTTTACTTGGAGGCTTTTTAGATGACTTTTATCTTCGTAAATACAAGACCATTGCGGTCTTTGCGGTAATCCAGACACTGGTGAGCTGTAGTTAAATCTAAGTTCTATTTTTTCTTGTCCTGAAGCATGCTTCTATATGTCAAGTAGCTAAATTTTATGATATTTATCTTTTATGTTTGTGGTGTAATTTGATTATTTATACTCGAAAGACCAGGTAAAGATGTATTATGTATGGCAATTTGAGATGGACATGAATCGAATGGATACATTATATACTTGTATGTGGATGTACTATTAATAATTAGCTTATAAATTAGTGTTTGTTTTGCGTATTGAGTGTTGATTTTGGACTAAAAACTAAAAGGAAAACGTACATGATCACTATTGTTGTGCAAGACATGCCTGTACTTTAGCAAGACTAAGTCAAATTGACAATCCTAAGTAAGTTGTATTGTAATCTTAGTTTACAGTTTGTATTGTAACATTAAAGTCTGTAAAAATGTCAAAGAGCAGACTTGAGTCTTTTTATTTTAAACAGTATCAAGCCTAAGAATTCTATTTGGAAGAAGATGAAGAAGATCATTCCTTAGAAGAATTATGAAGAAGTTTGAAGTTGAATAAATCTGTTTTGGGAAAAATGTTCTAAGTCAAGATCTCTACAAGTAACATATTTAGTATTAAAGAGAAGTCCTTTGAGAACTCCAGAATGACTTATAGAGAACTCAGAGATATCGACAAGAAAAATTGAAGACATGAAGATTGGATATATTGACAAGTCATTTCTTTACTATAGAACTCACAGTTATCGACAAGTCAACATTCATTAGAGAACTCTGAGTTATCGATAAGTCATATTCCATTAGAGAACTCAGAGATCTCGATAATCCAAAATTTACTAGAGAACTCTAAGTTATCGATAAGTCAAATTTGACTAGAGAACTCTGAGTTATCGATAAATCAATAAGCCACTAGAGAACTCAGAGATATCGATAAGTCATAGTGAAGATATGAAGACTAGAGATCTCGACAAGCCAAATTCTCTTATAGAGAACTCAGACACCTCTACAAGTAAAATTTACAATGGAGCATTAGAGATCTCGATAAGAAAATATACTTATCAAGATGTCAAGTTCTCTATAGACCAAACTGGAGATCTCGAGCTAAAATCTCAAAGTACAATTTGCAGACCAGTTCAATATCCAAGATTTACAATAAAAAAACAATCCAACTAGATAGATTGACAAGTCTACAAAAAGCAGCTTGAAGAGTGATCAAGATCAAGGGTGAAGAAAAATGACTACTCGTTATAGTGAAAGTAAGAAAAATGAAATATCATTGTGTAACAATTGTAGAGTGTGAATAAAGATTGAAAGCAAAATGAGATTATCATTAATAGTCCATTGCGTGTTTGAATTACTTTTAGCAGTGGGTTGTATAGTCTATTACTGTCATTCGAAGTAGCTTTACAGTTGTTAGAACAAATAAAAATGGGAGTAGATAAGTATGGAGTTTATTGTCTCATGTTGGCAATGTGTTACAATATCATATTTCCCGTTATCATTGATGTATCATTTTAGTTTTCTAAAGGTTCCCTTGTAACATTATTTTCATTTGGATCATGTTTTAAATTATTTAAGTGTGCACCATTTGGAGGTAGTTTACAAAACATTTTGAATACTAATACCGGGAACGAAAGTAAGTTGATCGTGGCATAATAAAATACAAAAAGTTAGAAAGTTACCATAACTAATAAATTAAAGTCCAAACTGCATACAAACTGAAAAAGGGCATAATAAAGACGATAAGGCTGGGAACATGAGCAACAGTAATGATCAGCCACAGAACCTCTCGCCGATGTAGCATAGCCTCCCTTTCCCTTTTACTGCTCTACGGGGCTGCTGCCTGACATGCACTGGAGTATCAGCTTCTTCACAAGCGTCATTCTGCTCATCATTATCATCCCCCATATCTTCCTCATGCATCTGATGGGGTGTATGCATCTGACGCCCCTGCTCGAAGCTCTGTGCGGAGGTGTCATGTACCAACCAAGGGTCGAACCCCCTAGCCAGGGTCTGAAAAGAAAATCCCGAACCACTAGTCTCTGGTGGAAAACTGTAGGTAGGCTGTGGAAAAGCCTGAACCATATGACCATAATCACTCTGAGTAGAATGACCCCAAGTGGATCCAGCAGCCCAAGCACTAGGAACAGTATAAGGGCTCTCAGAACTGTGGCCCATAGTAGATGTGCCCAAATAAGGGCTCTGAGTACTGTGGCCAAAAGTAGATGTAACAGCAGCATGGCTTTGAGATATCTACCCCCACGAGGAGCCCGCAGCATCATGGAGTTGGGAACTACGACCCCAAGTAGACATATGAGAGGATCCCTCTCCCTGAACGTAGTGGTCCCAGGTAGGCTCAGTATGTCCATACCCCATGGAACTTTGCTCCCAACCTGATGCAGACGAGGCGTGTAGAGAAGAACCCTCACCAACTGATGGGCGATGCCAAGGCTCCCAACCATCCAAAGGAGCTACCGGAACATGAAGAGAAGCGGTCCGTGGCATACGTGCATGAGCACCGCTAGTACGTGGGGTAGCAGGAGGTGGATGCGGGGGCCTCTATGAAAAAGAAGGGAATCCTATGGCATCTAATGTGCCATATAAACCCTGAAGTGCCTCATCCACAGTAGGATCATCCTCAGCCACGCCCGAACCCTGAATCTGGTGGTAAGCAGCGGACAAGCCCTCAGCCTGCATTGACAAAATGTAAAAGTGTGAACATAAAGTTATATAAGGAAAAAATAGAGGTAGCCCTGCGACCCCTGGAAGCCTTGTTGGCCCCTCCACATCCTAAGGCTGATCATAAAACGCCTTATGACCCTATCGAACCACTGAGGATACCCAACTGCGTACATAGGTCTCCGAGTGCGCCTGTAAGCTGGTGGCTGAAGCACCGCACTGTGGCGTGAGTCCCACAGCTCACACACCCTATCGAGTTTGAAAGGCCATTCTCTCTGACACTTATGGAAAAAATCATGGCCTCCGAGCGGAGAGTCGGTAGGGAATCATTAGTAAAAACGGGGAGAAGGTGCACTCATAAGTGAGATCTCAAGCGTAGGGACGTCTCGTGCCTCATCCGCGCAATCCTCGTAGGGGCTCCACCTGAAGAAATCCTCCGACATAGTATCTAGGTCATAACGAATCCCACGCAAAGAATGTGTCTACACAGTCGTAGCATTCAATGGGACCATCCACCTAGAGCAAAATATATTGTGTTAACGACATGGTTGCAACATTTGTCAACATCAAACGAAGTAGTCAGAATGTAGCATACCTTAGAGCACAGGGATGCTGCATCAAATAAATGTTTCGCTGCATCGGAGTTAAGGTTGTACAATGTTCATAGATCCAAACCTGCACGCATATAATATTAAGTATGAAGCATGGTTCATATATATAATAGTATGCATGAAGGTTGTAATGTGGATATGTACCTGTAATAAAGTAATGGAACCAGAAAGCTCCGTCTTATATCCAATACTGGTGGAGCATAAGCGTCGGTAAAGATAAGCCAGATATGCACTGCCCCAGCTGTAAGTACTGATGTGTTCCATGTGCCGAACAAATGGGAGGAGGTTCAAAGGCATGCGGTAACCACTGTAATTCGGCACAGTAGAGCCAATGAGCAGAAGCAAGTGTGCACGCGTGTGGTACAACACCTTACGCTCGTAGTCATGACCAGGAGAAGAGTGTAAACGTGAACAATCACCAAATTGACGAACCAACCAACTGATCTTAATTTCACCCTTCTTTATGACATCCATATCTAGCTCTGGATCTAGGGAAACACCAAGAAGCTCATGGAGTAAAGATGCACCTCCATCCCCTCCAATAGGTAACACTGGATATCCGACACTACATAGGCCCAATATGTATTAAACATCCTCCAATATCACAGTGGCCTCCCCAAAACGGAGATGGAAAGTATGAGTCTCCGGGCGCCAGCGATCAAGAAAAGTGGATATGAGCCCAACATCATGTCTCATACTCCCGGTTAGTAGAACACCCATGAAACCAGCTTCTCTTACGGTATCGTGGATAAAGAATTTTTTGTTCTTTAAATGCAATGATGAACGGGTGGCAACATGCACGTTCGGTGATTTTAATAGATGGGACATTCTTGAAAGGAAGATATAGGGGCAAGCTGCTTATTTCTATGGGTGTTGATTCGAACAACCACCCATTCCCTCTCTGTTATGGCTTGGTTGACGAGGAGACGTATGAGAATTGGTCTTGGTTTTTACAGCGTCTTCGAAGACATGTCTGTCGGCAACGGACCGGCGTCTGCATCATTTCTGACCATGCAGCCAGCATTATCTCCGCCCTAAGAGACCCTCAGAACGGTTTTGCTGAGCCACTCGACATCCATAGGTTCTGTCTCCTGCATGTAAGGAGTAACTTTTGCAGTCATCATGCAGGTGTTGAACTAAAAAAATTAATATGGAAAGCTGGAAGAACCACACAAGTCTCAAAGCATGACGCATATATGTCAAGGATTGGTGAATTTCACCCACCGCCCTACAATATCTTGCTACAATACCTGTGGAGAGGTGGACACTTTCCCACGATAGTGGTGTTCGCTATGGTCAAACAATCACAAACATGCTTGAGGGCTTCAACGGCAACATGAGGGCTCATTTTCTTCCAATAACAGCAATGATGGAGTACCTCTTCTACAAGGCGGTCACAATTATAGACAAACATCGAAACATAGTGGATGACGGCCTACAAGAGGGGCAATAGTTATGTGCACGTTCCGCCGCTATGTTAGAAAAAATTCGGAGGAAGGCAACAGGACCTACGGTTATTACTTTCTATCGTCTCCACGGGATTATGAAAATACTAACACATCAGTACACAGCTGCTAAGGGAACGGTAAAGGGAGGTAAAACCCAGGTTGTCAACCTCAATGACCGTACATGCACCTGTGGAAAATGGGCAACCCATCACATGCTGTGCTCCCATGCAATGGCAGGTTGTATAACACATGGATTGAGTTGGGAGCATTTAATCGAAAATTTACAAAAGAACCAACAATGCAGGACTTGTACATGCCAATAATTTATCTGTTGGAACCAACTCAATACTGGAACTACAACTTACCCGTACCTTGGCAGGGGTATGGAAAGTTAGTGCCGAAAGAGTCCTTGAAAAAGCTAAAGAAAAAGCACGGGGATAAGGGTCAATCGGTGCTGATCCGGACAGAGATTGATGGTCCGCGATCTGGAAAGAAATGTAGTGTATGTAACCAAGAAGGTCACACCAAGCGTAGTAAGAAATGCCCACGGCGCCCACACTGAAACACATGATCTTGTTGTCAAACATATGTACTACTGGTATTATTTACTTGTTCTATCATAATATTTTGGTTTCCATTACATTATTTACTTGTTTTTTATAATATTTTGGTTTCCGTTACATTTTACGTTATGACACCCTTTCTCGAATAAATAAAATTTTATATTTAATCATACAAACTCAAAAAATTTTTACATACCTACCAAACAATAGAAAAATGGACCTAAACAAATTTTCGGTTATTTAAATATGCCTGTGCAGAAATTTACCCCCGTGACAATTAAGCACTCGCCGCTCAAGACACCATCTTCCAAGCTACAAAAGTGTTGGTCATATAAATTTTTAATTCAAAATTAAATTTTTCCCAAAATATAGGTTTACATTACAACAAAACAAAAAAAATTGGAACCCAAAAAATCTAAGGTTATTTACATACGCACGTGGAAAAACATGCCCTCACCTAAAAATTTTGCACTCACATTGCACGACACCATTTTTGGAGCTAGAAATGTCTTATTTATACAATTTTTTATTTAAATTAAAAAATACACACATAAAATAAGTTCATTCCGGGGAAAAGGGATTTTTTTATTTTTAATAAAATAACCCGAGAACGACACTTGTTCTGGGGTCAATGGTTGATTGCCACTAGTACAAGCGTTCTGTACCATAATTGGCAATTTTTGAACATATGTACAAAAAAAATGACTTTTCCATTCAAACATACTAAAAAAGTGACCGAGCCATAGTTGGGTGGGGTGATTTGGGGGGAATATTAGATTAGATAGATCTAATTACTTAGATTGATTCGTAGTTTGTATTTTAATTTTAGTTTTTATTTGATCATTTCTATATATCTATATAACAATGCTAGCTAAGACCTACTTTAATTGAGATTAGAGAACTATTAACCAAAATAATATATGATTTTCTTTTATTTATCAAAAACCACAATTAAATTAATTATAAATATATTGTAAACTTCTTTAAGAAATCTCAACTAATTATAATAACCAATTTTAGAAAAGTATAAATTTATAAGCTAGTACCAACTAGGTAATAAAAATAAATTTTATATGATAGGAAGAAACCCTTTTTTATACAAATAATTTGATAATTTAATAAAAAAATAATTAATCATAATCTTGTATGATAATTTAGAAAAGGGTACAGTATAGATTAGGGATCCTAACACACCCCGGCATGTTAAATGTGATTTTAATATGATAAAAATAATTTTCCAAATTATCAAGTTATTTAGGCACTCCACACATGAATTTAAATTTAGTAAAACTATAAAAAGGTCCGTGATACATCATCAAAATACACACATATTATATATTAATAAAATTCTTAAATGTTGTTCTCAAATTTGTAACTCCAAAGTAAATTTTTAAGGACACGTTTAATCTTGATTTCAATATTTTTGAAATCTAAAGTACTTAGATGCAGTGTATTTGGACTTAAAATTTTCATGAATATAGAAATATGAAGTGAAATCTCCATAAAAATATCTTAAAATTCATAAATTATTGTAATCTTTAAAAGTATCTTATAATGTGAATTGAACATGCCTCCTTGTATGGATATCTTTAAGATATAAAAATAAAAAAGAAATTATTAATGAATAACACACGCTTCAAAAAAATTTAAAATTAAAATCCAAATAAAATATGCGGATCCATTTTATATCAATATATTTGACATAACAGCTTGCATTAAAAATAATAATATCCACCTTAAGATTTTTATTAGACTGACTATTCATTTCTCGATTCCACAAATTTGGAACTGGAAACTCTAGTTAGAATTTCCAATTTATTAAACATGTCAGTTTAGTTCAAAATTTATATCTATTAAACTTAAAATTTTTACAGAAATTATTGTAACTACTGCTAGCTGAGAATAAATCCAGAATAAATTTATCTTTTACGTAAATTTTAAGGCAAAATAATAGAGTCCATTTATGTCATGAAATACGATCGGATGTCATTGGAATAGCACTAATATGTATTTTGAAAAATATGATAGTTAAAATTAAAGTAAATATTTTCATTTACAACTTTACTTCCGTAAGTGATTAAGAACAATTTTTGAATAAATAATAATTACTTTATTATTATTTATTAATTACTTTGTTTGAATAAATAATAATTAATACAATTTTTGAATTTTTGACATGTATTAATATTACTTTGAGATCTTGAATTAGAAATTCTTGTTAAAATCTGCAAATTTTTAAGACAACATATCATTTATGTTTCAAATTTTAAAAACAAACTTCATTTTTTAAATATATATACCATGTATGAACTTTATAGCTGTTTCCAAAGTTATTAATTGATAGTTAAAAGTTGGTTGGAAAAAAATTAATTTTAAAATTAAATTAACTGCAAAATAGTGGAGTTCATTTATGTGAGGAATACAATCCAATGCCATTACCTTTTTTGAAATATATGTCTATTGAAACTACATAATTATCATCATTTTACCATTTAACTTGTATAAGTTATTTAAAACATCATATTTTACAATTAGTGTTTATTAATTACTCTCCAATTTTATAAATATATACATGTATAAAATTGCTCCTAGATTTTAAACTTTTTGTGCAACCTTATTTACATAGCTTAATAATTTTCATTTTGCATACCACCCCAAATTATTTGATACAAAACATGAATTTTTTTACAGATATGTGATCTCAAACATACTGACAAAAAACAAGGATAAGGTATGTATAATGTGGGTTTGGGCCCTATACCATGTCACACATGAACCCCTAATGTACCCAGAAAATTGTTTTTGGTGTGACCACGACTAATAAAACAATTAGTCAGTTTCCAAAAAACTCCAAAAAGGATACGTCTAGCACCCAATCCTGGGTACACAGCAGTGACTAGCAAAATGAAAAATCTAATAAATACTTAAAAAATATTCATTCCTGCAGGCTCCAATATATTGCCGCATCTTTAGTTCAGTGTTCTTTTCCTACACAACTTAACAGCAGCAGCCATCTTGTTCAGTTGATATCTAGGGTTTTTGTCTGAAACAATGTTGAATCTCCCTGACTCTCTTTATCCCGATCCGATACAAGGTGACAACAGTGTTATGTGGAATGGTGGTGCACCTGCTAACAACAATGGTCCCAGTGATGGTGGTAGCAAAGCTATTGATTGGCCTTCTGCTAATGTAGAGGACTTGGTTGTGTTGCTTCGAGAACCTCAGCATCGCGAAGAGGCCATTTCATCTCTTACTCAGATTAAGGTCCATCATTCTTATTCATTTATGAAGTTTTTTGTTTGTTTTATGTACATTTTTGTTTGTTTGTGTATGTTGTTCGTTGGAAATAAATTGATCTGTAATTGTGAATTCATAAATGATGTTTTTAATACATGATTATATGCATTTTTTGTGTTTGAGTTTGTTTAACGTTGCTAATTAGAAATGATTTTTGATTAGTCATGATTAGAGTTATCTTGTGTATTTATGTTTCTTGATTAGAAGTAATTGACAATAGATCTGAGTTTTTAAAGAGTTTGATTATGCATTCATATGTTGAAATACAAGTTAAGTTGTGGCCTTGTCATGATTTTATGATGTCTATGCTTGTCATTTCATTTTCATAAAGTCTAGTTGTTCATGTTAATCAGTCATTTGATTTCATTCTTTATGTGGTTCATGCAGAGACATAGATCAATAATTATTTGTAATCAGTCTGATTTGTGAGAGCATCTCTTCAATAGGAATGTGCAAATATATATATCTTTGTATGCACGAAATGTCACTCTTATGGGGATTCTTTCAATATCTTTTAGTTTTACATTTTATTCATAACAATAAGTATGTGCAGAGAAATGAATTACTGTATAGAATCATTTAAGTTTGCTTGTTAAAAGTTTAAAGTGCAGTTAAAAGTTTAAAGTGCAGACTCGACTGCAGAGTCATATTATTTACACTCTACGTCCTAATGTCTATAGTTGATATAATATATTTCATTTCAAACATGTGATTTATCAATACAGAAACAGGGAAGAAATCAAGATTTGGCCCCAAGTGTTTGGCACTCAATCAGTACTGTTTTCTTACTCTTATCAGTATGCACAATGACTTGGGTCTACCAAATGCTTTGCATTGATCAAACTAAATGTATTTGGTTTAATAGCTTGCTTAAGTTTATATCATGTCGTGAATTCTTTTTATTAACTTCTAATTTTGATGTACATTTACAATAAAAGTTTCATGTTTTGATTTGAATTTCTTTCTCAGATCTTAGTATTGAAGTGGACTACTAAACCAAAATGGCACTATCTAGGTTACATTGTTATAATCCATCTTCTCAAGTCCGGAGTCCCCCAGTTATATAGTATCTAATCAATATTCCGTGAATGATCCTTTTTCATTTTTTTCTTTTGAAATGATTATACTTGTTTGCGAATCCCCTAATCCTTGTGTCGCATACTCTGACATGCAAATCCGCTTATCGGATATGGGATTCTTCCTGAATCCTAAATTTGATTCTTTCCCTGTAATTTGTAGTCAAAATTTATGTTAACCGCCTACTTTCCTAAAATTAAGTATGTGTTTTTGTTAGTGATTATAAAATTATTATGCTAGTGTTCATTTTTGCATTAATTAAGTGATTTTACTTATATTTTTGTGTTTTAGATCAATAAATTATGCATTTGATTAAATTTGCTTATAGTTTGTGGTTTCTTTAACAAGATTGAACATCTGTAACATGAAATCTAGAGAAAATTTATATTTATATATGTCGTATCCCCCGCACCCGAATTTCCATATTATTATATTAATTTATTAAATTTTTGTGTCCACCCACCCTGCACCTGTATCCTTACTTGTTAGTTGCTGAAGAAATATTTCATAGAACTAATGAGAAGGTTTGAGGAGATCTCAAATATTTTGGAAATTTGAAACTTTTGAAACCAATAATCTGGAAAATAAGCATTTTGAAGGCAGTTCTGCAACTTTTATGTCACATGTCTTAGAGAAGTCCTACCCTTAAGATCAAGTGGCATCACATATTAATCAGAACTTGATACAATTTATGAAATGCACACATGATGGTCATTGGAATCATTTAAATGATTTTCTACTTTGTTTGACAAGCTCAGCCTTGCGGTTTCTATTGGCTATCTATCTATTCACATTGAGAATGTTGTGTTTTACAGTTGGTGATTAATGGAAATATCTTCTTTATTGCAGGAAGTATTATCAATATACAAGTCGTTAACACCTGAGAAGCTTACTATGAAAGATTCAAGTAAAGTTTGTGATGTACTTGTTTTGTTTGAGGTCTTTTCTGCTCCTTGAATTTCCTTTTCTAGTGGTATTAACTTTGTAATGTATTTGCTTTATATGTTCTATTTCCTAATTTTCAAACTTTTTTTATAAGTATGTCAAAGAGCTTAATGTTTCAAGCCAGATCAATTTCATCCTAAGAACCCACCAAAGTTCTTCTTTAATCAGTCTCATATTTAAATGCCTTTAGATGAGTAGTGTACATTTGACACCTTTTGGAGCTCCTCCCACATAGGTCATCTTTACATCAAATTTATTTTTACTTATGAAGGAGCTATAACTGGTACTCTATGTACTTAAAAATTATGTATGCAACTCTAATATCAAAGTGTATTTTCTATTGAATGCAGTGCTTGGCCACTCACCCTCAAACGAAGATGCAGTTCCTTAATGGTATTTTCCAGAACTTTCTGAAAGCTTTGTGACTGGTTTCATTCTATAACTTTTGCTGATTACTTGCTGTCTGATATTGCTACTTGTGGACTACACATGATATTGTCGAACTTGACGTGTTTTGATATATAAATCCATTCACTTTATATTTCAAGCTGTATTATATGTTTATGTGAACACCAAAGAAACAGGACACTGAGGTGAAATCAAGAATTCAGTTGAAAATACAAGTTTGTTACATATATTCTGGGATGAGGATTTTGCAAAACTTATTCACTAATCGGTATTAACTGATTTTAATAGGATGATTAAGGAGCTAGATAAGGTTAATCGTAGACAGACTTGTATTAACTTACTTCTGTCCTTGCAGTTAAGATACATTGTTACTTGTACCCTTTCTTGGAGACTGAAGAAACGAGCAAGCCATTCCAGTACCTAAGGCTAATGAGCTTGGGGGTCATTGGTGGTCTTTTGAAGGAGGTACAATTCCACTCTAAATCAATGCATGATACCTTCAATTGTTTATACTTTTAGCCTTTTGAATTATTAAAACAGCTAAGCACCAGCAACCTGGCATGGGAGTACTTTCTCATGGTCTACCCGCCTTTCAAGTTCCGGCTCTGAATTGAATGCAATGTTGAGATGAATTAGCTTAATCAGAACCATAGTTAAAGAAAATGTCCATTATTTTTTACCAGATTGCATATCAATTTGCTTTAATATGATCTGATATGCCTATAAGGTTCTAATCCAAATATCATCTGAATCTTCTCTATTATGCAGGTAGGCGACCCTTCGACAAAGGTTGCTGTTCACTGTTTGCTTGAATCAGGACTGCTCCCTTTGTGTCTAAAATCCATAGAATATGGAAACGAACTTTCACAATCAGTAAGTGTCCATTAAAATTTCAACTTAACTTTCTTTTGCTTCCAAGCATTTTTTACTGCAATATATCACCTTACATGTAAAACAGTACTGAGTATTTAATCTGATTACTAAAATATTCAAATTAATCTCCCTTTCTAGTGTTTTTGCTAGGTGTTCATTTAAAAAGGGATTTTTAGTTAATATTCCTTGTTTCATATTAAGACATATCAAGTCGACTTGATGAATAGCTAATATGTTACTGTTCATGAAATTATTACTCAGCCATATATAAATTATAAGGTTTATAATGCATGGCATAGACTTGATCGTCCTAGTTAGAACCTCCGCAAATAATTCTGATACAATTCCGGTACACCAACAAAACATAAATAGATCGACACCCATAGTTAATTGGGTCTTTAAACTCACTCTGAACACTTGTATATGGCTATACAAACTGCATCTTGGATAGTGTCAAGAATAATGATGCAAGAGCAGGGGCTACAGTATTGCTGTGAGCCTGCAAACCGGTTGTGTTCAATCATGAAGGTTTTTAATGACGTAATTGAAAAGATGCAGGATGAACCGTCTCCTAGAGTTTTGAAGAATATTATTCAATGTTATGTCCTATTGTCCGATGATCCAAGGTTAGCCAGCAACCTTTTTAAGCGTATCTGTCAAGCTGTTGCTGTACTTTCTGGTTGCTGTAAGTTGCTGTACTTAACAAACATAATTTGATGTGATTTGAATGCAGTAGGGGTTTCCACCTTCTGAGTAGCTTCATTCCGCCAATATTAACGACTGCCCTATATATTGAAGCCCTTCGTGTAAGTCTATCTAGATGATCTCTTATATACATGTAAAAAGTGGACTCTTTTGTGGCTCAAAACAGCGAATTTCAGTTCCAAAATCCAAGTTTATAAACAAATTAAAAGCATATATATTACGTATAAATACTAGAGGTATTTGCAATTGTGTATGCCTCGGCACCTTCTTTGGGCATCTCTAGTTGCACAACAAAACCGACATCAATACTTCTAGATACACGACTAATCGTTTTGAATATTACATAATTTTCTACATGAGTTTTTATCCCTATAACAGAGCCACAAGTACACACTCTAATACTACCTCCGTCCCTCTCATTTCTTTACAGTTTATTTCACATCCTTGACACGCATTTTAATGCAACTACAAAGTATACTTCCGTTATTTATTTTTAAAATTTTCCTTTTTTGTATAAAAGTTTGAACATTATATTTTTATTTAAAAGAAAAAACATTTAAAAAAATTTTATGCAACAACATATTATAAGAGCATTAAAGTGTGTGCCGAACTCCCGTCCCCCAATGTAAACAATTGAGGGGGACAGAGGGAGTATATCTTAGATGTTCTTATCTAATATCTAATTTGTTATACATATTATGCAGGCACGCCCTGTAACCTTAAAAAAATTGCAAAATTTGTTTCAAAAGCTATCGATGGGATGCGGGCCAAATGCAGAAGCGGTTGGTGATGTTGCACGTTCCTCACATCTTGATCCCTAATATAGCTGATATTTGCTAGCTCTTTCCTTTGGTTATACAAGGGAAATTAAAAATTCCCTCATAGATCTCAGAAACCTTTTATTGTTAGCTATCATCTTAACAATATTTTCTGTAGAACAATTATATCTACAAGTTGCAAAATAATACATGATACACAATCATAAAATTCCCCTATCCAGATTAATGTGGATAGTTGATGATATTTTGTTTTTTAATTTTCTCATTTTACGCATTTTTTATCTGCTTTAGTCATCTGCTCTGAATTTATAGGCATGCACTCATTGAGTGTTCAGTATTGATCAACACTCTCTGATGATTGAGATCATGAATAATATACTTATGTTCAAAGATTAAAAAGAATAAATGTTAGAGTACAATATGGCTAGATTTTTAAAGAAAAACCATCTACTGTGGTGTGTTTCTACCTGTCTCCGTCTTCTATTTTGTCCAGTTTGAGCACATACACTGGAATCTTCATTCTTATCTTGCTTTGTGCATTATCAACCTAATGAAAACATAATTTGCGGCTAAGGAGTAGATGGGAAGAAAGATCTCTAGGTAAAATTGAGCAATTTGTTGACCGGTAAAAAAATAGAATTTATATTAACTTCAAGTTTCTGTAATTGAAAGCTAAAAAGAAAGACACTGAGCCGTTGGTTGTTTAATATGCAGCAGGCTCAACATAAATATTTAATTTTGATCATACATTCCAGTAGAATTGTCTATAGGCTAGAAGAAACTATATCTTTGTGCTTGTACTAGACTGAAAAGCCTGAAGAATGAAGTTAAAACAGCATAAGAAACAAATAGTTGCATATTACAATGTTATTAACATATAGCACACAGGGCAAGAAGTTTCTACATAGCTAGTACACAACTTTCCAGCCAACAGCTTAAAATTAACGTAGTTTTGGCATGTGTTTTTTCCCTCAAAACTACGCCTTTTTAAGCAGCTGAGGCGAAGCATTTGTCTACAATGCAATGTACAAACTATTCTAACTCTCTTTCTCTCTCTCTCTCTCTCTCTCTCTCTCTCTCTCCCTCCTCTCTCTCTGCATGGGATATGTTAAAGCTATATATATTTCCTTTGACATTGCAGGCAAAAGCAATATGCCACTTTTTTAACTGTCTTAGGAAATGACTTGATTCTTGAAAGGTTGTAAGAGGGAAGAATGAATGAAGATGAGGATGTGCAGATGTTTATCATGTACTTTGTAGTGAACAATTTGCCAATAAACTAGTACAGATTTCCATTACATTCATTTACACAAATATTTGAAAGTACAGTTGAAAGTTATCTGGTTAGAGTTAGTATTTGTTTCAACACTTCCATCAAATTTAAACATTTTAGTCCAATTTTAGTAGAAGCTAGTACGATAAGGTACCAGAAAAAACTAACATTTTATATTTCAACTCAAATTCAAGCTGGTCCAATGCTGTGCATCTCTAATTTGGTGTAAAAATCAGATTTAGCCACTTTTTAAAAATATAAAATATTAATTTTTTCAACATTCGATAATCAAGATCTCTTTATTATAATTATATAAAAATTTTGTTGAGACACCAATATATAGTATTATAATTTAATAAGGTTATGTAATATATGATCTCTTTATTAGATAGAGAAATTCAATTTTAATAGTATTTAGTATCAAATTTAGTTTCATCTTTTTTGATTTCACCCTCATCTCGGATTTAATTACTTGCGACTAAATAATAAAATAAGATTTATTAATTTATTTCACTTCTTTGATTTCACTCTAATTCCAAATTCGAATCTCTTTAGCGACATACTTAAACAACATTTATCATCAACATTTTTTTATTTTGCCTAAATATTAAATCCTATAATTTGCATGTACTAGATATGGGATTCGATTATCTCCAATTACATGATTAAATAAGATTTATGACTACATGAACTTTTCATATCAATCTACTATACCTATCTTGATTTATTTAAAATTTAGTAGTTGGTAAATGTTCAATTAGATTTACGGTCCTAGATATGTTTTAATTGTATGAACCATTTGTTTAGTCTCCACGATCTTATATATATATAATATAATTTAGTAATGTAATATATCTTTTTTTGTTAAAAAGCAAATTCCACTTTTAATATTTTTTTACGACCAAATTTGGTTTACTTTCTTTGGTTTTTGTAGGTTCGAATCCTTGCAAATACATGATTAAACAAGATGTATTAATTAGTTTCACTTCTTTTGTAACACCTCAATCCCATATGGATAAAAAATGGGATTTGTTTTCATTTTAATAAATCAAAGTATTGTACTAAGTCTGCCAACAAATCATGATTTTTTTAGGATTTACGGTAAGCTTGTGGATTACCCAAATTGATTGCATTTAGTCAAGCACGTTTTAGTTTATTTCCAAATTGAAATCAAGACTTTACACGATTTTCCAAAAAGGCCCGGATTTACCGGGGTTATCACATCTTTGACTTCGCACCAATCTCAAGTTTGATTCTCTTTAGCTACATACTTATATAAAATTTTTTGATGTTTGTTTATTTAACTCAAATCTCGAGTACGATTATATGCAAGTACATGATTAAATAAGTTTTAATCATCCTTGAGTTATAGCTATATGCGAAGAAAAAATGATGTAGAGTTGAAATGTGGTATATAAAATTTCTAGAAATTTATTTATTTTTCAAATCTATTATATCTATTATATTATAATTGTTTTTCTATCTAATTTTTCTATTTTCATGCTGTGGACATTCTTATCCGAATGAAATACATTTTTATATGTTAATATGATAAAAAACAATATATAATTAAGGGAAAAATGTGTGTCTAATAGTTTGATAAAAAAAGTACATAGCTAATTAAGAAATATGTTTAAAAGTCATGTTCAAGGCATGTTATTAATGATTTTAAATGTTTTTTAGTACAGTGGTTGTGGACTGAAAAAAAATATCTTCATCCATATGGTCATAGGTTCAATTCCAATTGAAAGCTAGATGTGTAAAAAGGAAGAGAAGAAAGAGAAATAACATTTCTATTTAAATAAATGAGATATGGTATACTTGATGATGCCCAACAAATGAGACACATGATTAATGTTACTAATATTTTAAGAAATCATTATGACATTATTTTAACATTTATTTATATAATATGGCTCAAATATTAACCTAGGATAAAGTTTTAAAACATTCTTAAACTTGCTCTTACAGAAAATGGAAATAGAAGAGGGCTTGGATTTCCCAAAATTAGAAAACAAGAGTGGTGCAAGACAATGGAAATTGTTTGGCAGAACAATATATAACATACAATTACACATTCTTCATCTAATACCAAATTTGTTCATGTTTTGTTTCGAACTATCATAAAAGCCCATGCGAGGCACCGGATAATTTCTTGTACGTAATGGTGAACATATATTAAAATAATTTTATAATAAAAATTTGATCAATGATGATTTACTATTTTATGTTTTATTTATATTATATTTTTAAGATTATATATTATATTGGATAAATATCCCTACTATAATAAACACACAATAATTTTTTATTAGCTAAAATAATTACTTTTTTATAACATGAAATAAACTTTATCAAATTAAATAATTTAGCACAAGAAAATAATTACTTCCCCATAAAGGTGTGTGTATTATACACCTGAACATTTATCAATTGATTTGGTTTTGAGGTAATAACACTAGATTTGTATAATATAAAATTTACCTTAACATATATTATAAAATTTCTTAAATTTATGTATTGATCACGTCTTAAGTATATATAGACATACATGATACAAGCTTAAATTTAGTACCTTTTGCAACTAAATGCTTGTAACACTTTCAAAGTGTATTGCAATAGCTCACTAACACTAATATTATTCAGTGTCATGATTTGTTTTACATACAAGTACACACTACAATAGCACCAAAAGTTAGTTTTCATATAATTTGTACAATTTGTACTAGTATTCACATTATTACATGATTTCTATATATTATTACCTTTTTTACCATATTTAGATGAAATTTTAAATATTGCGTCAAAAATTGCTAACAAATATACGTATTAATTTGCAAATCATGTTCATTATTTTATTCAAATCTTAAAAATCTCGTACATTTTGAAAGTATACTGTTATGGATAAAAAATTAGGGTATATTAAATGTTGTAGTTAATGCTAGGGTTCGTGAGCTTCAATACTCTATTTGACTGCTCTTGTGCTTCGCGACTCAACCGGGCTTCACAAGATGCCAAAGTACCTTGCTCTTTGCCAATGATCAAGTCAAAAAACATAGTTCTAATTTATGGGGTGAGACCCCTTATGTAGGCCTAGGATGACTTGAATTAGATTAGGGTTAGGAGACTTGGTCGACAAGTCTCAGATTTAAAATAGACTTTGGATTCCTAGAATGTAGGAATTTGCTTGCTTATAGAACTATGTGGCTTGAGGACTACTCTTTTGAGAGTTTGATTCTATTTTAAACTTGTTTTATCAATCACAGTTTGGGCTCATTCATGACCAATGAATTTATTAATAAATATTTGGTATGTGGGCCCCTTGAGCCCAATTGATGACATATTAATTACTAAGCCCTAATAATCGGCTTTCATCTTTGGACCAAATCAGACATAATTAATACGCTCATTTATTACGTAATCAGGATTATTTTTACCCCTATCATTTGCCCCGAAACTTCTAGGAAACTGTACATGATTTCATGGAAGTTAAGTTTTTATTCTCTTGCAGGGTATCGTTTCTAGCGTAAAGTGTGGAGGGACCTACACTCTTACAATGATTTGCCCTTTTCGAGGCTTCAAACTATTTTCTGGAAATTTTTCATACTCATTTTCCTTACTTACTTCCTCTTCTAGAATATGCCTTGAATCGGTTAATTGCCCCATTTAGTAATTTTCAAGAATTACTCTTTTAATTCCTTAATTTTTGGGAGTTTTTTTTCAAATTTTTTAGCTATTTTTACCAGGATCCTCGTCAAAATTTTGAAGAGGATCCAAGTCGAAAAATCTGTCAACTTAGGTGGCCTGGTCGATAATTTTCAACCAGGGTTCACGACGTGGAATTCAACTAGGATCCTAGCTGAAATTCTAATCACATGTTGTATCTTAGTCAAAAGATTTCGACCAGGAACCACAACCTGGATTTCGAACTAAATCCTGGTCAAATTTAAGATCCATTTTCAATAGTTTATTCAGAATTTATTCACCAGGATTCACAACCTGGTATTCGACGAGCATCCTAGTCAAAATTTCAGTCATTTGTTGCATCCTAGTCAAAATTTCAGTCATTTGTTGCATCCTAGTCCAAAGATTTCGACCAGGAACCACGACATGGATTTCGACCTAAATCCTACTCCACTTGATTATTTATTTTGGGGGCTCTAGTCGAAGGAATTCGACTAGGATTGACGATCTGGATTTTGACCACAATCATGGTCTTAATTTCTCATATTAATCTAATGTTGTTTAGACTTTCCATTTCCAAATCTCACAGATTCGAGCTAGGGTTTTTAATTGGAATTATGGGGTTTTAATTAGAATAGGGGGTCAGATCAGCTTTCGGTTCTATTTTAATGTACTACCACCCTCTCTTTCTCTCATTGTGATTTTGTGTTATTTTATATTTGCTCGATTTCAGGATTAAAAATTGTATATTATTGAGGTTTTTGTGATATTGAATTAGAGCGGTGTTGTGTTTTTAGTATGAATCATTGGCTTGGTTATGCACTCGACTCTCTCCAACCTCAATACACTCAACTCTTTCCACTTTCAATACACACAACATAAAACACAAACCTTAAAAACCGATCTAATTTTCTCAAACCAATTTTCAATTCGAGAAGATCTAATGGCACCTATTATAGTTTTAGAAAACAGTGACGACATCTCCGCCGCTAAACCACCGGTCATTGGTCGTATCGCGACAGTATACAGTTAATATAGAACAATCAATTGGATCATAATCTTCCACTTTCGGTTGTTATTAAGAATGAATTATATGTTTGATGGTCCTTCTAGCTCTGCTACCGGAAATCCTGGTATATATATATTCTGTGTGTAGATTTGAATTAATATGTTGATGTTGCCGGCCGTATTGTTGCTTTTAGAGTTTTAATTGAATTGGACCAAATGTGTGTTATTTATGTGATACGCGTGTGTATAGATTTGAAATAATTATCAATGCGATCGATAAAACAACTTAGTTTGATGAGCTGTAGTAATCTAAGTTAATAGTTGAGTAATTGAATTAAATTAACTGAATTAAATATATTTTTAATGTATACATTTTATATGTTAGTATATGCAATACATGTATGTATAGATTTGAATTGGTTCTCATATTGCGGATCGATGAAAGAACGTAATTTGAAGTTAGTTGTTGAGCAATTGAATTGAATTGAAATAGAGTGTACATGTACATGTAGTTTATTTGTGTTGTTAAACATCAAATCTAGCCATCTAGGTTTTGTGTCGTATGTTCTCGTTAATATGGTCTTTGATTTTTTTTGTCTTTACTTGGAGGCTTTTTAGATGACTTTTATCTTCGCAAATACAAGACCATTGCGGTCTTTGCGGTAATCCAGACACTGGTGAGCTGTAGTTAAATCTAAGTTCTATTTTTTCTTGTCCTGAAGCATGCTTCTATATGTCAAGTAGCTAAATTTTATGATATTTATCTTTTATGTTTGTGGTGTAATTTGATTATTTATACTCGAAAGACCAGGTAAAGATGTATTATGTATGGCAATTTGAGATGGACATGAATCGAATGGATACATTATATGCTTGTATGTGGCTGTACTATTAATAATTAGCTTATAAATTAGTGTTTGTTTTGTGTATTGAGTGTTGATTTTGGACTAAAGACTAAAAGGAAAACGTACATGATCACTATTTTTGTGCAAGACATGCTTGTACTTTAGCAAGACTAAGTCAAATTGACAATCCTAAGTAAGTTGTATTGTAATCTTAGTTTGCAGTTTGTATTGTAACATTAAAGTCTGTAAAAATGTCAAAGAGCAGACTTGAGTCTTTTTATTTTAAACAGTATCAAGCCTAAGAATTCTATTTGGAAGAAGATGAAGAAGATCATTTCTCAGAAGAATTATGAAAAAGTTTGAAGTTGAATAAATCTATTTTGGGAAAAATGTTCTACAAGTCACAGATTTAGTATTAAAGAGAAGTCCTTTGAGAACTCCAGAATGACTTATAGAGAACTCATAGATATCGACAAGACAAATTGAAGACATGAAGATTGGATATATCGACAAGTCATTTCTTTACTATAGAACTCACAGTTATCGACAAGTCAACATTCATTAGAGAACTCTGAGTTATCGATAAGTCATATTCCATTAGAGAACTCAGAGATCTCGATAAGCCAAAATTTACTAGAGAACTCTAAGTTTTCGATAAGTCAAATTTGACTAGAGAACTCTGAGTTATCGATAAATCAATAAGCCACTAGAGAACTCAGAGATATCGATAAGTCATAGTGAAGATATGAAGACTAGAGATCTCGACAAGCCAAATTCTCTTATAGAGAACTCAGACACCTCTATAAGTAAAATTTACAATGGAGCATTAGAGATCTCGATAAGAAAATATACTTATCGAGATGTCAGGTTCTCTATAGACCAAACTGGAGATCTCGAGCTAAAATCTCAAAGTACAATTTGCAAACCAGTTCAATATCCAATATTTACAATAAAAAAACAATCCAACTATATGGATTGACAAGTCTACAAAAAACAGCTTGAAGAGTGATCAAGATCAAGGGTGAAGAATAACTGACAAAAAGGAAGATCAATGTTAACACAATATGCAAAGATATGCTAAGCCGAAAACGGAAGATACACTTTTCATGAAATGGAAATGACAAGTGAGAGTTGACAATGGTAAACCAGCAGGTAACTAAATTATAAAGTTAACACTGGTCCTTTGTTTGAAGTGGTAATTTTTGTTTTAGATCAGGAACTCTTGTATTCTCTCAAGATAGAAGTTAAGCTCTTTATCAACAAAGAGCCTAGAAATTTTGTAGCAAAATATTCTTAATATTAATATAAAATTAAGTTAGTTTTGAAAGATCTGTGTTATTTATTATTGCATATTTAATTTCTACCTGAACACATTTCACTATAAAAACTGATTAACTTTGTTCACACCCAAAATATTTCAAGAAAAGCATTAAAAACTAAAAAACACATTCTGCCCCTGTGTGAAATTCATTACCTAACAAGTGGTGACAGAGCAAAATCTGAAAGTAAACAGATTCCAGGTCTTCGAAGAATGAATACACAGAAAATCAGTAGCATCAAAATTCCTACATTCGACAAAGCTAACTACACTCTTTGGAAAAAGAAAATGTTGCTATTTATCTGGATGGCCAATCCACTATATATAGAGATTTTAAAAAATGGGCCCTTCCCTCCTATGGTTAGAGTTGAAAAAAAATATATGGTGATATGGTCATTCCAGCTCATTATGCTCCAAAAGACCCTTCTGAATACACTGAGACTGAAAAAGAGAAAGTTTCCTTGAATAGTGGCTTGCAACTGATATTAATAGAGTCACTGGACAATGTAATGTACAACAACATTGTCAACTATGACACTGCCTAGCAAATCTGGGAAAAGATTGAAATACTCTGTAAGGGAATTGGGGAAGTTAGATCTAATCAAAGAAGGATACTGATTTCAAAATATGAGGGTTTCATGGCCAAGCCAAAAGAAAGTATCACTCATGTGTTTGAAAGGTTTAATAAGCTGATAAATGACTTGCAGCTCCATGACAAATACTATGAAGCTGAAGAGGTGAACTTGAAATGTTTGCTCACACTCCTTGATCATTTGGAACAGACAATCTCAGCAATTAGAGAAGGGAGAGATCTAAGCAGGATCACACTAGAAGTTCTTTATGGAATCTTAAAAACTTAGGAATTAAAAATGATTCAAAGAAAATCATTAAGAATTGGTTGAGGGCATGTTGTAGATGGTTCAAGTGCTCTAATTATCAATGAAAGTCAGACCTCTAATGATGAGCTATGATCTCAAACTCCAATTGCCTCAACAAGTGATCAAACACTACGCCATAAGTTGGATTCTGCAACCATTCACGCTGGGGTTACAAAGAAAAGTGTAATACCAACCTTCGAAACCAATGTCTATCGCAACCCCTCTTATTACCAAGTCATTAATGGATTTATTTATAATATTTATATATTTTTGAATTTCTTCATTTTTCATAAAAAATATTAAAAACAATATTTCATTAAAGAAAGATAAATAATATTAATTACAACAAAAAAAGTTGGAACAGGCTGTTTATTTTTACTTTTAGAAACAGGGCAAATAGAGATCACCTTGTAATATCGACCGGAAAAAAAACTAATATAAAAATTATTTTTTACATCGGTTGAATTGATGTTGATTGCTTTTAATTACATCAATTTTATTAAGAACCGCCATCAAAAAATATGGGGGGGAATTATTCCCTCCATTGTTACCAAAATTTTATACTTCACGGGCTATTTTGTTTAATTCCCGATATTTTCCATGTACATCATTTCCTAAACACTCTTATTTCTCTCTCATCGCCAACTTCACCCTCTCATCGCCGACCTCACCCTCACACCTCTCACATCTCATTCCTCACTCCTCGATCTTTCTCTCTGATGTCTCTATCTCTTTTCTTCCCCATCTCTCACAAACTCATACAAGCTTAGTCGATTGAGCCCTAATCGTATTGTATATGACCTAATTCTAGTTTTATAAATCTATACAAGGTTGAATCGAGCCTCTAAAAATTTTAATCGAGTATCTATAATTCCTAATTGCTTCAGTAGAGCCTTAATTTGTAAGTGTCTTTTGATTTAATCGAGCATCTATATTACAAGTCTTTTGATTTTTGATGTATATATTACTTCAATCAAATGTCTTTTGTACGCAAAGAATGGGTAGTTGTGGTAAAGATGTGCCTTTTGAGACTTAGTTTTTGTTAGTTGAAGCTCATAATGATGGCTTAGAAGATTGTAAATCAGTTTATACTATTTTAGTGCCAATCCTTGAGGGTGATTTTAGAGCTCTACTTCAGGGGAATCAGAATGATAACTTGGATGTTTGTTTAGAAAGTGGTATGTGACTTATTATGTATACAGATGGACTTATTATGTATACAGATGGACAGCCTCTTATGTTAGATGACATTGAGAAACACCTCCCCGCTAACTCTTCCAAGTTGCTCACAGAATCAAAATGGACATTCATAACTCAAGAGTTACATCCTTTTGTTGTACTTATCACTTTATTTGAATTTTCTCTGGAACATACTCTCACACATATATATACCCTGCTAAAATAATTGGTTATTCCTAATTAATTCTTTTTTATCAAGTCGAGTGTATTGAGGTTTATGGCCATCCTTTACTCTTCCTCAACATCAAAATTTTGTGATTTTTCTGGTACCTTAGACTCAAACAACTTGATTTTTCTAAAGGGAGTTTCAGGCATTCTACGTATACTCATCTAGAGATTTATTGATAACAAAAAATTTGAAGGCTTCACTATTTTCTTATTGTACCCATATAAGATAAATATCAATAGAACCCGTGGAGTGTTGCTCACCTCACGTTACTTGCTTATATAGTTATATTAAAGGCCTCGTCTCGCTCTCAGTATCTATAGTTCATTTATCTGGCCTACATGTTTTCTAGCAAAAGGCTGTAGATATATGAGTTATTATGTTGGGCTACATAGAGACTTGGATCTGATGACCAAGCAATAAGGTGCAAAATTCGTTCTCACCTTGTTTCTTTGAGCAAACACAACCATTTACTTCCAAGATTGACAATCAATTATCTACAGTTTAGATTTTGATTTTGTACTATAGATTTTCTGATTTCCTTACGTTATTTTCTTATTATTTTTGCTTGTGAAATGGTAGACTTTGATAAAACAATTTTAATTTGAAAAATTGGAATTTTGTTTTGCGTGACAAAGGTTATGAAATCTTGAATTAACATTTATTTTTCTTTACACCTGAATGCTGGACTTAAAAAGGATGGCTAATATTTCAGAATCTAAGAACCAAATAATGTCATTATTATTCTTGAAAATTGATTTGAACAGCTTGCTGATTTTTTGTTTTAGTTATCTTGCACATTATTTATTTAATGTTGGGACTCCGATCTTAGGTGTTTCTGTGGCTGTTAAAGTTGAGAATCTTCATTCTTTTGCACGCCTCTGCTCTCAGTCAGATGAGAGCTTACTTCTTCAACTACTTGTGGAATTCCCTTATATTCTTGTAGCACTCTATAGTAATAATCAGGTACTGTAACATAGCCTTAGTCAAGATCATCTATTTTATAGAAGTACCTCTATGTTTTCCACTGATTTTAGGTTTATTTTTCCCGTATAGTGAATGGTACTGATTTTAATGTATGTTGTTTGTTCATCTTCAAAATTCTTCTATACGGACCTTATAATTTAGGAAGTTACAGGAAGTGCATTTTAATTTCTGAGAGCGTTGGACAGAGGTATTTAAATAACCTTTAACTATTTTTATTCAAGCCCTTCCGAAGTTTAAGGTTCAATGCCATTCTTTTGTATATTAAGTTATAAGTTCTTACATGAAATACATGCCAACTGTGACAGATGAATGCCTCAGAAACTTTTTTCCCCACTCTTTCCAGTGACTTGTAGTGCTCTATCTTATACAATTTGGGGACTTTTATATGTAGAGTTGTTAGCTACTGCTAAATTGATGGGTTTTCTTTCATCCAAGAATGGAAATTTGTCTATGGTCTTGGTTAGCTCGACATACCTCATAATTCTCAATTTTCACTAGAATCAACTTATGATACGTATTACTTTTAGTGGTCCCATATAATGCACTTCCTTGTTACATCTGCTCTTAAACTTTCTGCATATGGAAAGGTTAGTATCTTATTTACTGAATTTTACTTTTAGTTTTCTGTCACAGTGGAGTTTATAATTCATTTGGTGAATTCGAATATTTTCCAATTATTATCATCTAGCAGTGATGGCACAACTAGAAAGGATATAATTCTGACTTGGTTATTGCTTTTGTTTTATGCAGCTAATGCTTTTATCTTTGCTCAAAGGACTTGGGAGTGAAGTTATGCTTGTTGAGGAAGTTGAGTTATTTTTAAATGAACTTCTAAACCGTCGCCATCAGTTTCACCTTGGAAATGATCAATTATGTATGAAGTTACCAAAGATTGAAGTTGATACTATGTGCCTTTTACTAGAGGTGATACAATTTCAAGTGACCATGATGATGGCACTCCTGTTACCATGGTCACTCCTATTACTAGAGGTGGTTCTACCTAGTCAGAAGCGTTGTAGCAGCATTCTATGTTTAGATTTTGAATTGTAACTTTAACTTGTTTAAACTTCCGCTTTTGTTTTATGGTTGGTAGACAATTAGTGGTATAAGGATGGTAGTATGGTGATGGTGAAGGTTGTGGTAGTATGGGGAAACTGATGGTAGTGTGGTGAAGGTAGTGGTAGTATGGTGATGGTTGGTGGACTAATGTTTATGGTTTGTGGATTGTCGATTTTGTTGGTTTAAGACAATGGACTTATTTATGGGCATGTTAATTTACAAATAGTTCCTAGCATTTTTTTTATAAAAGCGTTGCAATAGGTCTTTATAGTGTTGCTAATAATTACTAAAAAAATGTTGGTAAAAACACTAAAAAGCCTAAAAAGCGTTGCAAAAAAATTACATCCAGACCCCATATGTGGGCCCCATTGTGGGGCCCATAAATATTGTACTGATAGCCCAAACCCTACTGTAACACTTTTCAAGACCTATTGCAACCCCATTGGTGTTGCAATAGCACGTTTCTATAACGGATAAACAAGGGTTGCAATAGGGTGTCACCGGGGTTGCAAAAAACTCTATGGCAACGCCTAAAATTGCAACCCCAGAAAAGAGTCGCCATAGCCTTTTTTTGGCCTTTAGCAACGCTTTTTTGGCCTTTAGTTACGGTTTCTTAGGGTTGCGGAATCCAATCTAGGCGTAGTGAAAGAACAAATTATTCACAAGAACAAGTCATTTTGGAACTGGAAGAAGATGAGTTCTACACCTTGGATGAACTTGATGAGCTTGATCAGTCAATGGCCTATCTGGCAAGAAAGTTCTATCATTAGAGTAAAGAAGCCAAGTTTCTTCAAAGGTAAAGGACAGTTTTTTAACAAAGACAACAACTGGAAAAGAAACGAGAAGTACACATCTGATAGCAAAAATGGTTACAAAACTGGATCTATTGACAGATCAAAGATAAGGTGCTTCAACTGTGATGAACTAGGCCATTTTCCTAGAAATGCAGGAAACCCAAGAAAGCCAAGAAAGACAAAGCTTATCTTGAACTGGAAGCAAAAAATGAAGCTCTTTTGAAGATATAGCAAAGCAAAGGTTATATTATAGAGGGAAAAAGTTGGGAGGATTCTGATAATGATGCAGATGAGGAAGTTGGAAATTATGCACTAATGGCCTTGGAGCAAGGTGAGTCATCCTAATCAAAATCACATGTACCAACTATCACTACCATTGAAATAAATGTGAGTCAATATAAGGAAACTGTAGAGAAGATGAGCACATAAATATTTCACATACATATAAGTGTGGTTGTTGTTAATATAGAAGTCAGCAGACTAATAAAGATAAATGAGAAGCTTGAAAGTGAGAAACAAGAAGCTGAATTATTGTTGGTGGAGCTTGAAACTGTAAAACAGGAAAATGCATATCTGAGAACAAGCTCAAGTATGCAAGTGAAATTAAAGCAGTGCTAAGGGAGAACCTGGAAAAGAATGAAGTTAAATTGAAGTCCTTCAAGAATACATCTGAGTTAATTGGACAGTACCAAGAGAAAAATAAGCCATGTGCAAACACTGATATTGGTCTTGATTATGATGCCTTGAACAGCAAGAACAAGAATATAGGTGATAAAGGGAAAACAACATAAACTGAAAATGTTCCAACCATCCTGAAAAAGGTTGATTTACCTATGTTCAAGGCATGTGAAGTCAACTTCAGTGAAGAAGAGTTAATTATCAAGCAAGAAATTGCTGATGAAGACAATGAGAAGAAAGATGCAGAAGCAACTCAATCCTTCAAAACGAAGAGAAGCTCATGGATAGTCAAGGTTCCAAGACACTTTTCAAGGAAACCAAAACTGAAGATGTAAGAAAGAAAAAGAAAAATAGAAATGGGAAAATAGGGATAAACAAAAGCAATAATTTTTCTTTATGTTGCAGATGCTCCAAGAAAGAAATGTGAAAAATATGGCTATGTAAATCACCTAACTCACCTTTGTAAAAAGGTTGTTAACAAGCCAGCTAAAGGAGCCTGCAAATACAATGAAGCCAATGCAAATGATCCCTACTCATTCTGTGACAAGTTTAATTGCATCCCCTGCAACTTGAAAGTGATGAAGAGTAGTCATAAACTCAGAATAGACCTTAAAGAAAAAAATTGGGTCTACAGCAGATAGGGAAAACGCACAACTGTCATTGAATTCTATTTTATCTGAAATACCTCATTCGACTTATGCAAAATTAGTTAACAAGAAGAAAGTACTCAACAGTGCTTGGGTTACTAAACATACTTAAAACTCATTTATGTGCAGGGAAAACTGAAGAAGGTCATATGGATCATTGACATTGGGTGTTCTAGATATATGATAGGTGATAAGGCCCTGCTATCACAGTTTGAGGAGAAGGCTGGCCCTTTGGTGACCTTTGGAGACAACAGCAACGGATTCACAATGGGATATGGCCAAATTATTTCTGAAAATGTTGTCATTGATGATGTAGCACTGGTAGCTAGTCTTGAAGTGAATCTTCTCAGTGTTAGCCAATTTGCAGATAAAGGTTTTGAAGTTTTATTCAATAAAGAAGAATGTACTTTTATCAGCAAGAAACTGGCAAAGTTGCTCTGAAAGGAGCAAGGAAATGAAGCTTGTTTGGTGTAGACTTGGACTCAACAAATAAGGATGGAATTTGTTACTTCTACACCAAGGCATCAGAAGAACAAAGCAAGCTATGGCATAAGAAGTTGTCTTACTTGAATTTCAAGGAAATAAAATCTTGGTCAAAAAGGAGTTAGTAAGAGACATGCCTAAACTGGAGTTTGCTAAAGTTGAAGTTTGTGAAGCCTGTCAGAAAGAAAAATTAAAAGATCAAGTCACAAGTCAAAAACTGTGAATTCTATAAGTGCACCATTGCAACTTATTCACATGGACTTGTTTGGGCCAGTAAATGTCTTATCTATTTCAAGAAACAAATATGCACTTGTGATGGTGGATGATTTCTCAAGATATACTTGGGTAGAGTTCATGCACTCTAAAGATGAAACTCCATACATCATAATTCAGCACATAAAGAAGATAGAAAATCAGGCTGAAGATCATAATTGTGTAAAAAGATTGAAAAGTGATAATGGAACAGAATTCAGGAATGCTACATTAAGTGAATTCTGCAAAAACAAATACATTGTTCAAGAATTCTAAGCAACTAGAACACCTCAACAAAATGGAATGGTTGAAAGGAAGAACAAAACATTAGTTGAAGCTGCTAGGACAATGCTGCAAGATGCCAATTTGCCAACAAGTTTCTAGGAAGAGGCTGTTAATACTGCATGCTACACTCAAAACAGATATCTCATTAACAAGGCTCATGGTAAGTCACCTTACTCAATCATGTCTAAGAGAAAGCCTACTGTAAAGCATCTTCATGTGTTTGGAAGCAAGTGTTATATTTTGAAAGACAACTCTGCATAGGTGGGAAAATTTGACTCAAAAGTTTTTGAAGCAATATTTTTGGGATATTTATTGGAGAGAACTGCCTACAAGGTCTATGTGATGGATTAAAAGAACATTATGGAGAGCACAGATATGACTTTTAATGATGAGAAGTGTCCAAACTTGGAATTCCTTGATGAAAATGAAGCTGAAGCCCTTGCATTTGAAAACCTCAACATTGATAGTGATCCTGATGGAGAAGAGGAAGTTGATGCACAACAGATGATAAATAAAGAGACTAATGAACAGGAAAATCATGGGAATGGAAGCTCATCTAAAACATCTGAATTTGATAGCACAAACTCGGGGGGAGAAAGAGAAGAAGGATCTAGCAGTTATACCAATAATGAAAATAATTATGAAGGCACAAGTCAACAAACTCATACAAGGAAGTAGGATAAAAGTCACACTAGAGAAGTAATTATTGGTGATCCTACTACTGGTGTGAGGACTAGAAGTGCAACTGCTAATGAGTGCCTACATGCATGTGTTCTATCTCAAATAGAACCCAAGAAAACTGAGGAAGCTCTAATAGATTTTGATTGGATATCTGCAATGCAAGAGGAGCTTAATCAGTTGGAAAGAAACAAAGTATGGGAGTTAGTTCCTGCACCAAAGAATAGAAGCATTATTGGAATAAAATGGGGGTTCAGGAATAAGAGGGATGAAAATGGTATAGTTACCAAAAATAAGGCAAAATTGGTTGCAAAAGGATACTCACAAGAAGAAGGAATTGATTATGATGAAACCTTTGCTCCAGTTGAAAGACTTGAAGCAATAAGGATTTTTCTAGCATTTGATGCACATTCAAATTTTAAAGTGTATCAAATGAATGTCAAGAGTGCCTTCCTAAATGGTCAGTTAGAAGAAGAAGTTTATGTGCAATAGCCACCCGGCTTTGAAGATCCATAATTTCCAGTTTTTTTGTACAAGTTACTCAAGGCTCTATATGGACTAAAGCAGGCACCTAGAGCTTGGTATGAGACATTGTTAGATATCCTACTGAAATATGGTTTTACTAGAGGTACTATAGACAAAACTCTCTTCTACAAGAAACATGGTGAAGATATGATCTTAGTTCACATCTATGTGGATGATATTATCTTTGGTTCTACAAATAAAGAGTACTAGTGGAAGCTGTCAATTTCTTGCTCAAAGACTTGTATCCTGGTATAGCAAGAAACAACAATCTGTATCAACTTCTACAACAGAGGCTGAATATATAGCTGCAGGAAGTTTTTGTACTCAAGTGCTTTGGATTAAGAATTAGCTAATGGATTATGGTCTAGTGTTACACAAAATCCCTATCATGTGTGACAACACTAGTGATATATCTACAGTGGCTAACCCAGTTAATCACTCTAGAACAAAGCACATTGATATAAGGTACCATTTTATTACAGAACATGCTACAAATGGTACCATTGAGCTCATTTTTGTCCCAACGGAAAAATAATTAGCTAATATTTTTACTAAATCTTTGGATGAAGCAACTTTCACCAGACTTGTAGGTGAAATTGGAATGATTAATTTTTCATCCAAAGGTAAGAACTTAGCTAATGTTTTGCAGCAGATTTATTTCTAGTAAATCAAAATTAATTTGATTTAATTGTAAATTAACTGAAATATGAATTATAAATATTTCAGATATCTCTGCATTTCTAATTTTCAAAACAAAAATTTTTAGCTTGGGATTTTTTTTAAAATTCTAAGTAAATAGCTCAGCTGTTAATTTACATCCTTAATATGTGAAATCAACACAAGGCAGAATTAAGTTGATCAAAAGTATATAGAGAACTGAGTTCTCGATAAGTCTAACTGACTTATCGATAAGTCATTTTAAGACTTCTCGAGTGAGTTCATGATAAGTTAATTCGCTGACTTCTCGAGTGACTTCTCGATAAGCTTTATTATGACTTATCGATAAGTCCTTGTAAAGTTCTCTAGTAGTGTTAATTCACAGAGTTCTCTAAAAGTATTATTTTTAGACTTCTCAATAACTCAGAACTGAAATAATTTAACTTAATAAATTATTTTGGTAAGATACTTTTGGCAAATTTATTCTAATTTTATTTCAAATTTATTCTAATAAAAGTTGGAATTAATTTAGTCCATTTTTGGACAAACTGGGTATTTATTTGACATCTCGATAAGTCAATTTTTAGTTCTCTATAAGAGTAATTTAAAATGACTTCTCGATATGTTTTTCATTTCTTAAAATGACTTCTCGATAGACTAATTCCAAACGTCTACTTTTGAGTTCTCGACAAATCATTTGCTTTTACTATAAATACCCAGACATCTCGATACAAATACATACTTACAATTTTCAAGATCTTAAGTGACCTAGCCTTTCAATCAAAAACCATTTTCTCTCTCGTTTTTACTTCTTTCTCAAAAAAAATTCTTTACCATTCAACATCTCCAATCAACAATGGCACTCAATGTTGCAAGAGGTACTATTCCATAGAAATGAACAAACTACCTCGCTTTTACTGATGCTAACCAAGTCCCTGACAGTTTCAGAGGGTTTGTGAAACTTTTGTATGAATCTTACCTTGCAGGAGCTTTGACTGTTATCCAAGTTCTGTATCTGGATGTTCTTCATGAATATTGGACAACAACAGTAGTGAGGACTGATATGAATGACAACTCTCTCTCTATGGTGGTCACCTGCACAATCGGAGGCCGACAAATAGAGTTCAATGAAAAAGATGTGAATAGAGCTTTGGGGCTACCAACTTTCATTCTGGTGGAGGTGCCAACTTCTGATGAACTGAATGAGTTTTTGGACTTCATCAATTATGGTGGAAGAATCAACTTGTCAAGCTTAAACATGACCAATTTAAGGAATGAGTGGTCCTTTGTCTTTGATTCTGTGATGAGGGCCTTCATATGTACGAAGACAGGGTATGAAAACATTTCAAGTGTTGTGCACAAGCTGGTGTACTCAATAGCGCACAACAAATAATTGAATGTTGGTCTATTGATCCTGGAAGAACTTGCAACCAGGCTGACCATGCCCCTATCTACTAGAGGTAAAGAAATTTTCTTTCCTAGATTTATTATATCCACTTTAAATCATAAAGCAGCAGACATACATTTGTTGAATGGTGTAGACAACACTAAAATAGGAAATTGTGAACAAGTGTCCAAAATTATATTTAGTTCACTTAATACAAAGAATAAGGTAAATGTAAGTCTGAAAATCACTCCATTCATGTTGGAGAGGTTTAGGACTTACCTTTACCCAATGTCTGACATGAGATCAAATGTCCAATCTAGCACAACTACGATCCCTGAACCTGTGGAAGTACAAACACAGGAAAACCCACAGGGATCTTCCTAAGATGAAACCATTTCTTTAAAACCCTTAGTAGCTAAGAAACCAACCACCTCATCTTCTCAAAAGGATGAGGTGAGTAAAAGGAAGAGAAATGAGGTAACCTTAGCAGTTATAACTGAGAGTGGTGAGGATAAAACTGAAGCTGAGTCACCCTTGGTCAAGAGATCAAAGAAGAATAAGAGATCGGAGCTGACCAGTCAAGCCACCTCTGTATCATCCCAACAGGATGCAGATGTAAAAATGGGGACTAAATAGATTCTAGATATATCCTCTCAATAGGGTGTGTCTATTGAATAGAGCATTCACTCCAATACACCTTGTACAGAGTCTATATAGCCTGCACCAGAAGCAATTCAAGTGTATGGTAGGAGGAATAAGGATGGAACACATAGTGAGGGCACATCTTTTGAAGCTCCCTCATCCATTTAGGGGGAGCTGCCAACACTCAAATCTGAGCAACACACTACAAGAAAAACGCAATCAGACAACACCGATCAGACAACACTCGACCAAAAAGGTGTTGCCCGAATTTTTCATACAACGGTTTTTCTGCAACCAAAAAACTGGTGTTGCTTGACGTTGATTACTACAAGCAATTAAAAAATGTTGTCTAGTAAAACAAATCAGACAAGTGTTTTCGAAATCAAGGTGTTGTGCGAATGGGAAGGCTTTAGCATTAATACAACGCTTTAAAATCCATTGTCTAGTTGATGGAGATAGACAATCCTTTCTAAAGTGATGTTGTGCAAATGAGTAAGTTTGCACAACGAGTTTTAGAATGCATTGTCTGAAAATGATTGAGATAACGTCTAGTTTAACAGTTGTGGAAATGAGACAAGTGTTTTTTCTATTGGTTATTTAAGCTTGAATCGCACAATGTACAAATTAGGTGTTGTCTAAATGATACCTCATAGACAAGTGTTTTACCTATATTGTATACCACCTATATCAGACAATGGTCAAATTCTTAAAACAGTTGTCTTTCTTACCAAATTTAAAAACATGTTGCATAACAAAATGTTCAAATAAACCGTTGTCTGATTTATTACAATAAAAATAGTAAACAATTTAAAAAACAATTCCAAACAACTAATTTTAAATTTTTTTAAAACTACAAATTCTAATTAAATCCACTTTCATCCAGATTAAATATTTAAATCTTTATATTTCAAAATAGTTTAATTATCTACTTTATAATTAACAAAAAAAATAATCACAAGTACTTCAAATTTATATTGTTAATTGTTCAATTCAAACAAGTGTTTTTTGACAAAACACGTTGTATTAATCTACCTTATACAAGTTTTTTTAAAATAAAACACTTGTAACAGTCAGACAACCGTTATCGATATTTATAATCTGTTGTAAAATTTATAATACTGCAACAATCTTAAAGAAAAAATCGTTGTAGAATTCCCACAACGGTATTTCCTAAAAAACGCTTATGTAAAGTAACTTACCACAACAAGATTTTAGGAAAAACCGTTGTCTATACTTTTACTAGTTTTTATTTTTTTTTCGGAATAATTATATGCCACCGTTTATTAATTTATACGAGTAACCAATAACTTACACCAAATTAATTTGTGTTTATTAAGATTTGAAATCACCTTTTTCATAGAATTTTGAATTCTTTTACCTATTAGTATTAGACGTTAGACGAATATTAATAGCATCAACAGATAATCACATTGATGAGGACATAATGTGTAGATTAAGTTAAA
The DNA here is from genome assembly GCF_009905375.1 of Apium graveolens. Lineage (NCBI taxonomy): Eukaryota > Viridiplantae > Streptophyta > Magnoliopsida > Apiales > Apiaceae > Apium > Apium graveolens. The sequence goes on along the minus strand of NC_133648.1, from coordinate 14,336,299 downwards.
AATGTAACTCATAATATCTATTTGTTGATTTTGTGGACTTCGTACGGACGTTAATAGCGTTAACTTACGAATATTACTCACAATAACATAAAGCAGCACATAATCTATATACTAACTTACAGATATAAGTCATAATAATGATATTAGGATTTAGTTGACATTATCTACGAATGTTAATAGTGCTACTTTTCAGATATAACTCGTTATAATATTATTCGGCGTATCATATGTGTGCTAACCTACAAATATACCTAATAATTACACTTCAAATTTATATTGTTAATTGTTCAATTCACACAAGTGTTTTTCGAAAAAGCACGTTGTATTAATCTACCTTATACAAGTATTTTTAAAATAAAATACTTGTAACATTCAGACAACCGTTATCGATATTTATAATCTGTTGTAAAATTTATAATACTACAATAATCTTAAAGAAAAAACCGTTGGAGAATTCCAACATCGGTATTTCCGAAAAAACACTTATGTAAAGTAACTTACCACAACATGATTTTAGAAAAATCCGTTGTCTATACTTTTACTAGTTTTTAATTTTTTTTCGGAATAATTATACGCCACCGTTTATTAATTTATACGAGTAACCAATAACATACACCAAATTAATTTTTTTTTTATTAAGATTTGAAATCATCTTTTTCATAGATTTTTTGAATTCTTTTACCTATTCGGATTAGACGTTACACGAATATTAATAGCATCACATTGATGAGGACATAACATGTACATTAAGTTAAAAATATAACTCGTAATATCTATTTGTTGGTTTTGTAGACTTCATACAGACGTTAATGGCGTTAACTTACGAATATTACTCATAACAACATATAACAAAAAATAGTTTCATACATATTAAATTGTTGTACGGATATTGATATATATTGATTTTATTCATGTAAAAAAATAATTTAAATTTTTTAAATATATCTTGCATGAAATTATAACAAAAATCTAGTAGAAGGCGTACTTTCTCAAACAAGGTTCCTTCACGATATATCGATTTACAGGATTAATTTTTTAAAATGATTTTTCAACGATCCAATCGTTCGGATGTTAAGATATATCGATTTTAGTAATAAGAAAAAATAATTAAAAAATTTGAAATTCATTTTGCATGTCAGAATTAGAAAAATATTGTAAAAGTACCCCTCCCGACAACGAGACTCGTTCCCGATTTACAGGATTAATTTTTTAAAATAATTTTTCGACGATCCAACCGTACGGATGTTAAGATATATCGATTTTAGTCATAAGAACAAATTATTAAAAATTTGAAATTCATTTTGCATGTCAGGATTAGAAAAATCTGGTAAAAGTACCCCTCTTGACAACGGACTCGTTCCCGATTTACAGGATTAATTTTTTAAAATGATTTTTCGAAGATCCAACCATACGGATGTTAAGATATATCGATTTTAGTCATAAGAAAAAATTATTAAAAAATTTGAAATTCATTTTGCATGTCAGGATTAGAAAAATATGGTAAAAGTACCCCTCCCGACAACGAGACTCGTTCCCGATTTACAGGATTAATTTTTTAAAATGATTTTTCGACGATCCAGCCGTACGGATGTTAAGATAGATCGATTTTAGTCATAAGAACAAATTATTAAAAAATTTGAAATTCATTTTGCATGTCAGGATTAGAAAAATCGGGTAAAAGTACCCCTCCCGAGAACGAGACTCGTTCCCGATTTACAGGATTAATTTTTTAAAATGATTTTTCGACGATCCAATCGTACGGATGTTAAGATATATCGATTTTAGTCATAAGAAAAAATTATTAAAAAATTTGAAATTCATTTTGCATGTCAGGATTAGAAAAATCTGGTAAAAGTACCCCTCCCGACAACGAGACTCGTTCCCGATTTACACGATTAATTTTTAAAATGATTTTTCGACAATCCAACCCTACGGATGTTAAAAATATATTAATTTTAGTCATATGAAAAAATTATTAAAAAATTTGAAATTCATCTTGCATGTCAGGATTAGAAAAATCTGGTAAAAGTACTCCTCCCGACAACGAGACTCGTTCCCGATTTACAAGATTAATTTTTAAAATGATTTTTTTGACGATCCAACCGTACGGATGTTAGGATATATCAGTTTTAGTCATATGAAAAAATTATTAAAAAATTTGAAATTCATTTTGCATGTCAGGATTAGAAAAATCCCGATTTTGCATGTCACAAAAATTCATTTTGTGTACCCTTCTCCACAACGAATATAAAAATATATTAGCTTTTGTCATATTAAAATATTAAAAACATTCAAATTTATTTTATATTATTTTATAAAAATAATTTATTAAATCTATTTATAAAAAATTTATAAATATACAATATTTATTTATCGAATTTTCTTGTTATAATTGTTTCCCTCCTTCAACTTTTCATTTCCCCCTTCTTTTCTTTTCAATACCCGCTTCCCCCTCCCCCTCCCCCTCCCATGCCCCATTTCATCTCCTTCTCTGTAAACATAAAACACCAAAGTACACAAATCTAAATCTCTCTCTCCCTCCTAACCCTCTCAATCCACCTCTATTTCAAACATTAATTACACTCTGAATGACGAATTAACTTCATAGCCGTCCGCTGTTTGTGCTTCCATTTCCGATCCGAAGGATCTCAGCTGCTTGAATTGAGTTAGGTTTCATAATTTTTCGTGTTTTCACTTTTTTGAATTTTGGGTTTTAGATGTGTTTGTAAAATCTTTCTGTTATTTTGGGGATTTTTATGTGTGGTGTGAATTTTGTGGTCCTATTGAGTTTTAATTTAGGTTGTGGTCTATCCCCTTCCCTCTCTCCCTCTCTTTCTCCCCCTCTACTCTCCTTGTTATGAAAAATCTATACATACATAAATATTTGCTTTGATTTGAGCCTCCTTTGATTGATTTGTATGTTTCTTTAATGGAGTATGGTTCCGTTTAGGGTTTCAATTCGACTTCAATTTGGGGTTTTAGTTCGTGTTCAAAACTAAGGCTTTAGGGCTTATTTGTGGATTCAATGGAAGGTGCTTGTCTTTAATTTTGAGGTATCACTCTCTCTCTCTCTCTCTCTCTCTCTCTCTCTCTCTCTCTCTCTTTCTCTCTGTCTAACTCTCTCTCTCATTTTAGTTCTTATTTTGTGCTGATTTTAGTTCTTATTTTGTGCGTACAAGTAAGTAAAGGGGATGTGGAGGGGAAAATTGAAGTTCAAGAAGAAAATTGTGTGTTTTGATGATTTGTGTAGGTTTTTTTCTGTGTTATTTAAGATGTAAGTGATTTTTTCTTCTCCCAGTAGCAGTTTTGTGGGTGTGTCTATTATGACTTGCTTGAATGCTATATGATAGTTTCCGTAACATCTCTATATAAGGTATTATCCTTCTGGACTGTGTAATGATTTTAGGACTCCCACCATTCTACCTGAAATGCAAATATGTGATCAGCTAAGAACTGACATAGTTACACAGCTAAGAGTTGTACAAACACATCGAATCCTAGTGTCATGCTTGGAGCTGGTCTTGTTACAAAGAAGGCCTGTGAGCTGGGATTGGATGTATGTTATACCTGTCAATTACAGTATCCTCTTTAAAATAATAGGTTCGGGACCAAGGAAATGAATTTCTTTATCGGGCTTAAAAATACAATGTTTCCATTATGTTGGTTTTCGGAGAAAAATATTATTTTTTAGCGAGGTTATTATTTTATCGATTAATACTTGATCAAGGTTCATCTGTACTCACTTGTATTGGGTAAACAGAGAGTTTATAGTTATGTCCTCAATACATTGTTCAGTGTTTTTCGAGTGGTAGGAGTCTGCCTTGTAATATTCATATAAATTGTATCTGCAAACAGGTTAAGCCATGGGTGAAAACAAGTCTTGCACCAGGGTCTGGAGTTGTTACCAAGTACTTGCTTCAAAGGTATTACAACTATGCTGTAAAAGAGTGTATTTCTGACTGATAATAAATTCCCTACTTTGAATTGTTTACCTTTCCGTGTTTTAGTGGCCTGCAAGAGTACTTGAACCAGCACGACTTCAACATTGTTGGGTATGGTTGTACGACATGCATAGGAAACTCTGGGGACCTTCATGAATCAGTTACTGCTGCAATTACAGACAATGGTATTGTCTTTTTTCTTCTGATATTTCATTCAATGCCTCCACTAAAATTAAGAAATGTCAGGGTGTTTTCCATCAATATTTTGTCTCTCACTGCTCTGTTCCACTGGTATATTGGTCTTAAGATTTTGATTATTAAAACAATTTTCATATCACCCCATGATGAAATCATCACTTGTATTGTATCTTATATTGTGGTCAAGAGGCTATATTTGACATACGGAATTTAAGATTTTATCATCTTTTTACAAGGGAGTATCATTTTTTATTTCACATCAAGATTGATTATGTTACTATGGATGAATTAGAAGATAATACAACCTGTATTTTAAATATAAGTTACCCTTTTAAACGGAGAAAAAGTATTATACATTGTCATGAATGAAGGCAACAGTTGTGTGTTGTTAGCTGTCTTGATTTACCTTCTTTTCTTCCATTTTTGTGGACCAGAAAATAATCGTTGTACACCTATACTCTGTATATGTATGCTTTCCAGACATTGTAGTTGCAGCTGTTCTTTCCGGAAATAGAAACTTCGAAGGATGTGTTCACCCACTAACAAGAGCCAATTATCTTGCTTCGCCTCTATTAGTTGTGGCTTATGCACTAGCTGGCACAGTATGCTTCCTTACTTTTTAATTTAATATTATTTGTTTTTCCCCATCTAAAATCTGATTAATAATGTGCATGGGAGGGTTCTGCTAAGCTTTTTGTGCTAAAAGATGAAGAGTTTTCAAGCTACCATGTTATGTCATTTTTTCAAATAGCCATATTATTGTCTTTTTCTTTATCCGGGGTTTTTGGAGCTGGGGGATTATGTATTATATTTAGTCAGGGCTTTCCTTTTCATTGTCTGAACTTCTGATTCCAGCTCAATGCGATGAGCTTACTGTTGACATTGTCCAGCTGACACATACCTTCTGTACATTCTTCTTGTTTTTAATATTAAGCTAGGCCATTTTGTATAGCTATCTGATATTGAATATAAAAATTTAATGTTATGATCAAAAAATTCCTATCATTATATACAATTGCTAAAGTAGTATCAAATTTAATGTTATGTTTCCTTGCCCAGATGGCAGGCTTTGCTCTATACAGAAGATACATATCCCAGTTCAAGAAGATGCTCAATATCATTTCCCGAAAGTTTGTCAGTGCACTTGACCAATGACCAGATCTGGCCAATGTAGTCATGAACACTTCTTCCTGTATGCCTGCCTTCCTTCTGTCCACACAAAATTGTAAATATGAGTTCAATTTTCAGCACAAATATTATGTTTTCACTTGAGAAACTGTCCTTAACATGCTAAACTAGGTATGTTTCTAAGCTTACACAAGATAAAATTTGTTCTAGTTAACTAGGTTGAATATCTTTTATTAAAAAGTGTGTTGATAGTCATATAATGCAGGTGAAAGGGGAAAGGGATAAATTCAGCAGGTGATCTGTTGATAGTCCTGACCAGCAGAGTTGCTACCATCCACATGTACAGAAAAAACCAGGTGCCAAGTTTTATTTTTCTTAAAACTTATAGATTTTAAATCTCTCTCAAATTACTCTTTCTTATTTAAAAAAATCTAGTGTACATCCTTCTATGATATCTAACAGTATCTAGTGTACATTTAGGTCAATCACATCCAAAAGTTTGTCACAAGGATAAATGATTTTCTATGTAATTATGTTGTATGTAATTATGTTGTATGTAATTATGTTGTAATTATGTAATTATGTAATTATGTTGTCGATTTATTTTGTAGATTGTTTTCTCCACATTGGGAAATTGCCTATCACAGGCTGTAATGATATTGCAAGGACAACATAGCTCTTACGGAAGACGTGAAGAGAAGCTGAAAATCCTTGTAGACTCTATATTTTCTTTAATTTGTAGTAGAAATCTTAGACTCATGAAGGCAGTGATATCAATATGCTTTTAGCTTTTGTATAACTATGTTGCTGTGATTTTCGATCATGGATTAACTTTAGAACTTTTGTTTAGATTTGCAAAGTTAATTTCATTTGATTACTTGTTATATTTTATGTAAGACAACGCTTTTAACAACCAATCTTCATTATAATATCATGTCTTTAATACTAAAACAATGCTTTCGAACACAAAACTTTGGTGCAAAATTAACTCTCACAACACTAGTAAACCACTGTTTATATAATATTAAGATATTGTATCAAAGGTATTCATACAATACGTTTGGACAAATAAACAGTTGTATGTATCTGATCATGCTATACATTAAAATCCAAAACTGTTGTGTGTAGAAATTTATTACAAGAGTTCTACGAGCTCAATTTCATTTTTGTTGTCTATCTGAATACACAACAACGTTTATACAACAATAAGTGTTGTAGGATTGGTTTTAATGTTATACCTTACACAACGATTTTCTGAGTTTGTGAGAACCCTTGAGTAATGTCGCTTGTTACGACGAAAATAAGTAAAAAAATGTTGTCTTTTCTGGATGTAATACAACGGGCTTAATCCATAATCATTGTCTGTATAATCTCAGACAATGTTTTTTAGCCGTTGTCTGATCCAACTAACAAAAAGCGGCTCAATAATCAATGGAAAAATAGGGTATCAGACAACGGACATAAACCGTTGTTGAAGCTTGTTTTCCTTGTAGTGACAATCTATAATATCTCAAATTTCTTCTCTACCAATAGCACTTGAATCCAATCCTTAAGTGCAAGCTAAATCAAGTGACTTGGTTTAAGAAACCTTGCTCACCACCCAGACACTTCAGTTAGATGGTGAGAGGCTACTAGTTGGGGTAGACCTTGATGACACCATCAAAACCATGGGGGATTCGTTAGTTTTTACTAAAGACCCCATGGAGATACTAAATGCACCTTCATGTGCAAATCAGTCTTCACAGGCTGTAAGGTTGGAGGGTGGCACTCCTTAGGGGGAGCTATTTAAATCCTCTCCAATTCAATTGGAGGTTACTCATGTAGGAACAACTCCCCTCAAAACCCTAGAAGAAATTACTTTGACAGTTGATGCTAGGAGTAGAATTGCCAATAATCCTGCTATGGGGGAGGCAAGTTTATCAAATTCAAGTGATGGTGCTTTACAAAAAGCACAAGGGTTTGAGACGGGTGCACATGACAGTAACCCAGTCAAATACCCTCCAATTCAATTGAAGGTTCCCGGTTTATGTGAGGAACAACAACTTGTCAAAACCACAGGGCAATATGTGAGTAAAAGTGGGGACTTCAGTCAAATGTGGTTCTCATGCACAACCCTCAACATCTCAATCACACCTCATCTCTCAGTAGCTCCAGGACACTAAAAATCAACCTTCTACAATTGAAGATCTTAGGGTTGATCAAATTGGTGTCCTTGCTCAAATATCCCAATAACTTCTCACATCAAACATGTCCAACCAGGACTACCAAACAATCATGCTCACCTACCAGGCTGATGTTAAAGAAAATCTAGCAAAGATTGTTGATGAAGCTGGTCAGGATGCTAACTGTGATGCTTGCTTGAACAAGGAATTTATAATTGAGATGGATGTTGTATTTGCAAAATTCAGGGAGGAATACATTACAATTTTGGGAAGCGATTCCAGATCTCTCACTCCACAAGAGGTATATGTTGCCATCAATGAGCTCTACAAGGCTCAAATCAAGGCTTTCCAAAACTTTGGAAAAGCTCTACAAATAACATTGAATGGACATCAAGACAAAGTCATGAAGATGGTCAGGAAAAAGATGGACCAAATCATCCCCTCTCAAACTGAGATAAAAAACAAATTCAAAATCTTTTCAGAACAACTGTCAAGATATGATCTTACTGGGATTGATAAAAGTGTAAATCAGCTAACGGAATCCTTTCTAGCCTTGCACAAAATCCTTTGTATCCTTGCACAAAGTAGTTCAAGATCACATTGCTATGTCAAATGACACAAGGTTGAAGTTGGATCCAATGCACACTGCAAGATACACTCCTTCACCTCTAGTCATAAATGAAATTCAGAAATTTGTGCAAGCTACCTTTGGACAATCTACTCCACTGCAAGCTCCCCTTCACAAGACATTCAAGACCTCAAGACTCAAGTAGCTTCTCTAGAAACATCCAATACATCTCTGAATGCTCAGGTTCAGGCCATGACTTCTCTAGTCAAGAGTCAACAAAAAGACATCAAGACCCTAGTGGACTCTCACGAGCACCTTTAAATGCAAAACTCTGTTGCTTTGGGAGCCATCATGGGAAAACTCAACATCCCTCTACCATCACTCCCAGAACAGATTAGGCCTGAAATTCCAACTCCCCTTCTCAAACCTGCCAACAAGACTAAGGGGGAGATAGAGGAAAGGCTAGCAAAATGAAGATCATCTACTCAACATGTCCAAGGTGCTGAATAAAACTTAAGTCAAGAAGTAGATATTGGTATTGAGAGGTTCATTAGGGCTACTGAAGGACCAAGTCTGAGTAGGGAATTTGATGAATTTCTTAAGGCTCTAAGGGCTTCTCTCAATAATAATCACTTCACCTACAAAAAGGACTTGGACAGGACAATAAAATCACTAAGGGTAATTTTGGTAACTAAAGAAAACTTTCAGGAGAAGAGGATAATTATCAATATAAATGACTCCGGGGTAGATAGGTGTATGCAGGTGTCCCTCAATTATCTTATCTCAAGGAGGGCATCTGAGTTGGATATTCTGATAAACAAAGTCAGAGTTGTTATCCATGAAGACACCTAACTGCTACTTGAATTGAAAATGCTCAAATGGTTGCTCATCCAGAAGTATACCTTCAACCAAGCAAGGGAATAGCATACATCTGTCCTACCACCAGTACTAGAAATAGTAGATACGACATCGGTCCTTAGACATCGGCATGTAATGCACCCGATGTTAAAATGCAGTTTAACATCGGTTTTGTAAAAAGCGATCTTGAATACGCATATTGACATCGGTTTCACTTAGTAGCCGTTGTCTATCTCCAGAAATTAGAAAGGCCACAAATATGTTTTTAACTTTGACATCGGTTCATTTTGTTAACCGTTGTCTATGGCCTTTTTAAAAAAATAAAAATTACTTAACTTCCTTCCCCCCGCTTTTCAGTACACTTCCCCCTATAATTTTAACAAACAATTCAATTAACATATTTTCCTCCCTTTTCCAAAAAACCTCCCGCGAACCTAATTTTAGTCTTCTTACCTTTCTTCTCTCTTCTTACCTTACCTTCTCTCTTCTTACCTTAGTCTCTGTTAACCGTCTCTTCTCTCTTTTCTCCGAAACCCTAATTTTAGCCCCAATTCTAATTCAAGATTTGGAGCTTCAAATTAGATCAAATTAAACTTGAAATTGAGCTAGTATCTGGAGGTTGGAGCTAGTATCTGGAGGTAGACAGCATCTGGAGGTTGGAGCACTGAGGTTTTAGTACATTGGGGTTTCGGAACATTGAAAGCATCCGGAGGTATATTCTTTTTTACTTCTTTACTGTTTATCTCCCTCATTTTTATGTTTAATATCTTCTTTGTGCATGTAAATATTTTATGTTTATCTTCTTTTCTTCTTTACTGTTTATCTTCTTTGTGCATGTAAATGTTTTATGTTTTTGGGGGTTTTATGTTTGTTTCTTTTTGGGGGTTTTATGTCCTGTTTTTGGGAATTTTATGTCGTGTTAAATATTTTAGGTACATAAATATTTTATGGGGGTTGTTCATACATATTAGTATGTTTTGGGGGGGTTTTGGGGGCTGCATTTTAACAAGTCTCAGATATGAACAAGTCTCTGCATTTCTTGTTTTGTATAATAGTCATTTCTCTGATTTGAACAAGTCTCTGCATTCCTGATATAAACTATCTTTTACTTGGGTTGTATAATAGTAATTGTTTTGTATAATTATCCTTCTCACAGATACAAGTAACATATAATTTTAATTTATTTATTTATGGGCTGAATTTATTTCAATACTCAAGTTCTCACTGAGTTTTATTTATGTGAAGGAAATTTAACAATTGTCTGGGCTATGAATGTTGGAATTATTGGTTTTTATTTATGTGATATTTTCAAATATCTTGGTTTAATTTGTTTTAATTATCTTGCTTTAATTTAGTCTAGTTTATAAATTTAGTCTAGTTTTGTAATTAACTGGGTATATGTGTAGGATCTTAGAGTAATGAATTAGTACTATTATATATTAGGATATCAAGGTATTTACTCCTTTCTAAGTTTATATAATTAATCCCTACAGTAACCAACACAAATTTGATATACCTTTTATTAAATAATTATAAATAGGTATATGTTGGATTTTTAATATTTATAGTGGCTATCAGGTAGGGAAATTTGATAGATAAGACATGGATTTTGGAAGATAGGGATTCTTTAGCATTTGAAATGGGGGTGGAAAACTTCTTGATATATGCTGAAGAAAATTCTGAATATCGTAACAAAATTCCTTGCCCTTGTGGATGATGCGTCAATTTTAAAAAATTCTCTATAAAAACAATCAGGGGCCATATCTATGATAATGGCTTTTGTCTAGGTTATGTGCATTAGGTTTGGCACAGGGAGACTGCTTCTACGGGTCATAAATCTTCAAGTGCTAGTTGTACACCTGAAGAGCAAGCTCCAGACCCACCTCCTGAGCAAGCCTCTAATGAAGCGTCAGAGCAAGATCAGGAGCATGTCGCTGCTTCAAAAACTGTTGATGTTTGTGAAGCGGCATATAACTCGGGTCAATATGATAATGATTCATATCAGTTTAGGAGGTTCGTAGCCGATGCTGAGCAACCTCTATATGAGGGTAGTGACTGTACTAAGTTAGAGTCGATGTTGAAGTTGCATAACTGGAAATCTAGGTTTGGTATTACCGATAGTGCCTTCACTGACCTCCTTTCTTCTGTTGGGTCTCTACTTCCCAAAGATAATGTGTTACCTAGTAATGCATATGAAGCAAAAAAAAACCTCTCCAATTTAGGTCTAGAGTATATAAAGTTCCATTCATGTCTGAATGGCTGTGTACTGTACAGGGGTGTACATGCTGATGCAACCAAGTGTCCTAAGTGTCGACTTTCTCGGTGGAAGTTGACAAAGAAAGGTGAAGAGAGGGTTAATCTTCCAGCCAAAGTCATGTGGTATTTTCTAATAATTCATAGATTTAAACGTATGTTTAAATCTCCTTCCACCGTTGAACTAATGTGTTGGCATGCGCAACAGCGGACACAAGATGGTAAAATATGACATCCAGCCGACTCTCCATCTTGGAAAAATATAGATTATAGGTGGCCATCCTTTGGTAGTAAACCGAGAAACCTTCGCTTGGCTTTATCGGCGGATGGTGTAAACCCGCACAATAATGGCCTATCTAATAGATATAGTTACTGGCCAGTCATACTGGTGACTAACAATCTTCCTCCCTGGTTAGGTATGAAAATAAAATTTATGATGTTGTCGATATTGGTCCCTGGCCCGCATGAACCTGGTAATAACATCGACATCTACTTACAACCGATGATTGATGATTTAAAAAAGTTTTGGAAGGAAGGGGAACCAAATGTGTATTACTCGTATAACAAATCATTTTTCACTTTAAAAGCAGTTTTAATGTGGACGATAAATGACTTCCCTGCTTACGAAAATTTATCTGGCTACGTTAATAAGGGTTATAAGTGTTGTCCAGTTTGTGGAGATGACACCGTAGCTAAATATTTGACTCATAGTAGGAAAATGTGCTACCAAGGGCATCATCGATATTTGCCTCTACATCATCCTTATAGAAGGCAGAAGGCTGCTTTTAATGGACAACAAGAGTTTGGGCAGCCGCGTCGAACCCTATCCGGAGAAGAAGTGTTAGCAGAGCAAGAATAAATCAAATTTGAATTTGGGAAGAAAATGAAGAAGGCAAAGAAGGTTGAAAGTCCATGGAAGAAAAAGTCAGTATTTTTCGAGTTAGAATACTGGACATTTTACCATGTTAGGCACTATATTGATGTCATGCATGTCGAGAAGATTGTATGTGATAGACTGATTGGCACATTACTAAATATGTGCCATAAGACGAAGGATAGTGCGGAAACCCGTCGTGATATGATGGAAATGGGCGTTAGATATGATTTGGCTCCCCAAGTAGGAGTAAAGAAAACCTATTTGCCTCCTTTTCCCTTTACTTTGTCAAAGGCAGAAAAAAGTTCTTTCTTGTCATCATTAATGTCGATGAAACTTCCATACGGACATGCATCGAACATAAAAAATTGTGTTTCCATGCCTGATTCGAATATTTACGGGCTGAAATCACATGATTACCACATCCTTCTCCAACAATTACTCCCGGTTGCAATACGCTCCGTTCTTCCGAAGCATGTTAGGGTCACAATTATTAGATTGTGTTTCTTTTTTAATGCTTTGTGCAACGAAGTAGTAGACGTGTCAAAACTGGATAAGCTGTAGTCAGATGTCATACTGACCTTGTGCGATCTAGAAAAGGTTTTCCATGCGTCATTTTTTGATGTAATGGTACATATAGTAGTCCACTTGGTTCAGGAACTATGCTTATGTGGACCAGTATTTTATAGGTGGATGTATGCATTTGAACGGTTTAATAAAGTACTAAAGAGTTATGTTCGAAACCGTTATTATCCCGAAGGTTGTATGGCAGAGAGTTACCTTGGAGAGGAGTCCGTAGAATTCTGCACCGAGTTTCTTAGTCAGAATTACTCCACTGCCGGTCTTCCAAAGGACCAAGATAATAAGATATCAGGTCCATTATCCGCTGTGATAATAAAATCAGTGGAAGAGAAGGAGCGAGACGAAGCACATTTACATGTCCTTCTAAACAACGCTGAAGTGTTTCCATATATTCTGTGACTTTATGCACTTTGTTGTTTTCAATTCCTCATTATCCAGTAATTAGTCTTGTAATATGTCTTTAATATATCATTCCATATGCATTTTTCAGAATGCATAAGGAATATCTTGAAGAAATTCACCGAGGGAAAAGGAAAAGCTTACATTGGCTCATGAGAGAGCACAATCGGCTCTTTGCTGATTGGTTTCAAAACAAAGTCAGTGTTGTATTAGGTTCTTTGATCTGTAGTGTAATGACGACTATTAGCTATTTAGGATTTAAAATTTCTTATCATATCTGTAGGTGAATGATGAACTAAGGGAGAACAACAAAGGTGTTTCAGATACAATAAGATAGCTCGCTACCAAGCCATCATTTTCAGTACTAACTTATCAAGGTTATCTAGTGAATGGAGTGTGATATTTTACAAAGAAACGAGATGACATACGCGTTGTTCAAAACAGCGGGGTGTCTGTCATTGCTAAAGCGGTCCAGGTTTCTAGTGCCAAGGACTTGAACCCCGTAGAAAGTGATTTGACATTTTATGGTATCATACAAGAGATATGGGAATTCGACTACCATGCATTCAAAGCTCCCTTGTTCCTGTGTAAATGGGCAAGTAATGATAAAGGAATAAGGGTTGATGATCTTGGGTTCACACTTGTGGATTTTAGTTGACAAGGTCACAAAAAAGATAAATATGTTTCTGTTGACCAAGTCAAGCAAGTGTTTTACCTTGAAGATCCCGTTGATGCTACCTGGTCTTTTGTTCTGTCCTCCACAACTCGAGACTACCCTGAATTGTATAATGAAGATGACTTAGGAGACATGACAGTGGAACATCCCCCATTCTGTACTGAAATCCTGGCAACTGATGTCACTACTGATGATGTCGCTCATACTGCTAGACCTAATATTAAGGGAATTTGGATTAAAAATACTGCTACTAAAACCCCTGCACCTAATGTCGTTACTAACTGATGATGTAGCTCTATGTAAAATATATATCTTAATGGGAATCTGGATGACTGAATGAACCATATATATTTGCCTTTAATTGTGTTATAATATGTAAAATATATTGTTAATTTTTTTTTCTTTTGTTTTGCATTGTTATAATCATATAAGTAATTCATCCATAATTACTGATTGATGGCATTATTTTTTTCTTTAATTATTTTGCATTATTTAATTGTACGTCTATAAAATGCTTTAGAGTTATTTCGGATGTGATTAATTATTGATTGCAGTTTAGGTAAATTATTGCTCTTGTATAGTTGTATTCGTACTTGCTGATTTTACAATTTATTATTTATGCTTGACTGTAATTAATGACGGACTGAAAATATATTGTTCAACTGATGGCTTTATTATTCAATTTAATGCAGACTAACGGAGCAAAATGGTAAAGAAGCAAAAAGCCAAGAAAGTAATTTTGAAGAAAATGACGGGAAGAATAACTCTGAAAAGGTTGAGGATGAGATGGTTCCTGATGTCAAAACTTCAGAGACTTGTAATGATAAGTTGGTTCAAGTCCCTCCATAATATCAAACTCAAAGTAGTGGTGAAGAAACGATGACCACTTCTGAATCTGGAAAAAAAAGGCTAGGAGGTGCACGTGGTGTTTCAGCTCTTCACAAAGTAGTGGTGAAGAAAGCTCAGGGAAAGAAATTTAAAGTTAGATACAATGAATTTGGAGTTCCCATCGGAAATGTCAGGCCTACTTTACAGTCTTACATAGGAATGCTCGCAAGGACAATGATTCCAATCGACACTGAAAACTGGCCAAAAGTGGATTGTGATCTAAAAGCAAAATTATGGGATGATGTCCAGGTAAATTATATCCCTTGTTGACTTCTTCATTTTATTTAAATTGTTACTGTAAATTATGTGGCTAATTTATATTATGTGGCTCTTTAGGACACATTCAAAATTGCCCCAGAAAGTGAGAAGCTTGTGCTACAATCGGCAGGTGAAAAATGGAGGCAGTTTAAAGCTGATTTAACTGCAAAATATGTGATGCCATTTATTGGAAAAAAGAAGAAATTGACGAAGCCTCCGAAGAAGTATGCGTTTGTTGGTAAAGAACCATGGAAGAAATTTGTTGCAGAGAGGACGAGCCCCAAATGACTGGTATGAATATATTCTACTAATAAAATATACAGGATTGCCATTTTACTTGCAAAATGATTAAATAGATTTTGGTTAAATAATATTTATTAATTTTTACTAATTTATTTTGGTGCAGGAACAACGTATGTTACAGAGCAATAGAGTGGGTAAACGGAAATATCATCACCGCTTCTCAAGGAAGGGGTATATTGGTTTGCGAGAAGAAGAAGTAAGAACCTATATCTATTTGGCTTTGCAATTCTAAGTTTTAAGGGAGTTTAAACATTTTCTCTTTTTTAACAGATAAAGAAAGGGAACTTAAAGCGGAAAGAGAAACCTGGATGAGCTTACTGAAGAGCAAGCGGAAATAAATGCGAGAATTGTAAGTGATATTTTTGATACTCCATTCCCTTCAAAGATAATTGCGTCATAAATAATGCACTAATTGTTTGCATTAATTTTACAGGCTGAGTTACTTGAAATGAAGGAGAAGGGTGAATTTGTTCCACATGGAACAGAAGATATGTTGACTACGACACTTCAGACTCCTGAGCACGCATGAAGGGTTCGAGGGGTTGGCGGCTTTGTGACTCCAACAGCATTCTTCAATTTGCCGAAAGCGAAAAAGACTAAAATTACCAAGGCAGAGTTGTTGGATCAGTTGGAAAGAAATCAACGGGAGATGGCTGAACTTAAGGCCTTGGTTAATGCTTCGAATGGTCACTCTCCTATGTTCTCTGACAAATCAAGTTATCAAGTACCTGTTAATAAAGAGGGAGCTGCTGATAAGCGGAATGTTGGAGTTGCTGTTAAACCGCTCAGTGCCAAACAGTTGTTGGTAAATGATGAAGACTTTGTTGGTTTTGACCCCTATCCTCCGAGCGGAAAGAAGGTAAAATATTATTAAGATCTACTAGATATATGCCTACAGACTTGGGATTTATGCAATAAAATTAAATTGATCCCTCACTATAATGTAGGGTCCACAGTCATGTGAGCTTGCACTGGATTGCATTGAGAACAAGGTTACTTTTGGAACAGTTTTTGATGATCACGAAGAGATGAATGTTTCAGTACACGGAGTGCCTCTAAAGCCCGAACATGTTCGTGTGTCAGTTGACGGACACATCCGGCTAGAGGCGTCGGTTCCAGTGCCCATACCTGGTGAAATTGAGGTTGTACGCCAAGCAGTTGGCTCTCACGCAGCATGGCCTCGTGAATTGATCATCTACCCAACTGTGGCGGTATGTTATATAAAAATTATGTCAATATAGTCTGAATTGATTGTTGCATTCTATAGTAGTTATGTCAATAATAACCGATTATTCTTGTTTTATTTAATTCTGTGTAGAAAAAGAAAAAGGAAGTGTTGCATGGGCAGTCTAAGTGGAAAGATGAGTTGCAGAAACTTCAAGATGATTATAGCAAAATGAAGCTAAACAAGAATGTGCCAAAGTAGTACAAGGTGTTATAAAAACATGTTGCAGTCTTCATGAAAGCCACTAGGGAGTCAATACCGATTCCGTGTGATTCGGACGTGTTTGGGACTGAGAAAACAATTTATATATTGCATGAAAATGTGAAAGCATTGTTGGAGTTCGATATGATTGGCCAAGCTGCAATATCTGCTTATATGGCGTAAGTTAATTTTTTATCGTTACATATTCAATATTCATGTTTTATACGGATATTATAAGTAATGTAATTCACTCCCTGGTAGGCTCTTGCAAAGACTGATTAAGATTGAGAGGAAGAATGATGATGTTGTCTTATATGGATTTTTCGATCCAGGAGCTATATTTACGTTGAACAAATCTTTTCATTCTTATTTTGTTAATCGGTTGAAAGAGAGTAGTCCCTATCGCATGTACTTCATGCCACATAATCATAAATAAGTATTTTTAATTTAGACATGCTTTCACAAATTAATATATTTAGGTAGTTTTTTTAAAATTTCTGACTTGTGTTTTTCTTTTTTCTTTTTTATAAACATAGTTGCCACTGGATTTTGGTTGTAATTTGGGATGGCGACATTTATATTCTGAACCCTCTACCACATCCAACATATTTGGACGACTTGGAAAAATCATTAACAGAGTAATATATTTGTGTTTACTATATGTAAATATATATATAGTAAATATTCTCCCTTTTGAAAAATAATCATGTATATTATTGTTGTTCTGCAATGTAGAGCGATGAAATCCTACAATGCTAAAACTAGAAAGGGAAATAAAGCTCCTGAGATAAAGATTCTTCTTGTAAGTTTTTTGTATTTTTTTGTCACTTTGTAATTTTAATTAATTTCTGGAGCTAATTCAGATTTTATATTGTAACAGGGATCTCCCAAACAACCAGGAGGGGTTGAATGTGGCTATGTTATAATGCGATACATGAAAGATATCATTGCTGATAAGGAGCTATCTTTTACTACCAAGGTATATATGCAAATCATTTCTGATAGATGGCATGTAGAATTTTTTTGTGTAGTTTTTCAGAACAGATAAATATGAGTGCCATTTTTATTATCAGTTTTTATTATTAGTAATTTCCAGATGGATCTTGTTTTTATTATTAGTAATGATAGATAACTATTAGTGATAAGGAACTATCTGGTATAGTTTTGGATTAACGAAGAAAATTACGGTTAAATATAGAAAAGGTCCTCTTCTGGTTAAATTATAAATAGTTGGTTCTATTTATAGTTAATTATACATATGGCAATTCTGGTTAATAATATTCTGGTTTCTAATTTTTACTTGTGTTTTATAGTGGGCAGCCAAAACTCGAAAGTCCTACACAAGGCAGGAGCTGGATGAGGTGCGGATGGAGGTGCTTGAATTTATCCAAGACAAGATCTAAAAATGCTAAGTATCTATATATATAGCTTTCCTCTGAACTATGTGAATTGATGATATGTTTGCTAGTGGTTGGTGGTTAATTAACGGATGTTTGGTGACAATTACATCCATCATTTTGATTTATGTTTGGAATTGTCAAAATTTGACAAGTGGTACATATTAACTAGTCAAATATGTTTAGAATGTTGGATGTAATAACTTTGGAATTTGGGTTTTATTATTTTGAGTTGGGATGTTTATTTTAGACTTGGAAAGTAATGTCCGAATTGAGCTCTTGTTGGATTGAATGTTCGTAAATTTGGTATCAATGTTTACCTCTAAGTTTTTACAAATTTGGTTGGATGTATTTCATATTGTTGGTATTTTTCTGGTTGAAAATGCAATTGGTTCCCTGGGCTATTAATAATACCAGGATGGCATATGCAATTTACAGTACATTACCATCAGAATGGTAATTTAAAACTGATGTAAAAATGAACAAAAGACATCAGGTGAAACAATATTAAAAGAAAAAGAACTACAAAAACCAATGTCAAATAGTCATTTGACATCGGTTCTGTAAAAAAATCAATGTATTTTAAGCTAAATAACATCGAATTTTCAATAGTTGATGTCTTAAATTTTAAAATATTAAAGATTAAACATCAGTTAGAAAAAACACTGATGTTAAACAAATGGATTTAACATCACCAAATGAACGAAACCGATGTCTAACCCAGTATTTTACATCGGTTGATAAAAGTACCTGATGTCTGATGGACCATTTCACATCAGTCAGACAACATAACCGATGTCTGATCTAGTCTTTTACATCGGTTTTTTTGAAAGATTTAAAAAAAATGTCTTTTAGAGCTTGTAGGTTTCATGTTTTAATGGATAATTACCCCATAATATACTCATATTCACCTAGAAATACTGTAACATAAGCTGAAATTTGTTGCAAAGACATCGGAATTATTCTTAAAACTGATGTATAGCACTGTAATAGACATCGGTTGTGAACCGATGTCAAAGGCTGATGACATTTAACATCACACGCGAAGACATCGGTTCAGTGTTTTTTTAACATCGGTTCAGAACCGATGTCTGATCCCATATTTCTAGTAGTGCACCAAGCACTTCAAACACTTACAAATCCCTAAACAGTGTGTCATGGCCAACACGAAGCTAATCATGACTCTGAAACTGCATTAAAGATAAAGAAGAATAAGACTTTTGAGGATGTAGAGATGATAAAGTTGTTGGGGAGATACCTAAGTGATGCTGAAGCCAACTTGCCCAAGACTCAAATCAATAAGGATAATTTGGATGATAATGAGCAGAAGAAAGATGATCAAAATCTTTCCGGCTGAAATCCAAGTCAATCTACCAAGCCATCTGGAAGTAAGAGTGGAGAGAAGGACAAGAAGGATGATAAGAAAAATGATGAGAGGAAGAGAGCAAGTGAGAGAATGAGTAAGAGGAGACATGATGGCTCAGAACCACATCAAACCCTAAAAATCCAAACACATCTAGCTCAACCTTTAGCTCAACCTTCAAAATCAACTATCCCAAACATCAAACCTTCTCTAACCTCTAAGCCAAAATTTCTTTACAAAAAAACTGCAAACACCTTTCTTAAAACACCAATCACCTCAAACCAAACTTGTCTCAAGAAAATCACTACCTTACCTTTAGACAAGCCGTCACTCAAAATCAATTGCAAGTCTTTTGGGAAGAAACCTAGAAAAGTCAAGCCTACAGAGAAAGTAGAAGTCACTGAAAGGGCTCTCTAGAATTATTTCATGCAAAATGACTTTCTACCCTTCAATTGGTGCATCTCGGATGAAGATTACTTTCAAAAATTAGCTGAAGAAATAGTTAGAGTCTGGGTTGTATCCATAAAGGAAGTCAGAATTTATTATTAAGATGGGTCCTTCACTTTCCTTGGATGTACTTTGATGGATTCTCTCTCTCCCATAGAAATCAAGAGAGTGATAAGCTTGCTAAGAGACAAGGATATTGCTACAAGAGCATAGAGATCCGTTTTGGCTGAGTGGTTGATTGAAAGGGAAGAAAAAAGAAAAAGAAATGAGGCTGAATATAAGGAAAGAAAATGAAAATATGATGAAGAGATTGAAATGTTTATGAAAAGATCATAAGAGCTTAAGGCTAAAGGAATGAGCAGAATTTCAAAAGATGGGAAGTTTTTAAACATCAAAGCTGGCCAATTCTTAAGATTTAGAATTGATTGACTAGAAAGTGGTTATCCTTAGGAAGCCAGGATCAAACTAGTAGAAGCTCTAAGTGGGACAACTATTGTAGAAGAACTTGAAATTCTTGTTTAGTTAAGGGATATCCTTAGAGAAGATACAGAAGCAAAAACAGTTTTTACCTGATACTTATAACCACTTAGACTATATAAATCTTCTAATGTATAAAATTTGAAATTTTGTCAATATGTATGTTTTAATCTTAGCTTCCATCAAAGCTTGGGGTTAGTCTTGTTAACAGGCATGAATTTGTGTTAAGCAATCTTCTCACAAATTCAGGGAGATTGTTGTGCAAGACATGCTTGTACTTTAACATGACTAAGTCAAATTGACAATCCTAAGTAAGTTGTATTGTAATCTTAGTTTGTAGTTTGTATTGTAACATTAAATTCTGTAAAAATGTCAAAGAGCGGACTTGAGTCTTTTTCTTTTAAACAGTATCAAACCTAAGAATTCTATCTGAAAGAAGATCAAGAAGATCATGCCTCAGAAGAATTATGAAGAAGCTTGGAGTTGAATAAATCTGTTTTGGGAAAAATGTTCTAAGTTAAGATCTCTACAAGTCACAGATTTAATGTTACAGAGAAGTCATTCGAGAACTGCAGAATGACTTATAGAGAACTCAAAGATATCGACAAGCCAAATTGAAGACATGAAGATTACAGATATTGACAAGTCATTTCTTCACTAGAGAACTCAGAGTTATCGATAAGTCAACATTCATTAGAGAACTCTCAGTTATCGATAAGTCAAATTTCATTAGAGAACTAATATATCTCGATAAGCCAAAATTTACTAGAGAACTCTGAGTTATCGATAAGTCAAATTTGACTACAGAACTCTGAGTTATCGATAAATCAATAAGCCACTAGAGAACTCAGAGATATCGATAAGTCATAGTAAAGATATGAAGACTAGAGATCTCGACAAGCCAAATTCTCTTAGAGAGAACTCAAAGAGCTCTACAAGTTAAATTAACAATGGAGCATTAGAGATCTCGATAAGCCAATATACTTATCGAGATGTCAAGTTCTCTATAGACCAAATTGGAGATCTCAAGGTAAAATCTCAAAATACAATTTGCAGACCAGTTCAATATCCAAGATTTACAATCAACAAACAATCCAACTAGCTGGATTGATAAGTCTACAAAAAGCTGCTTGAAGAGCGTTCAAGATCAAGGGTGAAGATTAACCGACAAAGGAAGATCAAAGTTAATATAATATGCAAAGATATGCTAAGCCAGAAATGGAAGATACAATTTTCCTGGAATGGAAATTACGAGTGACAGTTTACTAAAGTTAATAGCATGTCTTATTATACACTGTATAAATTAGCAGTTAACTAAATTATAAAGTTAACACTAGTCATTTCTTAGAATTGGGAATTTTTGTTTTAGATCATGAACTCTTGTATTCTCTCAAGATAGAAACTAAGCTCTTTATCAACAAAGAGTCTAGAAATTTTATAGCAAAACATTCTTAATTTTAATATAAAATTAAGTTAGTTTTGAAAGACCCGTGTTCTTTATTATTGTATGTTTAATTTCTGCATGAACGCATTTTACTACAACAACTGATTAACTTTGTTCACAACCAAAATAGTTCAAGAAAAGCATTAAAAACATTCACCCCCCCCCCTCTGTGTGAAATTCATTACCTAACTACTATTATATAAGAGGGGGTGTAGCATTATTTATCATAACAGTAGTTTTACACTTATATATATATCCTCATTTTGTTGGTTCAATTAAGGGCTCTTCTTTGTACTAGCAACAATTTTTGTAATTTAAAATATATATCCGCATTTTGTTGATTACTTCTATCACATACAATCACTACAAGAAAAATATTAATAGACATCACACATTAGACATCGGTCACTGATGCAACTGATGTCTCAAACATAATTGACATCACCCCATGTTTATTCGATGTCTTTCTATTTTTAAGACACCGTCTTTTGAAAACCGATGTTTTAAGTTGAGTTTTTAAAAATTGAATGCGCGGCCTCCCCAATTCTTTTCCCCCTTAACAAAATTTTTATTCCTTCCTTGACAATTATAGGTTTCCCCCTCTCAAATTAAATAAAAACTAAAAACTCTCTCGTTCTCACTCTCTCTCACATCTCTCTCACAGCTCTCTCTGTCTCTCACAGCTCTCTCTCTGACAAAAACACACCCTTCTCATCTATCACTCACTGCTGCTCACCACCTCTCACCACATCTATTATGCTCTCTTTTCCTCTCAGCTTTCTCTACTCTCTTCACTCATCATCTCTCTCTCTCTCTCTTTCAATTAGGTTATTTCTCTTTTCCTTTTTATATAATAAAGTAAAATTAATTGGTCTTCTTTGCATTAATCGAAACCCTGGTTTTTTAAATCTAAACCCTAGTTTTTTAATCAAAATCCTTTAAATCGAAACCCTAGTTTTTAGAATTGGGGATTTTTTAAAATAAAAATCCAAATTGAAGTATTGTATGTGTTGTGCATATGTTGTGTACTTGATGATTTCATAAACAAAACATCTAAGTAGATTTTACTTAGTGAAATTATGTAGCACTCGACAGATAAGAATTATAGTCCCGAAGGATAACTCATTATAGTCCCGACGGATGATTAACTTATTATCCATCGAGTGAGTAGCTTATGTAATAATAAGTTTGTAGCACAGTTATGTATGCACCTTTGTATAGAATCTGTAGTAGCATATAAGTCATGTTGACTTTAACTAGATATGCAGAATAGGTTGATTAATTTTACATAATTGATGTCTTGTAGTTTTGCATAAGTGATATAGACTCAAGTGCCAAAATAGCTACCGACGGATGATTAACAAAGCCTTCGACGGATGATCAAATGACTATCAACGGATGTTTATTATAGCAGTCGACGGATGATCAATTAAATCATCAACGGATATTCTAAAAGTCGACGGATGATCATATGAAGAATTCAAACAGCAGTTGAACAGTGAAAGCTGACACACAGCCGTCGAGATGTATACAAACACACTGTGGAAGCCCATTAACTGGGTAATAGAGGACGAAAAGCAGCAAAGCTTAAGACTGTTAGATTTTATATTTGTTCAGTCTTTTTGACTTTGTAATCTTGGTCTTATATAAACCAAGAGAGTAGCAAATAGAAAAATAACTGAGATAACTGAGAAACACAAAAACAGAGAAATCTTTGTAAGCAGAATCTTTAGCATTTCCTGTATTCTCAGTAGTTCTATTTTGTAAGCAGCTGTGAGCATTTCTGCACACCGAGTCCTCTCGATATATTATATATATCTCTGGTGGAATTGTTTAAATCCACCAGAAAGTTTTTAAAGACTCTTGTTTTTAATTACTTATATTTTGATTCAATTTAGTTTACATTTCGCATTGTGCTAATCAAAACAAATATATCTATAATCGAGTTGAATATTTTTATTTCAAGAAAAAGGTTCAAGAATTCCATTCGACCCCCTTTTGTATTTCTTACTACATTGTTAAGGGACTAACAATATGGTGTTACTAATTATTTTGAATTTGTTTTATACAGGAATTGCAAACCAATCATGATATGTGGCTTCAAGTTCTGGATATTCTTTATATCACACAAAAGCTAAATATGAAATTCTTTGCGATCTAGGTCCATTTAATGTCATACTTAGTTTTATGTTTTTTTACTTTGATTTGTTAGAATTAATAAAGGAGAGATGGCTCGATATGACAGAGCAATGAACGTGTTCTCACCGAAGGGTCATCTACTTCAAGTGAAATACGCTCTCGAAGCTGTCCGTAAAGGTAACGCCTCCGTCAGTGTTAGAGGTAGCGATACTATCGTTCTCGGTGTTGAGAAGAAATCACATTTTACTTACATATACTGAAGCCGTTTTGCTTGATGACTGATGTTATGTTTGATTTGGTATTTATCGGGTGGTTAATTTGGTTTGATGATTTTTATAGCTATGTTGCGGAATTGTAGAGGTTTTTATTTTTATAACTGGAATGTAGTATTCTAGGCATGGAAGAAATGATGTTGTTTTGCTTGATTTTTTTGATATTATGGTCTGATTAGTGGATTTTATTTTTTTTGTTATATTCCGGAACCGTAGTGATTTTAGTTACAGTCTGCAGGTGGGTTTTAGTAGTGAATGAGCATATATCTCATGGATTAAATGGAAATGGAACCTGTAGAAATCATTTCATCAAATGATGATAGTGAGCTTGATTGGGATTTAGACTTGGTTAGGTCAATGTATGATTAGATTCCCTTGGATTCTACTGGAGCATCCACTTCAGATAATGATTTAGGCAAGCCAAGCTCAACAACAACTACCACTCAGAGCCAGAGAGCTCTTCCACCATGGGCAAATACATCCATTTCTGAGTTAACAGGTGAAGTCTTTTTAGCCTAAAATATATCAATATTTAATAGAAAATGTGTTGTCCCATTATATAACACTTCAGTATGTGCAGTTTACAAAGAATCATCACTTAAGTTGGCTTCCCGAACAGATGCTCGTAAGGGAAGCTCATCAAACCATAGCCACCAAACACAGGCTGGACATCGCAGGCCATCAGGAATTATTAGTCACTCAGGACTCTCAAACTTAAAAATAAACCAGGATACAGATTCTACAAATTCGGCTAGTAGAGGTATGTGATTCTATCATTTAAAAATTTATCAAACATCAAGACTCTAGCTATCATGTTCTTTATATACATCACATTTTACTCTATTCATAGTCATATATGTTCAATTGCGGGAACTAGAGTTTATTTGATAGGTCATGTATATATTAGTTGTTGACGAGCTCATTTTTTCTATAAATAAATGTTAGTTGACTCTAATTATGATTTTAGACTGAAGTGACTATGCTATATGCTTAGTAGTTGTGCTTGGATTGAATTACGATTACGCCTAATGATTTGATTTGTACTTTTGCTTCGATTGAAATACGATTAAGCCTAAAGGATTATATATTATTGACATTTATTTGATAGTACAGTTTCAATTCTCAGTAGAATTTTAACTGGAGGGGCTTATATATTGTTAACACTGATTTGGTCATAGTAAACAAACAATACAGTAATCACATTCCCAGAATTACAGATATTTTAGACTTAAACTAATACAGTAATCACATTCTGAGAAGATGTCACATTAATCCTGACACTTCATTCCTTCTTGTATCATATATGCAGTTACTACTAGTACGACAGTGCTTAAAAAGGACATTTTGCAAAATGTTCTGTAAAAATGGTATAAATTAAAATTTGGGACTTTATCTCTTTTAGATATCATATCGATATATAATGATTAGGGGATAAAATTGAAGTTTTATCAAATATTTTAATAATTCCTGTAGATACAGGTCTGTAAATTGGATCGCAGGAGAGTAAATAGAATATATATTTGTATAAATCTAATGAAAATAGTTCTTTCTGTCATATACAGAAGTTATGTAATATCTAATACCAGCATCCCCGATTTATAAGTACTCAAATACAGAAATAGGGTGCTCGTCGTATTCATGTTATAAAAGTCTATTCTTGAACTTCCAGACCAAGGACCATGGCAAATCCAAATTTCCAAGTCCATATGTGACTCTCTGTGTGAGTGCAGGGGGGTTGTGGGTCTGGGCGTGTGTGTGGTTTGGTGCGTATGTGTGTCTGACACAGGTAGTATAGCTAAAAGTATTCCTTTCCATCCAGCTGTTCTCTAGCGACCTCTATCTCTTGCTGCAAAAAGTAAAGGAAAGACAAATTGAATATGAACTTATATATCTCTTACTGTAAAGTAAATTAGATTTCCTTATAATTTAGTATTTCAGGTATATGACTTTTTAATATTAGACAATCTGCATTATGTTGGGAGTTATGGACTGGATATAGCTGCTCTATTACAGTGTTAAAAGTATGGAGTCCTCAAGCATCAAAGTAAAGTTGTTGCCATTAAGGTAGGATGGTTTCTTAACTGATTCATAGCTCAATATTAGGCTTTTCTGGTTTATTATTTCTGCATTTTATCATTTTTTGTAATGACTTGAGTTTTTTACTCTAATTTGATAGGGACAAGAAGTTGTTCTCTTCCAACCAGCAGAAAATTACATTCCTGAAATTGTCCATATTTTGTACTAGTTAGCGGATGTCTTGAATCAGCTGATTATGATATAACTTTCAGTATACTTATTTACTTAGTAGTCATTATTCTTTTCTAAGTTTTTTAAGGTTGATGTGATGACAGTTCTCTCATCTTGTGTCCATTTATGTTTACATGATATAGGTGATCTCGTTGATGTTATTGTTCCTTTCATGGGTGATTCAATTAGTGATGGCATACTGACAACATTTCTGAAATATAAGTCTTTATCATTAAGTAGGAAATCTATTAATGAAGGATTGTCAATGTGAAATTTGAGTATTCGGTTGTTTCACCTATTTTATTTGGAGCAGAGCGTGGTGATAAAGTAGATGTTGACGAGCCAATTGCTCAAATTGAGACAGATAAGGTATTATCCAGAGGTAGAAATTTTGGAAAAGGATTTACCAAAATCCAGTTCTCCTTACAGCAGCTTTAACAACATTCTGGACCTAATGTAGAGTGATATCAAAACTTTTCTAACACTTCCCAAGGTTCCAGTGATTCGTGAATCACTGTTTGTAATGTGTTGCAAAACCAGCTTACTAGTGTACACAACTTTGTATCATAACAGGGGGAACTAGTGTGACTCTTGATTTAGTTGATCTGTTCTTGCTAAAAATCCTGTAAATATTTCATCAAAGAATCTTTGTAGGTTGCACTGGCAGTGTATAATTTCAAATATATATTAATTCTCAGATCTTCCAATTACAGCATTTAACTTCAAAAATAGAAATAGTGCTGAAATACTGAGATGCAAACACGCATTTTAATGAATTAATACTGATGTAAAAAAACAATTGTACAACACTTTTAATGAATAAATACTGATATCTCAAAAGCAATTATACATCACTTTTAAAGAAGAAAAACTGATGTCAAAAAAGATAATGTACATCATTTTTTATAAAAAATTGATGTCAAAGACAGACATACTCAAGTGTAAATTGAACATAGACATCACTTTGTTTGGGATATAATTGATGTCTATGTGCAAATATAGACATCGCCTTTTACTGAATAAATCGATGTTCAATATCTGATTTTACATCACCTAAAAGAAAATATATGATGTCTTTGTGGTAAAAAACATAGTTCATTATATGTTTTATCTGTTGTAATAAGTGTAATTTATTTATTAAATTATTTATTTCTAACATTTTTTGTAAAAAAACAATGCATTGACATCAGTTTTTTTCCCAGAAACGATGTCTAAGCTAGTAAAGACGCCGGGTTATGGCCGATGTCTAGAATAGACATCACCGACATCAACATTGGTTGCCAAACAGCATAGACATCGGCCAAAAACCGATGTCTATGGACTTTTTTCTTGTAGTGAATCATTGTTGATAGCATCAGTGAGATATAGAAAAAATGGGGAAATTTATTACATGTTAGGCCTATCTAGCATTTCAAGTAGTGGTAAAGCAATAAGAGATACATCAGTTCCATTGTGTAAATAAAAATGACTCATGCGTTGTGTCATAGAAACACAAACACACAGCATATACGGAGCTCCGGTATCTTTTATGTATGGAATTGAGGATGTGTGTCTTTTTTAATTTAAAGCGCAGGAAATATCTTTGTTTAAATCGAGTGCATACAGTTATTTAAAGTTTTTTACCTAATCATTGCTGGTCTTTCTTTCTTCTTCTTTTTTGTTCTTTTTGCAGGGAGGCATCTAATTCAATACTGAGTGATATATATATTTGCGATACTTATGATTTTCTAAATTGCTTTTTATCATCTCAAATCCCACTTTTTAATTTTTTATTAGTTAATTTAGTTAGCAAAAAAGCACGCGGTTATTCTTGTACACTTCTAGACTGTGATTACAACTTCAACTGGTACAAATATGTATATTTTTTCCAAACTAAATAATAATAGTGAACTTGTTGGTGTCCATTTCAGGAATTCCTAAATTTCAAGACAGTCCAAATCCAGAAACATGTGTAACGACTGTGAATTTTCGCGAATTAATTATGTGAGTAAAGTGTAATTATGTAAAAAATGTGTTATTGTGTTAGAATGGAAATACTTAAATAAATATTATCTTCCAGTTTGACGTGTCAGCTAGTATAAAGATAATGATTGTGAACCGTAGTTGAAAACGCTTAGCGTCGGGCCGTCAATCAGGACGCGACCGGTTACGCGAAGAATGAATATTAGTAAAAAGGAAGATTTTATGATTAAGTATATTTCATTACGATACGTGATATGTGAATCTATGTTGTTAACTATTAAGGTGCATGATTATGTGATTATATGATTGTATGATATTATTTGGAATTTTATAAAACAAGAAGTACATTAATTGTTATTTATACAGGTTATAAATATATTTTTAAAATAGTTTTTAAAATTATTTTTATTTATAAATTTCGAATTTGATTTTATTAAATTCCTAAAATTCTAAGCTATTTTATGATGTCACTCTTGTAATTTATAGATTTATGTTTTTATTTATAAAATGTATTCTTTATAATGAATTAGATTAATAATTATGTGATTACCAAGTTTCCCTTGCATGCATATCCACTCACAATATAAGAGAAGGGTAGTTGTGTCATTAACCACCCCACTATCACATTTTAACTTAACCAAATTACCATATCATCCTTGCATGCATTTTGTGCTAGTAGTGAGAGAAGGGTAGGTTGGTAATTTTACAATTCCACTAATATAAGCACATGGGAGAATCAAACAAAAGGTTTATAATTTCTACCACGACTTCATTCACATCATTTTTCATCTTTCCCCTCTTCTTCTTCTCTCTCGGCTCACTCTCCCTCTCACTACAAGAAACAGGTCAAAAGACATCGGTTGTTGTAATATCTGGGATATAACGTGTAATTATTTTGATAATAAATAAATATTATGCATGTTCAGTATTTATTATGTGAATTATTTGCTAAGTGGTATATGTGTTTGGATGTTTAAAAACAATATAAATTGAGTATTTTCATTTTTATATCTCTAAAATAAAATATAGATAATTGGCATATCTTCCTATATATTTTTATGTTGATTTATGATTTTATAGGAAATTTATGGATTTTATAAATTCTTTTTCCGAGTATTTATAAACTATTTTATATAATCGGAAAACAGCCGACTTCACTCGTTTTTACGTTTTTATAAACCGAAACTCTTCCGAGAACTCCTTCCTAACCTAATTGCAATATTTTGAGCATTTTCCATGTTTCGACTTTTTCGATCTGGCGTACGGTTTGTCCTGTGCGGGTCCCGGCGTAATATTTTCGATACAAAAATCGTTTCGATAAATCAGTAAAACTCAGATTTTTGATAAACGGGATCTTTTTATTAAACTATTATAATTATTACCTCGTAATACGTGTAACCTGGCGTTGAGACCAAGACCGCAGTACAAATTGTACTGATTTGGATAATTATCCCTAAAACTAGTACCGTTTGGATCCGTTTTTATAAAATAAACGTACTATTTTATATCCGGAATGATCCAACGACATACTAATTTTCTGTAATTATAAATAGCCTTTACCGTATTTTATTTCGTACCGAAAATCATTTGTAAACAGTAATTATATAAATTTACAGAGAAAAAATTATATAAACATATAAACCTTCAAGAATCAAACCGCAAAATCAAGGTGTTATTGAAATCTGCTCGGGAAGCTCTAGTAACCAAAACGGAGGTTTTGAAGTGTTCTATCAGATTATCCAAGTTTCAGAACTGCAGAATCAAAGGTTTATTTCACTACGCCATAAGTGGGCTATTGTAATGCCTAAATGGTGTTACAATAGGCCCCAAAAGAGTTACATTAGGTCTATTGTAACACCAAGGGGCGTTACGTATACGAGCATTACAATAGACCTCCTAATATAACACTTCACTGATCTATTGTAACAGGAAAATATTACAATAGGCACCTATTGTAACACTAAAAGGCACAAATGTAACGCAAAATAAGTGACACAATAGCTTGATTAAGATTGCATAAGTGGGACCCACCCGTGGGTCCCATATAAGCTATTGTAACAGTTTATTGTATCTATTGTAACACAATTTTCTTATAATTAAGCAACTCTAGCAACGTAATACTATATATAATCATATATTACACTATAATAGGGGCAAATTTAACTGTTAATTTTAATTTTTTTGAAATATATGCTTAATTTAAAGAACAATCCCATAAGCAACAAAACATCAAAGTTATCATACATAATGGTCTTAATATCCAAACCATACTACTAAATAACAGTGTCAACTCCATACTAACATCAACTACTCACACCCCCGACACATATCACAACAACTTTTACTTCTAATAGGACTTCTACTAGAACTACTGCTTCTACGAGTGACACGCAGAGGGCTTCCAGTAACACTTCGACTTCGGCTCATGCCCATGCTCATGCTCCTAGTATGGGTCATGCTTCTCCTAGGGCTCATCCTCGGGCTCTTTTTCATGCATTTACTCTATACCATTAATGTACCATAATTTCTGCTCAATATCCTTGTAGGACTGAAACATTTACTCATGCTTTTACTTTAGGAGATTCTTTCTTATTACCTGTTATTTTGTTCAAACCATCAATTCAAACCCGAACAACCCTGGTTATTTTGTTCCTCATTAGAAAATGCAACAAATTATTTAATCAGAAATGGAGGTGGTGTTTGTCTAGTGGCAAACGAAAACAAATATATAATCACTTGCCTGCACATTAGTCTCACCAGCAAGTCAAATATATAGTGGGAATAAGTACAAACCAGATTATAATTTTCGGTTGTGTTGCTGTGGGTGGTGTTGCTCGGTGTCATAACTAGAGCAAGTTCCCAACCTGATGTATTACCAATTTCACTAAATGCATTACTTGTTGACTGAGGTTCACTACCTGCATGATATTGTATGTATAAGACTTATATTAAATAATCTTTGAACTAGAAATGAACTAGAATTGTCCACAACATAATAAAAGGTGTTTATTCTCTGAACAGGTGCATTAATCCTCCCAAAATTTTTCTATTGGGGTCAAGTATCACCACAATAGAAATACAAATAAAGATGCAAAAGTAACATCTTTAGCTAACCCTATTTTGGGGTCACAATATAAAAGGTGTTTATATGTATTTCTAATAATCCATGGTAGAGATTAACGCTATTTTGGGGTCACGATATACAAATGGAATAAACATGAAATATACTCCATATCCTTTCTAGATTAACACAACTACTTTGCATTGACACCATATCTCAAGACTAAAATGCAGCTTCTGTGAAGCCTTGAAACTGCAGTAATACATCCAGATGATGGACTCTGCAGCTTGGATAGCATAAAGAGTGGTATAAACTAGGAACTGGCTATAGTACTCCATATATAGACTGCAATGTCTACCCATCTGGTAAAGTCAATCACTCAACCGTACCAGAGTCCACAAGGGTTTGTTAGTAAAACAAGTCCCAGCAATATAATATCCTAGTATTTTTAAACCATAAATTTTGTAATAAGGTGCTAGACTGGGAATAAATCATGAATTTGATTAAAAATTCAGAGAATATATATAGATTCCTGTCAACCCGTGTTCATATATTCAGAAATATTCCAGCTCCTAGAAACTACAAATGTAACTTTTACATATAGTTGGGTTTTACACATGTTTACATTTTAATATGAACACAACTGAATAAAACTAGATACAGACCTACTCAGGCAAGCACTACAAGGAAAACTGGCTCAGACAAGTGTTTCAACCCGTTATCTGATACCTTAAAATTTCGTTGTCTATTGAGCCGCCGTCTCTTACATGGATCAAACAACGAGAAAAAACAGTTGTGTGAGTCATCGCAGACAACGATCAGCCATCAACCCCCGTTGTATTACAACCAGGAAAAACAACGTCTTTCCATACATTCTGTTGTAAGAAGAATAATTAGACATGTGTTAATAAAACATTGTGTATATGGTCACTAAAAGTTTAAGAATAGAACATAACACACAACCCTTATTCTGATATATATATTGTCCTTCACGTTAACAAATAATACAAACGATAACCACCGTTGTATTACAATCAGAACAAACAACGGCGAGCACATAAGAAAATGTTGTTGGAATGTGGGTATATACAACGATTTACTTGAAATAGACCGTTGTTAGGTTTGTAGTTATTCAAGTGTTTTTGATAAAAAATGTATTGTCTGAGTATTCAGAATACAATAGTTTAGTTTTACGAATCTGTGGAGTGTAGCATATTGGTACAAGCTTTTTCGGCTATTAAGGCATTATGGAAAACATATGTTACAACGTTTAGGTAAACTTAATGTTGTGTGTATTTTCTTTGAACAAAGCTTTATTCATTTGTAACATTTGTGGAAATAGCTACAGACAACAGTTTTCTTCTATTAATATATCTTATTTGTTGACATTAAACAATGGTTTGGTAAGTTAAAATCATTGTTTTATTTTTTACACACAATGGGTTGACAATAATTATACACTTGTAAAATATACATCTCTTTGACAATACTTTACTAAATATTTCATACAAATATATGAAATGTTTTATATAAAAATATGTACTGAACTATATAGAGTTTACAGTGATTTTCTTAAATAAAAGAATACATTTTTCTGTAAATAATTTCCTCCCATCTACAAAGTCCCATTGCGGCAAGAATGTTTGTTCTTGAGCTATTTCATTTAGTAGGTCTTGAGCATAATATCAAATTATGAGGAGATCTTTTGTCCTGGTGTTCCATGTGGAACTAGCAGAAAGTCTTCTGATTTCACATCCCCATGCACAATCTACACAAATAGCAGCTTACCTTAGTATATTAAATGTGATCAATAACTTTATCTAGGGAAGTTATATACAACTTCATATGTTGGGCTGAATCAGTAATAAAAAAAACACGAAGACACACCTAAGTCTCTTTCAAAATGGAAATGCAATTATACATACATCAAAACTGCTTATTGCAGAATAAATGATCCATGAGATTAGGTAGAAGTCATACATTATTTCTTTGATACACTTCACAATTGGAGACTTTCTATGTGGTTTTAGATTGAACAACATTTATGTTGCTGCAACCACATGGACAGTGGAACCTTCAAAAAGAAAGTGTCATCAGTCTCTAATAATTTAGAAGAAGGGCAGCGGCAATATGATGCAAAAAGTAACAAATCGACCTTTGTTTCGCACAAGAAAATCCTCAATCAATTTGATTAACGATTTTCACGTAGAGTGCTGCAGAAAAATAGTACAATTATTTAGTATAGAACTTGTGAAACAAAGCATATAATAATAGTGTATCAATATAAGGGGGTAAAATAGAAAAGGACCTTATTGGAGATGCCAATGCAGACATATTCTTCTAAAACCAAGCTATCCAATCTGCCAAGAAACCATACCTATCAAAAAGTATATTATTTTTAATATCAAAAGCAAAAGATAAGATAAGATAATATGACTCTACAAAAGCTATTAGATTAAAAATCACTAGGATGTTAAATTGTTGGCCTAAGTACAAGATAACTCAGATTAAGGAATGGAAAACTCAGCCACCTTTGCCTGGGAATTATCCCATTTTCTAGCCGTTGTATCCACCAAGTTTTTAGTATTCGAGTCTTTATTAGCAGTTTTTTCTTGCATCTTCTTTTTAGAGAGAGGCATCTTAACCGTCATAGACATTAGTGCTTCATCGTCTAATTTGGTAGAAGAATCATACAACTTCATATATAACCTGTCCGAGAAGAACATAAAAGCTAATAGATAAAAACAACAGATGCTTGTAATATATTTTCATATAAAAGAAATGGAAAATCATTATTTCATAGTAAAATCCATTGTAATACTAAAAATTGAGCAACCTGTGTATTCACACACTAACAACTGAAAGAAATGGTTGAAAGGCTTTCATAGACCAGCAAGTGTATATACCGCAAAAGAACATTACAAAACCATGGTGGCGTTATTGCTTGCTCTGTATTTGTGATTATTTGGACACTTGACAATTTGTAAGTAGCATAGGACAGTTGCCCAGTTTGTAAGTAGGCATAAATTTGTTGAATTTGTTTATAAACTACATTACCAAGAACATCCTCACCAACTACACAGGTGCACAAATGCTTTACAAAGGAGACTTTTACTTGTTCATTCAACATGATTGATTGAAAAGAAAAATAAAGACAATTGACTAAATACTCCTAAACAATATAAGAAAATCACCTAATGATTCCAGTAGCTGATTTATGAAAATATGAGCATGGATCTAGTGGCTCTTGACATCTCAATGATTCAACAAATGTATGAAGAGTCAGTTTCCCTAACTGCTAGAGCCGCTTGACTTGTGTTTTTGTTCCAATTTTCAAGTCTAACCAGAGATGACTCGACTAAGAAATAGCCAGAGGTTATACAAACACATAAACGTAACTAACAACAAAATTTCAGATCCCATGAGAGAAAGGTAAAGGGAATACATAATTACAAAAAATAAAATGAAACATACAAACATATAAATCAATTTACACAAAAAGGTAATGGATACTATACCTCATAATTGAACCTCAAGAAATATTGTAAGCCGTAGTTGCTTGAACCCAAATATATTTTTCCAAATTACTGAAACCTAAAATCCCTTTAACTAAACTCCTGAAATCTAATTGAACAAGAACTTTTTGAATCAAAATATGTTTCAAACCCTAATTGAAACTAGTAAGAGACAGAGAGAGGAGAAGCTCACAGGTGGGTGTGTATATATCGAGTGAGAGATTGAGAGAAGGCGGGATGTTTTCCCCAAATTTGTAAAGGGGGAAATGAAAATGATTGAATGGGGAATGAAAACGGGAGCGGGAGACAAAATTAAAAGAAATGGGAAACAAAATATTAAAATTGGCGGGATACAAAGTTTTAATTGTGTTTTTATGAATATTCTTAATTTAATATTATAAACATATTTTTTTTTAATTTTGAAATAAATTTTGTCACATAAATATTATTTTTTTCATACGATTTGATTGTCGAAATAATATTTTATAAAATTCTGGAAAGAATTCTGTTTAAGAAAATAATATTTTTACTGGATTTTTGTTAAAAAATTGTAGAAGTTAAATTTTTATTTTTTAATTATTCATGAACATCACTAATATAAGTATGCATTGGCATTATAGACTTACATAATCTAAAGAATTATTTTATAGATGTATATTTGTTATTTATCACGTTAGATCACCTAAACCCTAATTTTAATTTTAATTTTTGGAAAGATAAACCATTGTCTACTGAACCAACTTTTAAATATTTAAAATTCTAATTTTCTTGTTAATTTTACTTTTACCGGATTTTCCTTATAATGTCATACAAGAAAAGTTTAATTTTTTTATAATTTTTTCACATGGCTAAAATCTATATAATTTAACATCCGTACAGTTGAATCATCTAAAAAAAATATTTTGTAATTCGGGAATGAATCTCGTTTAAGGTGGTAGTACAAGTGTTTTATTTTAAAAATACTTGTATAAGGTAGATTAATACAACGTGCTTTTTCGAAAAATACTTGTTTGAATTGAACAATTAACAATGTAAATTTGAAGTATAATTATTAGGTATATTTGTAGGTTAGCACACATATGATACGCCGAATAATATTATAACGAGTTATATCTGAAAAGTAGCACTATTAACATTCGTAGATAATGTCAACTAAATCCTAATATCGTTATTATGACTTGTATTTGTAAGTTAGTATATAGATTATGTGCTGCTTTATGTTATTACGAGTAATATTCGTAAGTTAACGCTATTAACGTCCGTACGAAGTCCACAAAACCAACAAATAGATATTATGAGTTACATTTTTAACTTAATCTACACGTTATGTCCTCATCAATGTGATTATCTGTTGACGCTATTAATATTCGTGTAACGTCTAATACTAATAGGTAAAAGAATTCAAAATTCTATGAAAAAGGTGATTTCAAATCTTAATAAACACAAATTAATTTGGTGTAAGTTATTGGTTACTCGTATAAATTAATAAACGGTGGCATATAATTATTCCGAAAAAAAATTTAAAACTAGTAAAAGTATAGACAACGGTTTTTTCTAAAATCATGTTGTGGTAAGTTACTTTACATAAGTGTTTTTTAGGAAATACCGTTGTTGGAATTCTACAACGGTTTTTTCTTTAAGATTGTTGTAGTATTATAAATTTTACAACAGATTATAAATATCGATAACGGTTGTCTGAATGTTACAAGTGTTTTATTTTAAAAATACTTGTATAAGGTAGATTAATACAACGTGCTTTTTCAAAAAACACTTGTT
Organism: Apium graveolens; assembly: GCF_009905375.1. Lineage (NCBI taxonomy): Eukaryota > Viridiplantae > Streptophyta > Magnoliopsida > Apiales > Apiaceae > Apium > Apium graveolens. The sequence continues at coordinate 14,299,685 of NC_133648.1, read as the reverse complement.
TGAATTGAACAATTTAACATTTACCAGATTTTTACCAGACACTTGTCGAAAGGGGTACTTTTACCAGATTTTTCTAATCCTGGCATGCAAAATAAATTTCAAATTTTTTAATAATTTTTTCGTATGACTAAAATCGATATATCCTAACATCCGTACGGTTGGATCGTCGAAAAATCATTTTAAAAAATTAATCCTGTAAATCGGGAACGAGTCTCGTTGTCGGGAGGGGTACTTTTACCATATTTTTCTAATCCTGACATGCAAAATGAATTTCAAATTTTTTGATAATTTTTTCTTATGACTAAAATCGATATATCCTAACATCCGTACGGTTGGATCGTCGAAAAATCATTTTAAAAAATTACTCTTGTAAATCGGGAACGAGTCTCGTTGTCGGGAGGGGTACTTTTACCAGATTTTTCTAATCCTGGCATGCAAAATGAATTTCAAATTTTTTAATAATTTTTTCTTATGACTAAAATCGATATATCCTAACATCCGTACGGTTGGATCGTCGAAAAATCATTTTAAAAAATTAATCCTGTAAATCGGGAACGAGTCTCGTTGTTGGGAGGGGTACTTTTACCAGATTTTTCTAATCCTGGCATGCAAAATGAATTTCAAATTTTTTAATAATTTTTTCGTATGACTAAAATCGATATATCCTAACATCCGTACGGTTGGATCATCGAAAAATTATTTTAAAAAATTAATCCTGTAAATCGGAAACGAGTCTCGTTGTCGGGAGGGGTACTTTTACCAGATTTTTCTAATCCTGGCATGCAAAATAAATTTCAAATTTTTTAATAATTTGTTCTTATGACTAAAATCGATATATCTTAACATCCGTACGGTTGGATCGTCGAAAAATCATTTTAAAAAATTAATCCTGTAAATCGGGAACGAGTCTCGTTGTCGGGAGGGGTACTTTTACCAGATTTTTCTAATCCTGACATTCGAGATGAATTTCAAATTTTTTAATACTTTTTTCATGTGACTAAAATGAGTATTTCTTAACATCCGTACGGTTGGATCCTCTGAAAAATCATTAAAAAAATTTATCTTTTTTATCAGGTATGAAAAAAATCTAGTACGAGGCAACACCCAACGGTTTTTTATGAAAAAATCTTGTTTGAAATAAATTGTGACAACAGGGTTTTTGATAAAAACCGTTGTCTTAGATGATCAACTTTTTTAAATCTTACGGCTGATATTAAATCTACTTTTAATCAACGGCTCTAATTACACCAACTCAACAATCCAAGTGAATGTTTTTTCCCCAATCATATGGTGCCACCTCATCACAAGCAACACTTCAGAAATTTCAAGAATCAGACTTACAGACAACGGTTTTTTATGAAAAAAGGTTGTCTTAGATGAACATTGACAACATTTATTTGAACAAAAGCTGTTGTGTAAGCGTAGCAGCGTTTTTTAATCTAATGGCTGATATTAAATATACATTCAATCAACTGCTCTTATTACACCAACTCAGCAATCCAAGTGAATGTTTTTTCACCAATCACATGGTGCAACCTCATCACAAACAAGTGTGAAAAAATCTTTTAAAAAATTTATTTTGTTCATCGGGAACGAATCCCGTGTTGGGAAGAAGTGCTTTTACCAGATTTTTCTAATCCTGACATTCGAGATGAATTTGAAATTTTTTAATACTTTTTTCATGTGACTAAAATAAGTATATCTTAACATCCGTACGGTTGGATCGTTGAAAAAATCATTTAAAAAAATTATCTTGTTCATCGGGAAAGAATTTCATGTTGGGAAGTAGTGCTTTTACCAGATTTTTCTAAACCTGACATTCGAGATGAATTTAAAATTTTTTAATACTTTTTTCATATGACTAAAATAAGTATATCTTCACATCCGTACGGTTGGATCGTCAAAAAAATCATTTAAAAAATTTATCTTGTTCATCGGGAACGAATCCCGTGTTGGGAAGTAGTGCTTTTACCAGATTTTTCTAATCTTGACATTCGAGATGAATTTAAAATTTTTTAATACTTTTTTTATGTGACTAAAATAAGTATTTCTTAACATCCGTACGGTTGGATCATCTAAAAAATAATTTTAAAAAATTATCTCTTTTATCGGGTATGGAAAAAAATCTAGTACGAGGCAACATCCAACGGTTTTCTATGAAAAAGTCTTGTCTGAAATAAATAGTGACAACAGTTTTTTTGAAAAAAACCCGTTGTTTTAGATGATCAACTTTTTTAAATCCTACGGCTGATATTAAATCTACTTTTAATCAACGGCTCTAATTACACCAACTCAACAATCCAAGTGAATATTTTTTCACCAATCACATGGTGCCACCTCATCACAAGCAATGCTTCAGAAATTTCAAGAATCAGATTTACAGACAACGGTTTTCTATGAAAAAAGGTTGTCTTAGATGAACATTGACAACATTTATTTGAACAAAAGCTGTTGTGTAAGCGTAGCAGCGTTTTTTAATCTAATGGCTGAAATTAAATATACTTTCAATCAACTGCTCTTATTACACCAACTCAGCAATCCAAGTGAATGTTTTTTCACCAATCACATGGTGCCACCTCATCTCCTCTTAATGAACGTCTCTCATTATACCAGCTCACCAATACAAGTGACAATGGTTTTATGACCAAAACGCTTGTGTGATGTCGTGACATACAACAGAATAAAAATACTTGTATGTCAAGTGATATTTAGACAACACAATGGAAGTACGTTGTTTGATTCGAGCTTAACTAATCCATTAAGAAAACACTTGTCTCATTCCAACAACGGTGTTTCACAACGTTGTCTCCATTACTTTCAGACAATGCAAAATTAAACTGTTGTACAAACTACCTCATTTGCACAACATATCTTTAGAAAGGCTTGTCTGTGTCGATTACCTAGACAATAGTTTTTAAAGCATTGTAGGAATGATGAAATCTTTTTATTTAAACAACACCTTATCTCATAAAACGGTTGTCTGATACGATATGCTAGACAATAGTTTTAAACCTATTGTAGTAAAGGGATTCACACAACACCCGTTTTCTGGTTTTTAAAAAACTGTTGTGTAAAATTTCTGGGCAACACTTTTTTGGTCAAGCGTTGTCTGATGGGTGTTGTCTGATGTCATTTTTCTTGTAGTGAAGAATCCATGACACGAAATCGCAATCTCAAAGGCGTCCATCATTGCACCACGGACAAATCCATTACGATCATAAGAAGATATTTCATTGATGTTAAGATCAATACAAACCTTGACAAGCTCTTCACCAATTCGTTTTGCAGCTTCCTGAGATTATGAAATGTGAACAAAGCTAATCTAAACAGAAGATCAACGTCAAGAAACTCAACCACAAGATTTTTCCAAGTGATAAGTAGACAAAAACTCTCGGTTCTTTTAAAATAAGCACCTTCTATAAGATATGGTCTACTCTCTTGACATCAACTTATGTAGAATGTGTACTTACAACAGTGCTACAGGCGGGGTCCACACGCATTGCTTTCTGCAGAGTACCTCCATAAAAAAAATTCTTGTTATGATCATCAACCAGCATAGCATATAACTGTTTATGGGAGCAGAACACCGAAAGTCTTGGTCTTGTAGGCGTACCATTAAACTGCTCAAACCAAAAACATAATTCGTAAACTAAGCTGTAGTAAAGATAAGCTCAAAACAAAACAACAAATCAAGCAATGAAGTACGATCGACAAATCAAGCTAAAAAAGATTACTAGGACAACATAAAGTTAGAGTTATGTTGAATTCAGCAATAAGCACCAAAAAATTTAAAGTTTCAAAAACTTTTGTCAAATGAAGATTATGTGCCTTGACAGCATTGTAACACCGCAATTTATGTGGTTGAAGACGTGCACAAACTAGTTATCAGAGACTTAGTCAATGCCTTTACAGTAAACAAATGAGTACCTTTTCGCTATAATAGAAATACATTTTTCTATTGTGCAACTGATATTGCATTGTTAATGTTGTATTTATTTGTAATGGATACAACCTTTATCGATGTATAGCTTTTATAGCAATTGACCAAGAAACAACACAAATAAAGATGCAAAAGTAACATCTTTAGCTAACCCTGTTAATTTATTAAGGATATAAGACACTTTTAATATCAGTTGATTGCTTCATCATTGGAGAAAAATATTCCTATAGTCTGTTGATGCAGACTAAGGACAAGATGAAAGTGTTTGTCCTAAATCCAATCATGTATGATGAATTAGGAAGAACTTTCTTGTATTCCTATTTGATTTCATTGAAATTAATAAAAGACTTGTTTTGGTTTTGTTATGGGCTTTATCTATTTAAAGTGTTTTAAATGAGATGCTCCATAGTTTAGAGTAAAGCTTCCAGAATTATAATGAGATTATAATAGTAAGATCTAGAAGATGATAACTCTAGACTTAAACAGTTCCTGATCATAGGATAACTAATCGGATGTTAGTGGATCCGCAAAAATTGGGACATACTATGCTTGCTCCCTTCAGGAGGATGTCTGTTCTCATAGGCATTTGTGTGGTGACACTATAGCTAGTATGTAGGTGCTTATTAGGGAATAAGTTCACTGAACATGACTCGATAAGTTGAACAACTAATGGAGATTACTCACGTGTCAATAGTTATTCACTGAGTGATAGTTATAAAGATAAAATATGGGGCTAATATATATATATATATATATATATTGATATATTAAGAAAAACCCTAGAAGAGCCCTATAAATAGAATGAGATGGCTCCATCTTCTTCCTCTCTCTCTCTTCCCCCCAAAAACTCCATTTTTATAAAAGCTTGGTTTTATAAAAAGCTTCATCGAAGAGGATTATTCTTGGTGGATACCGGTAGAGTGCTTCACATGCTGAGGAGCAACTGTTAGCAACCATATTATAAAGCTTCGATTTTAAGGTATGGTTACGATTCCTCCGTTTTTTCTGATTTATACGTTTTTCTATATGTGCGATACATGGTTTTTACGGAATAATTGTTATATCACGCTTCCGCTCATCCGTAAATTCCTTCACAAGATACAGCTACCAAAGTATTTCCGAAAGCAACCATAATGTAATACTGCCATAGTCTAATTCGTCAAATTGGGACGGTAAAGGAAGCCCCTAGGTTTAGCAAATATTTTAAAAAAATGTAATTGGAGAATTATACAAGGTCAATTTATCGTAACACACACAGTACTTCCAAGTAAATAATTCTTTCCAGACTTTTCTGAATGTATATATCTCTGATTAGAAATATTTAGGATAGATTTTGAAGATAGACATAATAGTATTAATCTGATGATCTCGGGAAACAGCGTGTACTAAATAAATTAACCATTTTCATGCATAAGAGTCTGTTAAATTCTTTTGTTTGGTTCCTAGTAAGGTTTCAGCTTAAACTATATGATACTGACTAGTAACTACATATAAGTGTGAATCAATTAATTTACAAGTGGATGTAAAAAATGTAATCGAGGAGGATATTATAAGCTGGTTAAAAGTCTCAGCATCTAAGTGTCATTTATGAAATAGTCCATAAAAATAGCATTAAAATCCTACATAGGCACTAATGGCACTATAACTGTACACACGAATGTAGACGCCTTAAAAAACAAACCTTGCGCTGCTCACTCATAAGATAATCAACTTGTCGATATTAGGAACATCAAGCAATTTAGGCATCAAATGGTTGCTAAAATGTCTCGGAGCTACTTTCACAACCTGTCCGGTTTTCCTTAGCTTGTCGACACTTTGTAAAGTAATCACACAGATATAAACATTTCAAATTGTTCATTCAATTGTTAAATAGGAAACAAGAAATAGAAATAAATGATAAGTGAAAAACTCACAGTGGTAAGAATAACATCTAGTTTTTGATATCGAAAACCTTGATCAGCAAACAGAATGGGGTTAATGGATATGAGCATAAAACTGAAAACCCAACTGAAATTAGTACATAACTTAGCGAAGCTTTAACACCCAATAGGACTAAATTAAAAATTTCAAACTCCTAACGCCGAATTACAAATCCCTAATCGCCTCCAACATCACAACATGTATATATGTTAAGTAGAGAAAGTATGTAAATATGTTAAATCAGAGCAAATATATAAATATTTACCGATTAATCGGTCCACAAGAACTAAAATCCCAATTTGGATTCCTCGAAACCCTACAAAATCAAATAAATTGAATATTTAGTAACAACCTTTAAATTAGAGAAATATAATTGTGTATTCAAATAGTAAATCTCCAATTTCATCATTGGTTCATCCTTGAATTTGAGAGAGAAAGAGAGTGTGTTTTCAAAGAAAAGAGAGAGAGAGAGAGAGAGAGTATCTAACGGAGTATGTTTTGTCTAATTGACCAAGTACGGGATTTTATCGTTGAGGCGGGGAAAATACCGCCCATTTCTCACTTAAAAAACCGTGAATGATTTCTAATTTTTATATTTTAATTATTAAATTATTAATTCATTATATAAAAAATTTAGAAAGTGATTGTTATATTTTCGCATTATAAATTTTATTATTTATAAAATATTATATATTACATTCTTGATTCATCAATAATCTAGAATATAACTTTAATAATAGTTTAATGATAATATTTTCACTTAAATGTTTTAAAAATAAAAAAGTTGGTGTGCATATGTTGTGTACTTGATGATTTCATAAACAAAATATCTAAGTAGATTTTACTTAGTGAAATTATGTAGCACTCGACGGATAAGAATTATAGTCCCGACGGATAACTCATTATAGTCCCGACGGATGGTTAACTTATTATCCATCGAGTGAGCAGCTTATGTAATAATAAGTTTGAAGCACAGTTATGTATGCACCTTTGTATAGAATCTGTAGTAGCATATAAGTCATGTTGACTTTAACTAGATATGCAGAATAGGTTGATTAATTGTACATAATTGATGTCTTGTAATTCTGCATAAGTGATATAGAGTCAAGTGCCAAAATAGCTACCGACGGATGATTAACAAAGCCATCGACGGATGATCAAATGACTATCAACGGATGTTTAATATAGCAGTCGACGGATGATCAATTAAATCATCAACGGATATTCTGAAAGTCGACGGATGATCATATGAAGAATTCAAACAGCAGTTGAACAGTGAAAGCTGACACACAACCGTCGAGATGTATACAAACACATTGTGGAAGCCCATTAACTGGGTAATATAGGACAAAAAGCAGCAAAGCTTAAGACTGTTAGATTTTATATTTGTTCAGTCTTTTTGACTTTGTAATCTTGGTATTATATAAACCAAGAGAGTAGCAAACAGAGAAATAACTGAGATAGTTGAAAAATACAAAAACAGAGAAATCTTGGTAAGCAGAATCTTTAGCATTTCCTGTATTCTCAGTAGTTCCATTTGTAAGCAGCTGTGAGCATTTCTGCTCACAGAGTCCTCTCGATATATTATATATATCTCTGGTGGAATTGTTTAAATCCAACAGAAAGTTTTTAAAGACTCTTGTTTTTAATTACTTATGTTTTGATTCAATTAAGTTTACATTCCGCATTGTGCTAATCAAAACAAATATATTTATAATCGAGTTGAACATTTTTATTTTAAGAAAAAGGTTCAAGAATTCCATTCAAACCCCCTTCTGTAATTCTTGCTATATTGTTAAGGGACTAACAAAAGTAACTAATGTAACACCAAGTGCTGGTGTTACATGTTGTGCAACACCATAAATCCGGTGTAACATTAACTTTATAATTATTGTAACACTAATTGAGAGGTGTTAAAATATGACAAAAATTTCATACCTAATGTAACACTCCTTGTAACACTTGCATTACAGTAGCCCACTTATGGCGTAGTGTTTTCTATATTTTTATTTATTTTCGAATTATTTTGATTAAAATTATAAATTTTTGTTCGGATGATTGTTTGAATGATTTGATGCTTGCAGGTTGTAGACCTTGTTTTCCTGAAGATTTTGATATGTCATGACTGATTTGGAGTTCAATAACATGTTAAAAATTGAGTTTAATTTTCAAATTTTGAAATTAGGGTTTATAACCCGTATCAATGTTCTTAATTGAAATTTAGGGCTTTTTGTTCGAGGGGTTACTAGATGTTCTAGATGGGTGGGTTTTGTTCCCCTTGAAATTTGAAATCGATTGGTGTATAGCTCATTAACAGACGATCCCTGGTTTGAAGGGAGTTGTCATTTGAAGTTTTTGTCGAGTTCACCGGAAACCGGCGAACTTCTTGGCCAATTTCCGGCCAACTCAGGGGTTATTAGAATGATTTGATTGAATGGTTGTGTTCCTGGTATTGTGTAGATTAAATCTGGAGCTTGTGGAGGTGTGAGGATTCCGGGAACGTCGTCTCCGGCGAGACAGGGCATTTTCCGGCGACGGGGATGCAAAATTGAACTTTAGTCCCTGTTGTTTTGAAAACGATGAAGTTCAGTCCCTATAGTTTGTAAACTTTGCAAAAATAGGATTCCTGTTTATAAATTATTTAAAAATTATATTTCCTATTTATTTTAATTATAAAAATTCGTTTTTAATTATTAAAAATTCCAAAAATTATTATTTTAAATCCGAAAATTATTTTAAATTCAAAAATAAATCTGAATTAATTAGTTAATTAATTTTAGTTTATAATTAATTAGCTAATTGGTCAATTAATTCAAAAATTAATTGATTAATTGATTTAATTAATTATTAATTTATTTTAATTAATTATTTAATTGGATTTAATTATTTTTAAATGATTTAAAAATTCCGAAAAATAGTTTCGAGCTTTAAAATATTATTTTAAATTATTTTCAAGGCTCGATAATTATTATAAAATTATTTTGAAGCCGGATTTGGCCAACCGAACCCTGTTTATTGCTTCATAATTTACCCAACGACCCGTTTGGACTCCGAAAAAAGTTTTAAAATTCATATTAAATACCCGAAAGACTGTTTATGACCCGATACATCCTTATAAATGAAATTTCATTGAGTGTGTGACGTGTTATGTGTCATATGTGACTTGTTTGTTTGACTTTCGGTCTATATATTCAGAGTTTACTTGTTTTTAGCATAACTTTTAAACCGTTAGTCGGATTTGGGTAAAATGAAGGGTAGATGGATGTGTATAACAAATAGAATCGTATGAGTTGAGTATTGATAGATACTTATGATATGTGAGCAGAAGAGGCAAGGCGTAGGAAAGGGAAATAAGTAGTCGAGGAATAGGAGATTGTGATTGGAAGACAGTGAAGTATAGCAAGCTAATATCAAGCAAGTGTTCTGAACTTTCTCAAGATATATTGTAGATTATTGATAATCCTGTTTTATATTACAAGTGCTTTGAAGCACTGAACCCTAAACCTTGATTCCAGTTATTGATCTTTGAACCATAAACCTTATTCTTTCTGAACCATTGATTGTTGATTACCCGAATACGAACCACAGCTATATGATACTACTCCACAAATACATACAAACTAAATACCAACCACTGAATCAAATTGCTTATATATTCAAACCATTGTACCTTATGCTTTGAAAGAACAAATCCTTATAACCTTGACACTTTGATTCTTTTATTACCATCTCATTATTGGACAACAAATGTTGCTTATGATTTTGTTTATTGCTTTGTATTGTTTATTCTGTTATTATGATAGAATTGGATTGTTTTATAAAATTGTAGACCAGATTCGTGGTCAGACCATATTGGTTGTCAAGTTTATCCTTAACTCTTTTCACTTGATGATCATTATTCTCAGTCTTGTCAATGTGACTTGCTGAGCTAGTTAGCTCATTTGTGCGATGTTGTTTATGTTCTTTTTCAGTTAAGAAGGAACCTGTTGGTAGCGAGGATCCCCAATCCAGTGCGAGATCTAGGGGTCCAGGTTGATCGAGTTAAGCTAGCTAACATCTTTTGGAATAGTTTATGTTTGTGAAGTTTGTAATAATGTTTATTATTATTCAGTTTTAAGTTTGAATGGTTGGGATTTGGACGTTTGTAATATACATGTGTGTGTGTGGCTTGTGTACATACTTTAACCTGTTGCGGTCCGTGGTAGTTGGTAAGTAGGGTCACTACATATCACTACAAGAAAAATGCCATCAGACAACACCCATCAGACAACGCTTGACCAAAAAAGTATTGCCCAGAAATTTTACACAACAGTTTTTTAAAAACCAGAAAACGTGTGTTGTGTGAATCCCTTTACTACAATAGGTCTAGCATATCGTATCAGACAACTGTTTTATGAGATAAGGTGTTGTTTAAATAAAAAGATTTCATCATTCCAAAATGCTTTAAAAACTATTGTCTAGGTAATCGACACAGACAAGCCTTTCTAAAGATATGTTGTGCAAATGAGGTAGTTTGTACAACAGTTTAATTTTGCATTGTCTGAAAGTAATGGAGACAACGTTGTGAAACACCGTTGTTGGAATGAGACAAGTGTTTTCTCAATGGATTAGTTAAGCTGGAATCAAACAACGTACTTGCATTGTGTTGTCTAAATATCACTTGACATACAAGTGTCTTTATTCTGTTGTATGTCACGACATCACACAAGCGTTTTGCTCATAAAACCATTGTCACTTGTATTGGTGAGCTGGTATAATGAGAGACGTTCATTAAGAGGAGATGAGGTGGCACCATGTGATTGGTGAAAAAATATTCACTTGGATTGCTGAGTTGGTGTAATAAGAGCAGTTAATTGAAAGTATATTTAATATCAGCCATTAGATTAAAAGACGCTTTGTTCAAATAAATGTTGTCAATGTTCATCTAAGACAACCTTTTTTCATAGAAAATCGTTGTCTGTAAGTCTGATTCTTGAAATTTCTGAAGCATTGCTTGTGATGAGGTGGCACCATGTGATTGGTGAAAAAACATTCACTTGGATTGTTGAGTTGGTGTAATTAGAGCCGTTGATTAAAAGTAGATTTAATTTCAGCCGTAAGATTTAAAAAAGTTGATCATCTAAGACAACGGTTTTTTTTAAAAAAACTGTTGTCACAATTTATTTCAGACAAGACTTTTCATAAAAAACCGTTGGGTGTTGCCTCGTACTAGATTTTTTTCATACCTGATGAAAAAGATAAATTTTTTTCATGATTTTTTAGAGGATCCAACCATACGGATGTTAAGAAATACTCATTTTAGTCACATGAAAAAAGTATTAAAAAATTTGAAATTCATCTCGAATGTCAGGATTAGAAAACTCTGGTAAAAGTACCCCTCCCGATAACGAGACTCGTTCCCGATTTACAGGATTAATTTTTTAAAATAATTTTTCAACGATCCAACCGTACGGATGTTAAGATATATCGATTTTAGTCATAAGAACAAATTATTAAAAAATTTGAAATTCATTTTGTATGCCAGAATTAGAAAAATCTGGTAAAAGTACCCCTCCCGACAACGAGACTCGTTCCCGATTTACAGGATTAATTTTTTAAAATGATTTTTTGATGATCCAACCGTACAGATGTTAGGATATATCGATTTTATTCATAAGAAAAAATTATTAAAAAAATTGAAATTCATTTTGCATGCCAGGACTAGAAAAATCTGGTAAAAGTACCCCTCCCGACAACGAGACTCGTTACCGATTTACAGGATTAATTTTTTAAAATAATTTTTCGACGATCCAACCGTACGGATGTTAAGATATATCGATTTTAGTCATAAGAAAAAATTATTAAAAAATTTGAAATTCATTTTGCATGCCAGGATTAGAAAAATCTGGTAAAAGTACCCCTCCCGACAACGAGACTCGTTCCCGATTTACAGGATTAATTTTTTAAAATAATTTTTCGACGATCCAACCGTACGGATGTTAGGATATATCGATTTTAGTCATAAGAAAAAATTATTAAAAAATTTGAAATTCAGTATGCATGCCAGGATTAGAAAAATCTGGTAAAAGTACCACTCCCAACAACGAGACTCGTTCCCGGTTTACAGGATTAATTTTTTAAAATAATTTTTCGATGATACAACCGTAAGGATGTTAGGATATATCGATTTTAGTCATAAGAAAAAATTATTAAAAAAATTAAAATTCATTTTCCATGCCAGGATTAGAAAAATCTGGTAAAAGTACCCCTCCCGACAACGAGACTCGTTCCCGATTTACAGGATTAATTTTTAAAATGATTTTTCGACGATCTAATCGTACGGATGTTAAGATATATCGATTTTAATCATAAGAAAAAATTATTAAAAAATTTGAAATTCATTTTGCATGCCAGGATGAGAAAAATCTGGTAAAAGTACCTCTCCCGACAACGAGACTCGTTCCCGATTTACAGGATTAATTTTTTTAAATGATTTTTCGACGATCCAACCGTACGGATGTTAAGATATATCGATTTTAGTCATAAGAACAAATTATTAAAAAATTTGAAATTCATTTTGCATGCCAGGATTAGAAAAATCTGATAAAAGTACCCTTCCCGACAACGAGACTCGTTCCCAATTTACAGGATTAATTTTTTAAAATGATTTTTCGACGATCCAACCGTATGGATGTTCGGATATATCGATTTTAGTCATAAGAAAAAATTATTAAAAAATTTGAAATTCATTTTGCATGCCAGGATTAGAAAAATCTGGTAAAAGTACCCCTCCCGACAACGAGACTCGTTCCCGATTTACAGGATTAATTTTTTAAAATGATTTTTCGACGATCCAACCGTACGGATGTTAAGATATATCGATTTTAGTCATAAGAAAAAAATATTAAAAAATTTGAAATTCAGTTTGCATGCCAGGATTAGAAAAATCTGGTAAAAGTACCCCTCCCAACAACGAGACTCGTTCCCGATTTACAGGATTAATTTTTTAAAATGATTTTTCGACGATACAACCGTACGGATGTTAGGATATATCGATTTTAGTCATAAGAAAAAATTATTAAAAAATTTGAAATTCATTTTGCATGCCAGGATTAGAAAAATCTGGTAAAAGTACCCCTCCAGACAACGAGACTCGTTCCCGATTTACAGGATTAATTTTTTAAAATGATTTTTCGACGATCCAACCGTACGGATGTTTACATATAATTACTATAGTCACATGAAAAAACTATTAAAAAATTTTAAATTCATCTTGAATGACGAAAATAGAAAAATTTGGTGAAATCACTACTTCCAAACACAAGATTCATTTCCGACTACCAATATAATTTTTTTGTATAATTTTTTCAACGATCCAACCGTGTGAATGTTAGGATATATTGATTGAAGTCATATACACAAATTATCAAATATAAATATATGAATATATATATATATATATATGTAAAATAGTTTTTAATATTTATTTACTTAAATTTTAATAAAAATTCTATTGAAATATATGCTGTATAAGGGCAAAACATGTGAAAATTGAAGCGGCAAATGGACCGCTCTTTCCCATTTTTCCCCAAATGACACCCCGCCTTAACAAATAGTGCAGTCTAATTACTTCACAGATCTGAATGTCTCTCTCTCATCTCTCTCTTCCTTTCTCTCTCCCCCGCTCTTCTCCCTGTCTACTTTTCCGGTTATGCAAAATTTATACATACATAAATGTTTATTTTGATTTTAGCCTTTTTTGATTGATTTGTATGTTCATTTTCCCCTAATCTTCCCAATTCTAGGGCTCAAACTCAAAATTTTATCCATTAAAATCAATGGCATCTTCACTCTCAAGAACTCTATTTTGTTCTCTTTTCTCAATATCTCGTACAAAACTATCTCATATTACTACTACAAATCTCTCCTCTCTCTCGTATTGCACTGACTCGTCGAGAAACGCGTCCGATTTAGAAATGGAAAATGTACCTGACTCGCCACTTGACTCAGTAGTTGACTCAGTAATTGACAGTTCCCAAGGTGGAAGGCTCTCAGAGACCTGCTTCTGTTGAGTACTTGATCGAAAAGGGCCTCGATTACGACATTTATAAGGTCTACATTCTTCTATTTAGGGGGCAATCGATCTTCTATTAGCCGTATACAAGAGGAAATTTAAGTTTTTAGGGGGTTATTTGACCTATGGATATAAGGTATGCATATTGTCTTGAACTGAATTCATTGTTTTCTTAACATTGTCTTGAATTAAATTCATTCTTTTCATTAACTGAAATGGCTTCTTATCTTTTTATTGATAAAAATTATTCGAGACTTATTTTTAATTACCTAGCAGGACTTCTCACCTTAGACCTGTCAGTAGATTACCTAGAAGGATACTCTGAAGATGGGCCAGATATTTACATAAGAATGGCAGCATCTGAATTAGGTAAACTCCCTGCTCTGTATATTAAGGGTCTTCACTTTTTACTGATAACAGTGAAGTTTCTTGAAGTTTTCTTTTAACTATCTGGCTGCACAGAGAAAATAGGGGGAACCAGATTACACAGGCAAGTATGGATCATTGTAGTCTCTGTAGTACTATTTGTACTACTTGCTGTGATACTTGTGTTCTTATTAAAGAACAAAAGGCTGAAGAGAGAAGGTACAAATTTTAATTAAAATTACTTTAAAAAGTCGAAAATACATTCAAAGAATGAACTGACTTTTGACCAGTAAAGAACTAAACTACCTTCTTATATTAATCTTATTCTTTTTTGCAGAAAGGTTGAAATTCAGTTCAGAAAGTATTGCCCTAACCAAGATTGAGGGCGAAGAGTTGGAACTGCCACTAATTAGCTTTGATTTTATTGAAAAGGCGACAAATTCGTTCTCCCACAACAATAAGCTTGGAGAGGGAGGTTTTGGACCTGTTTTCAAGTTAATAATATGAAACATAAACAACATATGAAGGATTCATGTTAACTGATATTCATCCATTAGTTTTATATTACTTGGATATACAGATTATTAAGTATGAGCTGAATGTTGATAATGAATGCACAGGCCGACGAGAGTGATTGCAAAAGAATAATAGATTTAGAATACCACCTCAATGATCTATTTTCTTTTGATATATGGTTACTGCTGTATGTTTTTTCTTTTGAAATGCTAGTGTTTTCTGGTTGCAAGTGCTAGAAAAATTAGGGATTGCAATGGATACTTAATGTGATTGTGAGGCATTCTTTTTGAAGCAATCGTTATAACCAGGGAAATCAGTTATAATGGGCATACACTAAATGAGTTTGTTGCCCAAAGGATTTCTGCATATGTCAGTCAACGGGATCGGCACACAGCTGAAATGACAGTGAGGGAGACTCTTGAACTTTCAGGACGGTGTCAAGGATTTGGATTCAAGCAAGGTAAGCCTAAAGAAAATGGTGTAGATTTTGAATATATATTTATCTTTTATCTGTCGATTAGTTTCATTTTGTAAATTTTAGATCATGAATCTAACCATATAGAATTTGATACAGATATGCTAATGGAACTTTTGAGAAGAGAAAAGGATCTTGGAATAGAACCTGATGATGATCTTGATACTTTCGTGAAGGTTTGTATTAGCGGTCGAAAGTTTCTTAATTAGATACTGTAGTTTTTTGTTTAAGTATATACGGTTTCTCTGACACGGTGACACCACTGTATTATTTTTTCTAGTCAATTGCATTGGGAGACCAGAGAACAGGTCTAGTTGTGGATTACATTATAAAGGTAAGTAAGCGTGAATCATTTTGTTTTATATACATGCATAGATTAACCAAGCTATCAAGAACTAGACATTGGACTCAAACTGCATTCAATCACTGACTAGACTGCTGTTTGGTTAGTGACTGAACTAATGACTTCTATGCTAACAGTTACGAGAAATTATAGCAACCATTGCTAGTTTCCAGAAAACAGTTTGTAGAGCCGTGTTTAAGGGTTTTTGAAACTATTTTTAGGTAATCAGCTAGCTACAAAGCAGTTGAACTATTTACGAAAAAAGAAGCATAATTATGGATTACTTTACAAATCTATGTGCCCTGGTTTACAAATTGCCTTCTGTATATGTTTGTGGCCTCCTTTTATTTGGAAATTTTGAGAACCTAGCATGTAGTTTGTCCATCTTATTTTAAGTGAATTTTATGTGTACTTCGACTTTCTCTACAGATTGTCGGGATAGATGATTTGAAAAAGGAGGTTGACAAAAGAGGAAAAGATGAAGCTGTTACAAGCAGGACCTCCCAATCTTCACCAAGAGAAACTGCGAGGAAAGGTGGTATCTTTAGAAAGCAGGACATTGACAGTCTCTTCTTGGAAGTGAGCCAGGTGACACTATGGGCATTTGTTTATTTTCTATTATGTCTTGGT
This sequence comes from Apium graveolens, assembly GCF_009905375.1. Lineage (NCBI taxonomy): Eukaryota > Viridiplantae > Streptophyta > Magnoliopsida > Apiales > Apiaceae > Apium > Apium graveolens. The sequence continues at coordinate 14,283,442 of NC_133648.1, read as the reverse complement.
TTGATTTCACTTTATATTAAGAGATCCAGTTCTTTGTTTTTCTTATAATGCAGGAAGGAAAAGAATATTAACTTAAGAGTGGTTGTCGATTTATTTTGAAGATTGTTTTCTCCAGATTGGGAAATTGCTGATATAATGATATTGCAAGGACAACATAGCTCTTGCAGAAGACGTGAAGAGAACCTGAAAAGGCCAAGTGAGCTCTGAGTAGCCAACATCAAATCCTTGTAGACTCTATATTTTCTTTAATTTTTAGTAGAAATCTTAGACTCATGAAGGCAGTGATATCAATATGCTTTTAGCTTTTGTATAACTATGTTGTTGTGATTTTCGATCATGGATTAACTTTAGAACTTTTGTTTAGATTTGCAAAGTTAATTTCATTTGATTATTTGTTATATTTTGTGTAAGACAACGCTTTTAAGAACCAAGCTTCATTAAAATATCATGTCTTTAATACTAAAACAGTGCTTTCCAACACAAAACTTTGGTGCAAAATTAACTCTCACAACACTAATAAACCATTATCTATATAATATTAAGATATTGTATCAAAGGTATTCATGCAATACGTTTGGACAAATAAATAGTTGTATGTATTTGATCATGCCATACATTAAAATCCAAAACTGTTGTGTGTAGAAATTTATTATAAGAGTTCTACGAGCTCAATTTCATTTTTGTTGTCTATCTGAATACACAACAACGTTTATACAACAATAAGTGTTATAGGATTGGCTTTAATGTTATACCTTACACAACGGTTTTCTGAGTTTGTGAGAACCCTTGAGTAATGTCGTTTGTTACGACGAAAACAAGCAAAAAACGTTATCTTTTCTGGATGTAATACAACGGCCTTAATCCATAATCATTGTCTGTATAATCTCAGACAATGTTTTTTAGCCGTTGTCTGATCCAACTAACAGACGGCGGCTCAATAGTCAACAGAAAAATAGGGTATCAGACAACGGACATAAACCGTTGTTGAAGCTTGTTTTCCTTGTAGTGTATTATTGTTATCTTTATTATGGTTATAAGTAGGTTATAAATAAGGTGTGTGTGTGTGGACCCCAAACTTCTGACCCGGGTTTAGAGGGCGCTACAGTTGTAAACCGATTTTAAAATTTTTAAAAGCGATATCTTTGCATGTCAAGAGAAAGATCCAGAGTTTTAGACATCGGTTTTAGACCAATGTCTAAGATACCAGTAGACAACAGTTCTAACTTAGAAACTAATGTCTTTTTTCTTATATATTATATTTTAACACATAATCACGAGTTCAATAATAGTTTATCTTTTAACTTCAATCAATTTAAGCATGTGACACACAAAGAAAAAAAAGACAAAGACAACGTTTATGAAAATTTGGATGTTGTAAATAAGTACTTTTAAAATTGGTTATTTTATGAACTGATGTAAATTATAATATTAGACATCATTTATGTAAGTTTGTATTTAAGATAACTTTTGAACTGTTATTAAAGATGTAATTTAACATCGGTATGTTTTGTTCATAAAAGACATCGGTTGCTATATAATAAGCTGATGTCAAACTTCCATAGTACATCAGTTATTTGTTAGGTTTGATTGGTATATGAATCATGTTCTTGCATACATATAAACCAAAACTATATCACAATAGCCAAATCTATTTTCATCAATAAACATCTAATACCACCAGTTTTTTAACATCCAAACATCCAATATATTCTAATATTTTGTAGTATTAGCACCAGTTTACATCCAAACAACCACCAAAATACAAACATCTACATTATGATCATAATTACACATACACTACTAGAAAAATGTCAATTGATATCGGCTAAAAACCGATGTCTATGAATGCATAAATCCGATGTCTTCGTGGGTGATGTTAAAGACCCCCCATTTAACATCAGTTTTAAACTGATGTTAAATAGAGCATATAACATCAGTTCCTTATTTAAAACCGATTTATGTATCTTGATATTAAATTTCTCATGCATATCTAATCTTCATATATCATCATAATATGATATTTTTATCAATTTAAATATATGTGAGCTAAGAAAAATCTTTCAATTTAACCAATAAACTGATGTTACTAGAACGAGTAACAACAGTTTTCATCAAAAACTGATGTTAATAATACCTTTGACATCGGTTCTTGGTGGTTAACCTGTGACGGCCTCAACTCCGGGCTCAGGAGTTGACGTCAACGAAAACAATATTAACAACATAACATAATCCAACTCAACATTATTATAAAAACACCCTTTTTCCAAGATCTTTTCCAAGTTTAAGTATGACTTAGGTTACAACCATCACAAAATCAACTTACTAAAGACAATCCAAAAAATACTATCTTTGTTCAGCAACTCAACAGACCCGCTTGGGTCCAACACAACTACCTCAGAGGAGCCTGACACGGAGAGAACTGGAACTCTGCCCTGACTACCACGGGAGAATCCCCTAGGCATCTGCAATACATATATAAAACATTTTGCAAGGGTGAGCAATCCATTGCTCAGCAATACCACTATATGAATAATAATAAAAAACAGTTTTTGATAAACAGTTATAGGAACATAATTCATAACTTGCTAGAAAACACATAAAACATGTATGAACTGGATATCAAAACTAGCATGCTCTGTAAAACCAAATCATTAGTTGTGTGCTGTGCATAAATACCAAATTTCAATTTTAGCATGTTTCTTTCATTTTCAAATCTTCCGTCGCATCGCAGGACCCATAAAACCATTTGTCCCGTTACGGGGACCTAAAATCATTTATTCTGTTACGGGAACCATAAAACTTATCCTATCACAGGATCTATAAAACTTGTCCCATCTCAGGACCTATAAAACTTGTTCCTCTCCAAGAATCTCAAAATCACTTGCTCATATTTAAAAGTATTGGATGATCCCTGGTGAAACAGTTGATCAGGCTATCCTATGAAACTTGTTCCAGAACTCAGAGACTAGCTAGGTCTCTGTCACGCTGGGCTGGTGGTTATAATAGGGTGCGCAACCACTTCGCCTCTTACGCTAACTTCCAGGCCGTTACGGGCCTCCTGCGCACACTCATCCAATTATCTGATCATTTTTATCCAGTTTTCCAAATCACTTACCTATCTCTTGTCACAACAATTATAACACAACACATTTTCCAAAACATTTTTATTTTATTCAAAATTTTAGAGATAGGGATTTTTAGAAGTTACTTTTCCCCCAAAACCAAGTCAACGAAACAATTTAAAACCCAGGGGATACGTAACTCAAATCGTTATGTTCCACTACGAGAATAAAACAACATTATATTTATATATGTTGAACCATAAAGATATGGTCAGGGGTACTTGCCTTGCAGAGCTTTACAAATATTATTGATTGACCTTGAGCCGACTCGGATGCTCAGGCTTTAACGTCTAACCACTAGATTACCCTAGATTCGACTTTAACAATCAGGTCCTTGGATTGGAACCTTACTGAGCTCGTCGACGGTCCACTAGACTATCTAACGCCAACTCTTGGGCCTTCCGACTAGAAACTACAAAGTCGAAATATCCTAATTTAGACCTTCGATTATGCTTGACATATCCTCGCTAACAATCTACCCGAACGTTAACAAAACCCGACTCGTAACACACACATTATTGTAACACACGCATCAGCTAGGGTTCACGTTCTCGAAAATTGGTTTCGTGTTCATTTTCAGAAAATAGGTATATTTGTCCTTTTTACGAAATTAGGGTTGTCGGGTTTAGCAAAGTATTTCATCACAACACATAATCTGGTTTCGTATAAAGTACTTATATATAATTGATCGATGTTTCGATAGTCACTGGGTACGGCCTCGTATTTCCGTAATTTAATTTTCCAGAAATCGGCAGCACCTCTTTTATTTATCGGACTAACCCGTCGAACAATTCAACGTCAAATCAATCACAACCATTTACAATTTCCAATCACCGATTTAAACTAACACATCAACAATTCACAAATTCCCAAACAACACTTAAATACAGTTATTAATTATTAGTCATGTTTTTTTTTATATATTAATCCGTGTTTTATAATTTTATTCGTATTTTATATTAGGACTCAGAACCACGACATCACAGTCCACCGTCGGCTCACCGAAGCTCATCGCCGACGGCGACAAAAATTCGCGGGTACCCGTATAATCGGGTTTCCAACGCGAACCTTCACCGATTAAACTAATATTTCTGGCACAGAATTTATTTTATTTCACGAAAATCCATCAAATAATTCCCTGCAGAAAATCATCCAATTAATTTATATTATAATTTGGCAACTCAGAATTGCAATCGGAAAAGCATCAAACCGGAAGCAAATCGGAAATATGCAACACAATCACCACACCAACTGAACTCACACACACAACCACAGTAACATACACAGTCGCACGCACGCACACACATGATGTACACACACAGCAATACACACCACGAGTGTATGTATATACACGGTAATCGATAGGCAGGAAGGAGGAGAAGGCGCGGCGATTTCGCCGGAAAAACGGAACGGCGCGACAACTTACCGGCAACAAGAAGCGAGGAAGAAAGAAAAACCGAAGAGAGCAAGGAACGGGAGGAATTAAAGGAAGAAAAGAGATTCGTGCGAGAGAAGATTAGAGGCAAAGTGGGATCGATTGAGGAATTGGGGGAGAAACATGAATTGGAAAGGAAGAAATGGGCCGAACCCGATTAATCCCTCTGCCCCTTTTTATTTTACTGTATAACCCCGCAACTAATTAATGTACTGTCCAACCCGTATTTTAATTTTTAACGATACACTACACGAGTAATGCAAACTGAAATAAATCCCAGCTCGATCTAAAAATTCCTGAATTAAATACGACGAACCAAATAAAATTATCATAAGCTTTAAGATGATTTTGAAAACGGAATTTATTCCCGCCTTAATCGATTAAACGAACCGATACACAGGTGGAATAAATCCTAAAATCTCTAAAATAATTTTAAAGTTCTCGGAATATTTCAAATTTAATAAAATACAAATTTCATATTTTTTAAAAATATTTCTAAATTTAATATTGAATTTACACTAAAATAAAATTAGAAAATCATATATGGCTAAATAATTGATGAAATATTGATTTCCTAATTTTAAAAACGCCTAAAAATAATTAATAAAATTATTAAGCCATAAAAATGAATTTTGAGATAACCCTAGTATAAGTGACACAACACAGCTTCACAACGAATTACACAATTGATACTTGAACACCAACGATCACACATAATTAAGAGAAAAAATAATATCCAACTGACAGCAACCATACACATATTTTAAGTATTACTTATTTAATAATTATACATTTAAATAATAAAAATATATGAGTCGTTATATAACCAATGTCTATGTGTAGCAAACTGATGTTTTTGATTCTTAATAACATCAGTTTTTTGTTTCAAGTTTTTTTACTGTAGTATTAATATCGGTTTTTACTTATGTCAATGGTCAACTAGAACTGATGTATTAAGGTTTAATAGACATCATTTTTTTATTTTATAGCACATGTTTATAGTATTACATTAACATCAGTTTTATGTAAAAAATAATGATAAATGGCTTTGTTTTAAAATCGGTTGCTTTTTATAAAATGAAGTTTGATCACCTGTTTTATCTATGCAAAATATAGAAACACAGGTGCCAAAAAATTGCCGGAAAATCAAGCAATTTCCATTTAACAACCAAATTCAACTCCAATATTTACCAAACTATCATATCCCTCTAAACATCTAAATTAACATTCCAACCTTCAACCATCCAAATTAACATCCCAATCTCCAAAACATCCAAATTATCATCCCAACATACTAGCTACATAGTTTCAAATCTGAACCACCAAACATGAACTACTAGACATTCATCCATAATATTTTCTAATTACTAGTTACAATCTGAACACATGCAACCAAAATAAAGGGGTTTTTCAGATTGTAATATAGGTACCAGTCGCCAAGCTAGAGTCGCCAACAGCTACATGATGATGTGGATATAATCAAGTCTCTCATAGCAAACGACGCCAAGGTCCTCCTCTGTATAAGACTTGCGACTCTTGGAGGCCCACTGGAACACAAATAAACCTATGTCATTCCTCAACCAACTGAAAAGTAATATTCATAGAATTGAGAAAGGTAAAAAATGTACCTTCTCTAGAAGATTCATCTGCTGGTCCTTAATTAAATCTTTCATATATCGCATGACCACATATCCACATTTTTTGCCACCTGGTTGTTTATGGCATCCCTATACACTCTAAAAAATTGTTGACAATTAATGATATCGAAGATTAATCATAATTCCATATTTTACAAAAATGAAAAATTAAAAAATTGACCAAATACTCACAACAAGGTTTTTAACATTGGGATTCTTATTTACCTGTCCTTCCTGAGCATTATAAGATCTCACTGCCCTGTAAATATTATAATTATAAAATACAGTGTCAAATTCATCAATTACCGAATACATTCTATATATAATTGTAAATTGAAGTAAAAAATTACCGCATTAAAGCCTTTTCAAGGTCCTGGGGATGAGGATGATGAGGCAATGGATTAAGGATGAAGATTTCTGATTCCCAAAACACGATCAAAATCCAATGTAAATTGTTTTCATTATAAACAAATTAAAGTGAGCAAAATGCAATTTAAAAAAATACATATCCGATAATTTAAAAAATTACATATCCGACAATTTTCCATATATTATAATTAATTTACCAACAACTATATGACTAATCAAGGCCATACTATATTTTAAAATAGGACGCGTAAAAAGAGACGTACTTGTAGTTATAAGGCATAAAGTTCATCCGAAGAACTTCATCTTTCAGCCTTTGCACAACATATTCATTAAATTCATCATTTAGCTTGTATGTGGACGGATGAAGAAAAGCAAACATCGCTGACAAATCTCTACTCGGTGTATCCCGAAATACTGAATACAAATACCTAAAAAATAAAAAAAATAAAAAAAGTACATTTTCTGTAAATAGATTATTACTATATAAAAAGAGATCAGATTCTAAACAAGTATAAAAAGAAGCTTACACCATGTATGTTGATATAGAAGACTGTTCAATCATTTTAAACTCTAGCAGTACAAGTATGTTCTCATGAAGTAAATATATAGTTCTTTCAATTCGAAAGATTTGAAAATCACATGGAACCGGTATCGAGTTTCCACTTTCCTTCATCACTGACAATGCAAATTTGTACAACATCCTAAAGTGAGGAGGCACATTGTCCTTTGGCTTCACAGAATTAAATGTATTATGCATTCTCTGCACCTAACTCACATTCCGTGCATTTTTCTTTTTCTATAAATAAATATTTAAGCATATAACCGGTATTATTCACTGCAGTGCAAAATTGTACAAGCTCCTAAAATAATGACACTTAGTTTATAATTAAATTATATACCTCGGAACCAGTACTGGAGGTGTATATGATCATGTCTTTGGGCCATGCCAAATGAGAACTGATGGCTTGATGGACGGTTTCTATCTCACTAACCACAGAAACAGGAACCAAAGCATCGTAATGGATGCTTCCGTTCACCCCAACACGAACAAATCCTGGTTCTAGAGGCACTCCATGAACCGATCTACTCATTCCGTCTCCATAATCCAAAATAACACCAAAAGCTACCTTGTTATCAATGCTCTCCACTGTCATTTCACATTTCCGAGGACCCTGTATTTTATAATTATAAATCAAAATAGACATTATCGGCTCAAACAATTTAATAACATGCAACATTATCATAGAAATGAATCAGGTATACACTGTAATTGTATACCTTTTGTCCCGATGGACCGGGAGGAGGAATAATAACAACAAAATCTGCACCATCTTTATCCTCATCGGTCATTAATTCATCTTCCATCAAATCTTTTACAACTTTCCTTCTGTTCTTTTGTTCTTGTTCTTGTTCTTTTACCCCAAGACAGCTTGCTTTTTCAGACATTGGTGAATATAGATTGCCCCCAACAACCAAAGCTTTCAACTCAGCAATTTGCAACTTAAGATTATGAAACTACTTTTTGGTAATGTGATTTCTTGTTTATTTTGGTAAATCGAAGTACACTATTGGAGGTATTAAGTTTCCAACTCCACGAACCCTTCCCACATGCTCGGGAGTTTCCAATACAGTGGTGAGTACATCATTAGTTCCATTCGGCTTGAATTCACCATTTTTTTCCTTTTCGAGTAAGGAATCCTGTTAAAACCATGAGACTAATTAGGTATGATTTGGAAAAATTAAAGAAGCAAAAAATTATAACAAATCTTATAATTTATCGAATTTTTTCTTCCAGTTATGGGTCAAGAGTCCTATCCTTCGTCATACGGGCATTTTTCCACATAATTGCCCTATCTGGCCTTTCTTCAGGCTCCAACTTCCCCGAGCGTACCTACAAAAAAATTATGACACATTCATAAAAATGAAAATATGAACAATACAAGAAAAATGATAAGAATCTTACTTCTTCTTCTTCCAATCCGATGTATCCTTTTCATGACACTCGGTGTGGATATTTCCGTTGTCCCACTCTTTCACTCTATTTTTTATTCTCTTCCTGTATACAAATTAAATCTTGTTAATTACTATATTTTTACAATTAAATCTACTCCTAAAAAACCAAAAAAAAAATGGTCCTAAATTTAAAAAAAAAAAAATATATATATATATATATATATATATATAAAAGTAATGCATACGTCCCAATCTTTTGTGACTCTAACTGCAAAAAATCATCGCCACGCTTTCTTCCCGACAAAAGCATATTTCTTTAGTGGCTTCTGTAGCTTCTTCTTATGTCCAACATTAGGCATCACATGTTCCGCTGTCAATTTAGCCTTAAAATTTCTCATTTTGCGCCTGTCGACTGTAGAATCCTCTTCCGACTTTCAGGAATCAGTTCGAACATATCCTGAAGCACAAATTTAACAAGTTCAGACAGTACAAATTTTTTTAAATAAAAACCAGGCGATTAATATCAATTGCGATTGTAAATGACATACCTCAAGATCATTCCATATTTTTTCTTTCAGTTCAGGGTCAACCTTTGGCCAAGTCGGAATGTCAATTGGCACAATTATCCTTGCCAGCATACCTATGTAGGACTGCAGTTTTATGTCATTCATCTCCAACTGGAACTATAACTCGATTGAACCACAAATTCAACTTCTCTCCCCGCACTTTCTTCATCACCACTTTGTGCATAGCACAAATGCCTCGTGCTGCTCAGATGTCATGCTTCTAGTAGATTATGTACAACTTTCAGTGGGTTGTGGAGCTGTCTGATGGGGAACAATGGTATCCGCTGGAGCAACCGGGTCGGGATCTGGTACATGTGGTGCATCTTCCAGTACTGGGGAGTCATTTATGTTCTTCTCATCCAATGATTCTTTAGTCTATCTCTTAGATTTTTTTCCTTTCTTTACCATCTTTCCTCCATTAACCAAAAGGAGTAGAATAAGATTACCGTAAAAGTTTAGAAATAACAAATTAAAACTCTACCTAAACATTCTGAAGCTTAACAAACAACACATTAAGCATTGAATCAGACTTGTAATTATCATCATACTAGGATTATCATAATCATTCTAGAACAACACATATCAGAAAACATTTACAAAACTGTAAATCAAGCATTTACATATAGTAAGCTACATAATCATGTCGTAAACTTGTAAAACACTAAATAAATAAACAATGCATAAAAAAATAACTATATACTTACGCACTTAATAAAACTCCAAGTAATTATATCATATATTTCTACAATAAAAAGTTGATAAATAAACTCCAAGTTTTTTCGATACCATCCAAAATTCTACAATACAACACTTAAATTTACTTAAATCTGATAAGCCTATTTTTAAACAAAACTGTAAATCAAGTGAATATGATATTTAATCCTTGGATCGCTTTTTTAGCCAGATTCCCTCGCCATGCTTTCTTTTATTGCCAACATTAGACTCTTCATCATCATCAACACCAGAATCAACTATAGGGATGTTAGACCAGAATGGAGGGTTTTTTTAGAATTGTGTCTCCAAGATCATCATCATTCTATATCTCGTGATAGTCTCTGGTCGTTGAGGTCAATACGACTGACCAGTTGGAATCAACGGGATCTTCGACATAGAAAACTTGTTTCACTTGATCAACAGGCAAATATTTGACATTCTTATGGCCTTGTCGACTAAGGTCCACAAGTGTGAAGCCAAGTTCATCAATCTTGACGCCTCTGTCACAGTCTGCTCATTTGCACAAGAACAACGGGGCTTTAAATGAGTGGTAATCCAACTCCCATATTTCTTCAATCCTCCCATAAAATGTCATATCACTCTCTACGGGATTTAAACCCTTAGCACTAGAAACTTGGACAGTCTTAGCAACTAAAGAGATTCCACTATTTTAAACAACCCTAGCATCGTCTCGCTCTTTTGGGAAGTATCGGATCCCGTCAACTAGATAGCCATCAAAAGTCAAAATAGTAAACGATTATTTTCCTGCTAGCCACCTTATCGTTTCAGAAAAAACCTTTGACTTTCTTGTTCAATTCAGTCATAACTTTGTTCTCAAACAAATCAGCAAATAGCCTATTATGCTCCCCAATCATCCACTGAATAGTCTTTTTTTTCCTTCTTAAATTTTTTCAAGCAACTCCTTATCCATCCTTTGAAAATGCATAAATTTTTTGGTTACAAACTAAAATAACGCTCATATAAAATTAATCAAGAAAAGAAAAAGAAAAGTGACTTAATATATGGAAACACTTCACTGTTGTTTAAGATGATGTATAAATGCACCTCATCTCGTTCTTTCTCTTCAATAGATTTAACTATTGCAGCCGATAATGGACCAAAAAGTTTTCCTTGGTCCTTCGGAACACCGGCAGTTGTGAAACTATTTCTAAAAAACTCTACGCAAAATTCTACAGATTCTTCTTTCAATTATGCTTCGGCTATACAACCTTCTGGAAAATAACGGTTTCACAAATAACTTTTCAACACTTTATTAAAATGCTCAAATGGATACATCCATCTATAGAAAACTGGTCCACATAAACGCAATTCCTGGACCAGGTGCACTATTATATGTATCATTATATCAAAAAAAGAAGGCGGGAATATTTTTTCGAGCTCACATAACGTTAATACCACATCGGCTTGCAATTTATCAAGTTTTGATACGTCAATAATCTTGTTGCACAAAGTGTTGAAAAAGAAGCATAGTCGTGAGACTTCATCCCAAATATCTTTAAATTCGCCATGGATACACAATTTCTTATGTTTGGCGAATGCCCATATGGAAACTTCATTGATGAGAGTGATTTCGACACTTTTATTTTCTCAGCTTTTGTTAGAGTAAAACCGGAAGGAGGCAGATAAGTTCTTTTTTCTCCTATTTCAGGAGCTAAATCAGTTCTAACCCCCATTTCCATCATATCTAGCCGATATGCCTCACTATCTTTGGACTTGAACTTTAAATTCAATAATGTCCCAATTAGACTATCGCACACATTTTTCTCAACATGCATAATATCGAGGTAGTGACGAACGTGATAGAATTTCCAGTATTCTAACTCAAAAAATACCGACTTCTTCTTCCAAGCACAGTCCACCTTCTTTGACTTCTTTACTTTCTTTCCATAAGAAAATTTAATATTTTCTTTTTGTTCCAACACCTCTTGTCTGTAAAGGGGTTGCCTTGGTTGTCCAAACTCTTGTTGACCACTAAAGGCCACCTTCTTCTTCTTGTATGAATGATGCCTAGGCAAATAACGACGATGACCTTGGTAACATATTTTCCTACTATAAGGTAAATAGTTAGCAACAGTATCATCACCACACACTGGACAACCCAAATAACCCTTGTTGACACAGCCAGACAAATTACCATATGTCGGGAAATTGTTAATCATCCATAACAAAGTCGCCCTTAGAGTGAAATAAGTTTTTGTGAAGGTATCATATACATTCGGTTCACCTTCTTCCCAAAGTTTTTTCAAATCATCAACTAACGGTTGTAAGAACTCATCAAGGTTATTACCTGGTTCATGTGGACCGAAGACCAATATAGTTAACATCATAAATTTCCTCTTCAGACATAACCACGGAGGAAGATTATATGTTACCAATACTACCGGCCAACAAGAATACCAATTGGTCACCCCATTGTTATGTAGGTTAATACCATCTTTCGACAAAGCTAGTCAAAGATTTCTTGGCTCACTTCCGAAGTCAGGCCACCTGTAATCGATATTCCGCCAAGAAGGAGAGTCGGCAAGGTGGTGCATCTGGCCATCATGAATTCTTTGGTTGGACTGCCATGTCAACAACTCAGTTGTCAAAGAAGATTTTAAACATCCGTTTAATCTTAGGATGATCGAAAAGTACCACATAACTTTTTCCTGGATTTTACACTTTTCTCTACCATCCTTATCCACCTTCCAGCGAGATAGCTTGCACTTTGGACACTCCGAAGCAGTCTCATTTACACCCCTGTATGGAACACAAGTGGATTTTTGTATACTCGATGCCTAAATTCGAAAGAGTTTTCTTTGCTTCATATGCGTTAACAGGTAATGCATTATCCTGAGGTAGGAATGAGCCAACTGTAGAGAGAAGATCACTAAATGCGCTATCACTCACACCAAATCTCGCTTTTCAGTTATGTAATTTTAATACTGAATCTAATTTTTGGAAATCGCTGCCCTCAAATAAAGGTTGTTGAGCATCGGCCACAAACCTCTTAAAATCATGCGATTCTTTATCATAGTCATCGCCCCCTGATTTACCCCCCGGATTACGATATGCTGCTTCACAAACCACAGTAGCTTGTGAACCACCAGGATCCGCCGCTTCCGATGCAGAAGCCACTTCTGATGGAGCTTCAAAGGTTGATTTAAATGCATATGCATTATGCTCCTCTTCATGAGGGGGCAGTGTGCTACCAACAGATGACCTACTAGTCTTGGATCTGTGCCAAATCTAATCAATATACCCAAGACTGAAACCCTTCTCGTAGAGATGACCCCTTATTACTTTGACCGGAAATTTCTTTAAATTAACACATTTACAGCAGGGGCAAGGTATTTTTTAGGATTTTTACAATTTTCTTCGGCGTAAATCAAAAACTTTTTAACCCCGACTTCATATTCCAACGAATCCCTCTCTTTTGAAATCCAATATTTTTCTATATTCGTAGGATAGCCTATTTCCTACCTAATTTTAGTATCAAATATTTTAAAAAAAGCAACGTAAAATTAGTAATATATATGTATTACTATGTATAATAACGGCAAAGCAGAGCACGACACTGATTGATTATAATGATGAAATGAAACACAGAACAAAGCTGAGCACGACACTAGACAATAAACATAGCAAATTAATATAATTTACGCCGATGCTCGTAAAGTATTAGCTTCCATAGGCCAAGAAAACTCTATTCACATGCTAACTATCATTTCTCAAACAACTTATTAATTAGCTACTTTGTTGTGTTATTACAACTATAAACAACTTATTCCCTCTCTATGTTTCGTCCGATCATAACGGATTGCAACAGTCTGCCATTTCATTCATTTTCAGAATATAAATCATATAAATCTAAGCTACAATCATATAGCAGAACCTGCAAGTTCTACTTCATTAATTAGAGGTTGATTAATTCACTAAAGTACATATAAGAGTACTGCAAATTTATAACACCACACAAATTTGTCAAAGTTAAACAATGACCATTACAGAAATTAACCAATCGTAGTCGCCTAAAATTAGTAACTACCCTATTCTTCAACATTCATATAGTACATAAAAACATACAAACATACTCAAAAACATCGAAATTACATCTTTTCAATACCTCTAAATCAAAATTAACCAAAAAATACCACTAAAAATATTCCCAAATTCAAAATTGATTGTTATTCCTTTTCAGTAATCTGCATTATACTATCAAAAAATCTGCATTATCAAAAAATCTGCATTATCGATTTGGTAGTACAAGACCTGGCATGCATTTTAATGTTTACATTATACTATAAATTCCTGTCATTTTATATATGTTTACACATATAAAAATTATATGTAAACTGAAAATAAAAAAATCATATCATTTAAACAAAATAAAAAAAACAAATAAATCATAAGCAAATTAGGGTTTGCTATATGACAAGTAACTCATTTCCATACTAATTAAACAAGCAGATGCAGATGCTTAAACTAACTAAAAAATAAAAAATTAGGGTTTCAAATTGAAACCCCCAATTCTGAAATTAGGGTTTAAAACTTACCTAATTCAAGCCTTGGTGAAATGCAACCTTAATCTCCAACTTAGCTTCAATCTCTAACCTTAAACTCCAACTTAGCTTCAATCTCCAACTCCGACTTCGACTTTGACTGCAACTCCGACTTCGACTCAATGCAATGCAACTCCGACTTCGACTCAACAGAGATGCAGCAAGGTGAAATGAGAGCAGCAAGGTGAAATCTACACAGGAAAGTAAAATGAGAGTTGAGAGAGGGATATGTTCTTGGTGATGAAATGAGAGATGAGAGAGTGATTGAAATGATTACGTTTTTTTTATTTGTTATTTTTTGTTTTGTTAGTTTTTGATTTTAATTTTTGTTTTTTTTAATAAAAAAGAGGGGCAAGATGTGGGTGAAAAAAGTGGGAGAATTTTACTAAGTCAAAAAACGAGGAAGGTGCGTTGATTAATTTTTTTAAAATAGACATATAACATCGGTTTGACTAAAAAATCGATGTTTATAACAACAAAAGACATCGGTTGCCAAAAACCGATGTAGAAAACACCTTTTACATCGGTCAAAAAAGCAACCGATGTCAAAGAGACGATGTCTATTCTACTTTTTCTAGTAGTGATAATTAGCTTTTACCAAAATACAAACGTCTACATTACAAAATTTGTTTGTGTAAAGCTATGCTACATGCCTACAAGAACAAAATATAGTTGGATGCTTCAATACCATTCCCGTGAAGCTTATAACAAGTAGACTCTTCCTTCCGTGCTTGTCCATCACGGAAGATGATACAGTTGTGCCTGCAACATAATTGCAAACCAATCACTTCAACTGTTAGAAGATACTATGAACTTACATAGATAAAATCATTTGATGTCCCAACGAGAGCACTGGTAAAATAAGAGACTTTACCAGCACTGCAGAAAATATAATTTGAGTAATATATAACACCGTTATACCAGCCAACTATTTGAACAGGAAGAGTGCAGCACCAATATTGACAACTGCACTGAAAATTGTATGGATCAAAAATCATAATGTTCTATCAATTTACTTCAGTAAACAATCAGTATCAGCTACAAACCTGAATGATATAATTTTTATATTGATCTTATGCCACATTATATATAATGCATGAATATGGCCCTGGTACTCGGTTTGAAATAACAGGAAAATGATTTAGAATTTGGCATTGGTAAAATGAACCATTTCTAAGATTGACATTTTCAAATTACCTGAACAGTGGAACGAGCAACCGTATCTTGTAGATTATAAGTTTCTCGGCTTGCAGGTAACCACTCACCCCCATTCATCAAGACCAGTCAGCTTTAATTTGAGAGCAAAAATATTGAGAAGCGTAGATTGGATCATTATAAGAAACTTACTCCACAACAAAGAAGTGGTGGCCATCAATTCCATGACTGCACGCTATCTTCTGAGTTTTCAAATACAACTTCAACAAATCCCCTAAAATCAGCGGCCATTACAGAAGTCTGGAGAGAACCACCACTTCCAGAAGGTGTAAGTCATATGTCATAGTCTATTTGTATATTCGAGGATTCAACTCAACTCAAATAAGAATGTAATAAGTAAATAGTGGATCGACCGTCAGAGAGATCTCGCAAAGTAATATCTGTCAAAGGATTCAGAAACAAGGTTCATCTACAGACTTGAGGAGGTAATTCACTGGAAGAAGTTCAAGAAGTTGATCATGCCTCAGTGATATAAATCAAGATCGTGGATTTAATCAAGTGACAAAGATCTCGTCAGAGTATCATTAATTACAAGGATTTAGTCTGAAGAAAATCAAGAATATCAAGGTCAAGACTTGAAGAAACGTCACGGAAGTTAGTCACTCATGAACCAGACAGTACATCGAGTGTCAACATTGAAGTGGTGGAATTGATTCATACTTGACAGTAATTTTCAGAAGATTTTCAGAAGAATGGTTGCTGCTCAAGATTAGTATTAATTCTCTATTAATTAATTAAGACATATAATTTAATTAAGAAAATAAATTATATCTGCAAAGATTAATTTATTGATTAATTGAATTAATTGATTAATTAATTCTGAATTAATATTAATGATTTTCAGAATTTTAATTGGATTAAAATCTGCATTAAATCAGCAAGACTATTGAAAATGAACTAGCATGACAATCAGCGATTTTCATGCTAGGCCATTTTCAATAGTCTCACCGAAAGTTACACTAGGAAGGAGATTGTCATGCTAGTTCATTCTGATTGTCATGCTAGTTCATTCAGATTGTCTTGCTAGTTCAATCCATTGTCCTACCGATTGTCTTGCTGAGCTCATGATTATCTTGCCAGTTCAATTCTATTCTGTTGATTAAAAAGAAGCAGACAAGCAGCAGTTAAAATTATCCATCCAATACACAAGTCAAAAACAAGAACACAGCAGCCGCAGCAAATATTTCATTTTTCATCTGCTTACTTCAAGATTAAATTTCTAGTTTGTAAAGTTAAATCCAATCAACTAGAAATCATTCTCTTGTTCTTGTGTAACAATCTAGCGGATCAAAATCCCTAGAACTTAATCTCAAATCGCGTTTAGCATTTGATTCTAATTATTGCAAAAATAGAAAAAGTTCATGTCGAATTTATTCTAAATTTGTGATAATTAATTTGAGATTAATTCCTTGTAATCG
Source organism: Apium graveolens (assembly GCF_009905375.1). Lineage (NCBI taxonomy): Eukaryota > Viridiplantae > Streptophyta > Magnoliopsida > Apiales > Apiaceae > Apium > Apium graveolens. The sequence continues at coordinate 14,266,451 of NC_133648.1, read as the reverse complement.
ATACAGTTGTTGTAACACCTTTCAAGTTTAATAATATTTTTATTTAACTTGAATTTTGTTTCACATTTTTTATTCCGCCTTTAATTCGATTATTCGGTATCGTTTGTATTCAACCCCCCCTTCTACAAACACATTGGGACCTAACAATTGGTATCAGAGCCTTCTGATTAACGAACAAATCAAGATCCTAGACTTTTGTGATTTTTCAACTCCTTGAATTTTTATTTATTCAAAAATTCATAATGACTTCACATAAAGTTGGAACCGTTAAAATTCCACAATTTGATAAAGAGAATTATATCATGTGGAAGAAGAAGATGCTATTATTCTTACAAGTTGCAAATCCCAAATATTCAAACTTGTTAAAGAAGGGTATAAAAACTCCGATGGTTATTGAACCGGAGGTAATAATAGATGGTGTGGTGACTACTGAAGCTAGAACCTATCCAAAAGAGCCTGAAGATTTTACTCCTGCTGAGAAGGAAGAAGCCTCCTTGGATGCCAGCCTTCAATTAATATTAATTGATTCCCTTGATCCCTTGATGAACAGACATGTGATGAACTGTAAAAATTCCAAACACATGTGGGAAACTATTGAGGTGATTAATGAAGGCACAGAGGAAGTTAGGGACAACAAGTTGGAAATCCTAACCTCTGAATATGAACATTTCAAATCAAATCCAGGAGAAGGAATTACTGAAGTGTTTGAGAGGTACAATGCGTTGATCAACAACCTGAACATCAATGGAAAGTTTTATTCAATCAGGGAAGTCAACAAAAAGTTCCTTTTAACACTGCCAGCTCATCTTGAACATAGAATCACTGCCATTAGAGAAGCTAGAGATCTGAGTGAGATTTCTTTGGACAGGCTCTATGGAGTGTTAAAAACCTATTAGTTGGAGCAGATTCAATAGAAGGAAGTCTACGGGAAGGATAGAATGGTCAGCACATCTAATGCACTTGTAGCTGAAGGACAACAACAACAACAATCTCAACAGTTAGAAAGAATGGTACAGTTTTCCAAGGGTGAGGAAAATGAGTTAGTAGCAGAATATGATCCTCCTACTACAAATCAATCAAGTGATGATTTTTATTCCTTGGAAGAGCTGAAGCAATTGGAAGATGAATCAATGGCCCAAATTGTCAAGAGATTCTCCCATGTCAGATTCAGGAGGAATCCCAAGCTTAAGTACAAGTCCAACTACAACAAATTCCAGAAAGGTGGATCTTCATCCTCTAACACCAGCAGTGGTGGATACAAAACAGGGATGGTTGATCGGAGCACCATTAGATGCTATAACTGCAATGAGTTGGGACACTTTGCCACAGAATGTAGGAAGCCAAAGCAAGTAAGAAAGAACTCTGAAAGGGCTTATCTGGCAAAGGGAAGAAGCTGGGATGATACTGACAGTGAAGATGAAGATGAAGGAAATCTTGCTCTTATGGCTATTGATGGAAAAGCTTCATCGTCAAGAATAGAGGTAAAACTTTCTGATGCTGAAATGGTTTATCATCTAAGAGGTAACTTAGATTGTGCACGTCGTGATAATGAACTGTTAAGTTTACAGATCACAGACCTTGAGAAAGAGGTCAATGAATTAAGACTTGTGCACATTAATCAAGACAAATTAAAAGAACAGGTATCTTTTCTAGAGAATAGAGTTGACTGTTATAGAAAACTCGAAACTATTCTCAAAGACAAGATCACCGGTCTTGAGACTAAGGTTAGAGCCTACTTCAATTCTTGTTCGAAGGCTAAAGAGTTCTACAGTAAACAAGCTGTTAATCAAACATCTGGAATAGGTAATGATTATAATGCTGCTATTGGAGAATTAGGCATAAACTCCCCTCCTCATGTATGTGCTAAAGGGAGGGAAGTACCACATGTGCTTAAGGGTGTTGATGAACCCCTCTATAAAGCATCAATTGCTGAACCATTTGATGCGACCTCTTCTGTTATTCAAGAAGAAATACGTGCTGAGGATCATGCTAATGAGAAGATTGTTTCCAAGTCAAGTGAGTCGAAAGTTCCAGTCAAAGTTGTGAAAGCAACTGAGACTAACTCAGACACACATGAGTTGGATAACAATAATTCCATGTCTACCATGCATAAATTGCCTGCTGTTAATCACTCTCATAAAGCATGTGGTGTTGCTAATTGTATGTCTTGTGCTTTTAATATGATGTATGCTTATTTTAATGGTAAGCATGTGTCTAATGATAAGACTACTCCTCGTCAGCATGTGAATAACAAGAAGCATGATAGGTCTAAGACTGCTAGTCCTTCTAAGGCTAGAAAGGAGACATTTGTGCCTAAGCTTAAACAGAAATTTGTTAACGCTGTTTACAAGGTCAAATGTTCAGTCATTGAGAAAGTTGAGACAATTAAAATTAAAAATGTTGTTTTGCCTGACAAAGGACAGTTCTACAAGTATGCCGGGCCCAACCAAGTTTGGGTTCCGAAGAAGGTCTAATCCATTTGTAGTGCAGGGCATTAAACAGGTGTAACCGGTAGTGTGGATTCTTGACAGTGGATCATCAAGACATATGACCGGAGATAGAGCCCTGCTATCAAATGTGGATTGAGAAAGCTGGCCCCCTGGTTACCTTTGGAGATAACAGCAAAGGTTTATCTGAGGGATTTGGCTGTTTGCAAGCTGGGAATGTTATCATTTTAATTTTGTATATTGTGCTAGGTTATTATCAGGAAGCAGTATCCAACATATAGCACCAGTGACGAGACTTGAGAATATTACGACATATCAGGCACCTGCTGCACATTACACTTGGAATTGAACTCTAGTAAGATGTGTACAAGTGTACTCCTGGTTGGTGAGTCAAAAGAGGAAGTCAGTGCACCACAGTTCATGGACTTTGCAGTTGCAGATCTATTGGACTATGCAATCTCTTCTTCACAATCTCACTTCAGGTTGGTATGAACTAGTATACTGCTCAAGCAATCGTCAAGGACATGGTATGGCACTCTAACAGAAGTTATAATTTTATATGAATAAGTAGAGTCGTCATATTAATAACTATCTTATCACTAAGCACAATCATATTGTTTTATATGTGCAGTGATATATTGATTATGCAACATAACAATTAGTATCTAAAGTACTTGACAAGTATCGGTCAATGATATCTTGTTAACATTATGTTGCAGATATTTGTAAGTTTTTGACATGAATGAGAATTACTTAGACTTTACCCTAAGTGATCAATGTTTTATCAAAAACTCATTCATATTGAAAAACAAAATCAAACTTCTTTCTACATTAGTGATTTCTTATGTCATGTAAAATCTTTTGAAATCACTATTGTAAATCATTTTCTCTCTATTACCATATGTTCTGTGTTACAGGTTCAGTCTCCAATGACTTTCTTTCATTGACAGTCATGAGGTTGAAAACCCACAACGTCTATCCCAGACTGTAAAGACAAACACAAAAACAGAACCAACCAACACTCTCTTACCACTAAATGTAGTATGAATGAGCGTGAGGGAGATAGTGCCTAGTGCACCACATAAGGAAGGTTCTGTAGTCAACCCAGTAGCTCTGTCTCCTACATAGATGAGTAGTATTTAAACCGAGACAACTGCTAGCCCCCATACATCTTCTCAAAAAGATGTAATGGCTGAAAAGGCACAAAAACAGTTACTAGATTCATTCTCTCAACAGGGTGAGTCTATTGAATTTTGCCTGTCGGCCAAGGTATTCGATGTAGTGTCACCACTTCAAACATAATCAATTCTTGATGCACAAGGAGAGGTTACACACACAAAGGATGAGTTGACGGAAACAAGAGTTTCGACCATTTTAAGGTCAGATTCGATTGTTCAAGGTTCGTTAGTGGACCAATTGCCTTTACAGGTGTTAGGAGAGGATACTGATCCAAAAGCCATATGTCAATGGTCAGTGTCTACCTCCCCAGGCTTAAATCCCCTGGATGCATTTGCGGATAGTGGATCTGACATAGGTGCAAATCGACAACTTGTTGACAATGATTCAGATATTACCTGATGAGTCTCAAGGAAATGTCTTCACAGACATTAGAAGGGAACTTTGATCTTTATGCTAAATTCTTTGGATCATTGTTTACCTTCCCAGAATCCAAATCTGGAACCCTAAAAGGGAAACTAGCAACTTGTAAATTATGACTCAGATTCATCTGACGAGTTTAACAAGGATGGGGATTTGTGAACTCCCATTGCACCACCTGTGACCTCCTTTAAGGATGGCTAAGGTGATTTTCCTTGCAGGTACAGCTGGATTATGGAGCTATGAGAGAAGAGTGATACACTTGTGAGAATGAGTGTAAACACGAGTGGAGAGAAGAGTGAAACACATGTGAGGTACACTAAAACACAATCACACACTCACAGTGAGGAAGAAAGAGAAACTACTTGTTATTTCTTTTCCAACCAAGTGAAATATGAGAACTCCTTCAGACGACGGCATACATTCCTTCTTTAAGGGGGAGATAAAAGCTTAAGTAATAGTTTGGAGGATTCCTCAACTAAGGGGGAGAAATAGCAGGGAGGAAGAAAAAGATCCTAAAAATGTACACTACACCACACCATTGTTGTTTGTAACTACGGATCCTATTGTACGGGAGAGGTGGTAAACACAAGGTGATTTCCTAGTAAGGGAAGAAGCTGTTAGGGGAGTACCATTGGTTTTTATCTGCGGATCCTATTGTACGGGAGAGGTGGTAAAACGAAGGTGATCTTCTTTAATCAGTTGATTCTCATAGGGGGAGAAGCAAGAGATATGGGCGTCTCAACAGGAAATGTGGTTGTACAAATGAAGATGGAACTACTTGAAGATATGTTCAGTCTAGAGGAACATCTACTTGGAATCTGGAAAATGTTAAATCTCATCCAGAACTTTTCTGCTATTTACTTTGTATGTATGTTTATATCTTTTTCTTATTTATTAGTTGAGTTATCCTCTAGGTATTTGTGTGTTATTGTCTAACAAATAAATAGGGGGAGATTGTAAGTCATATGTCATAGTCTATTTGTATATTCGAGGATTCAACTCAACTCAAATAAGAATGTAATAAGTAAATAGTGGATCGACCGTCAGAGAGATCTCGCAAAGTAATATATGTCAAAGGATTCAGAAACAAGGTTCATCTACAGACTTGAGGAGGTAATTCACTGGAAGAAGTTCAAGAAGTTGATCATGCCTCAGTGATATAAATCAAGATCGTGGATTTAATCAAGTGACAGAGATCTCGTCAGAGTATCATTAATTACAAGGATTTAGTCTGAAGAAAATCAAGAATATCAAGGTCAAGACTTGAAGAAACGTCACGGAAGTTAGTCACTCATGAACCAGACAGTACATCGAGTGTCAACATTGAAGTGGTGGAATTGATTCATACTTGACAGTAATTTTCAGAAGATTTTCAGAAGAATGGTTGCTGCTCAAGATTAGTATTAATTCTCTATTAATTAATTAAGACATATAATTTAATTAAGAAAATAAATTATATCTGCAAAGATTAATTTATTGATTAATTGAATTAATTGATTAATTAATTCTGAATTAATATTAATGATTTTTAGAATTTTAATTGGATTAAAATCTGCATTAAATCAGCAAGACTATTGAAAATGAACTAGCATGACAATCAGGATTGTCATACCGATTGTCATGCTAGGCCATTTTCAATAGTCTCACCGAAAGTTACACTAGGAAGGAGATTGTCATGCTAGTTCATTCTCATTGTCATGCTAGTTCATTCAGATTGTCTTGCTAGTTCAATCCATTGTCCTACCGATTGTCTTGCTGAGCTCAGGATTGTCTTGCCAGTTCAATTCTATTCTGTTGATTAAAAAGAAGCAGACAAGCAGCAGTTAAAATTATCCATCCAATACACAAGTCAAAAACAAGAACACAGCAGCCGCATCAAATATTTCATTTTTCATCAGCTTACTTCAAGATTAAATTTCTAGTTTGTAAAGTTAAATCCAATCAACTAGAAATCATTCTCTTGTTCTTGTGTAACAATCTAGCGGATCAAAATCCCTAGAACTTAATCTCAAATCGCGTTTAACATTTGATTCTAATTATTGCAAAAATAGAAAAAGTTCATGTCGAATTTATTCTAAATTTATGATAATTAATTTGAGATTAATTCCTTGTAATCGATACAGTTGTTGTAACACCTTTCAAGTTTAATAATATTTTTATTTAACTTGAATTTTGTTTCACATTTTTTATTCCGTATTTAATTCGATTATTCGGTACTGTTTGTATTCAACCCCCCCTTCTACAAACATATTGGGACCTAACAGAAGGGTTATCTGGGATACTCCCAATGGTGAAGACCCGTGGTATATTGAAGTAGTTTGCGAGTTTAAGTGGTGTGTCTACAACTATGAAGGATACACCATTGATAACATATCTTTTTTTCCATCTATGTCCGGGGCAGAGTTTGCAAGTAGTATGGTCCGGGTTGTGTTTATTAATCCATTATAGTAAGATTTTTGGGGATTGGGTGTTGGTCCACTTGCTGTCAGGTTCTTCCTGTTATATAAAACTAAATCAGATGAGAAACACCATAAATACATAAGGAAAACATAACACAGATTTGATGATTACAATTATAAAAGCACCAATCCGCTACTTCAGAAACACATAAAAAGCATTTTATAGTAGCTCTTTAATATTAATATGACTTGAACTATAAAAGTAAAAAACTTCCCTTTCTTTTTCTAATTTTTCCTAATCTAGATTATGTGAGATTCTAAGAGTAAGAATATAGTGACATTCCTTTTATCTCGCACTATTTATAAAAATAACTCTAAGACAACTTTTAAAGCTTAGAGAGAAAAATAATCGGCAATATGTTCTTCTACTTCATGAATGTAGAAGAGTTAACATGCTCTACAATTTTAAGCTTCCGTAGCTCTCTTTTGGCAAGTAGCCCCCTCCATCTGACTTGGGTAATTATTAATCCTCTATTGAGACACTTATAATGAGAGGAAGCTTTATGCCACCGAGCCTGAGTAACCAAATTACTTGTTTCAGATCTCAGAACTGAATTTTTTAGTAGTATAGTATTTATATATTTAGACTTTATAATAATTGATGAAACCTTGAACCTGAATTATTGTTGCAGCTTTGGCCCGCTTCTTGTATTTAATTTGTTTACGAGCATCCATTGCCCGTAAACCAGTTTGGAGACCAAGCACTGAGATCCGGAGTTTGGTAAAAGCTTTCCACTTCTGATATTTACAAATAGCCTTCTGAACCTTTGTGGAAGCTGCCTCTAATTTCATCCCCTCGAATTGGTTTCTAGCCAATTTACCTAGCATTGGGTGGAAAACCATAAGATATTTTAAATACCAATATATAGGACTTGCATATAAACTAAAAAAAATCATATAATATGCTGATACTTGTGTTGAGAGCAATAAGCAAGTAGCACATGGTTCTTATGATGCACATGAGAAGCAGGAGAGTAAAACTTAAGTTTGTTACAAGAAGCCAGCTGTACTTGCCACATCGGCAAGAATTCAAAATAAATATCCAAGTGCTGATGTTGGAGAGTTAGTTAGGAAAAAAAAAATCCCACACTCTGTCTTTCTCTCATTCCTTCTCTTTCATCTCATTCTTCATGAATAAATCTTATATATGTGTTGTATGTTTTCAGAATGAACAATTACTGTGAATTCATTCTTGTTTACTAGTAAATGATATGTAGAAATCAGTAAGCAATAGTTTGTAGTATATGGAACTTGTATAATCAGACTTTGAAGCTTTGCAATGTTTGTTAATGGAGATTTTCTGATTCTTTAGTTTATAATTCAGTAAGTTTACTTTTCAATCTTGATATTACTATTGTATTATGGTATCAGAGCACGAGTTACGATTCTTTCTCACTACTTGATGATTAGTTGTGAGTTCATTGTTTCTGCTTGAAGTTGATTTGATCACCGTGAAATTTCTTGATCCGCATTTTCGATAATTGCTTGTGAAGTTGATTTAATCTACTTTCGTTCATTTGCTAATTTGGTTCTTCATCGAGAAACAATTATTTTGGAGAAATAGTTGTTTAATCAGAATCAAAGTTGTGCACTGTACTTGTTTGTTCTTTTGTCACAATGAATAATCTTGATCCAACACAAGATCCTACGTCTCCATTTTACTTGCATCCTTCCGACAATCCTGGAATGAAATTAGTTTCGATGCAATTTGATGGAACTTCATATGCTGATTGGAAAAGATCAATACTCATTAGCCTTTCAGCTAAAAATAAGATAGGATTTGTAGACGGTACGATTACTAAACCGGTGTTCAATGATTCTAATCAAAAGGCATGGGAGAGATGTAATTCAATGTTAATTTCATGGTTCTTGGGAGTTCTAAGCCAGAATATAGCCAGAAGTGTTCTATATTTTCAATCTGCAAGGGAGATTTGGTTAAATCTGGAAGAAAGATATGGGCAGGTATCTGGTGCATCTTTATTTGAGTTACAGCAAGCTTTACATGAGATTAAACAAGGACAAGATGATATTTTTGCCTACTATACTAAGATAAAAATGCTATGGGATCAACTTGACTCAGTAGATCCTCTTACATCCTGTGTTTGTGTTAATTGCTCTTGTCAAATCACACAAAAGCTGGTGAAATCTCAAGAAGATAGAAGATTGGTTGATTTTTTGATGAAGGTGAATGAAGGATATGAGTTTATAAGAGGAAATATACTGGTAATGAATCCACTTCCAGCTATTTCACAGGCTTATAGATTGGTTTTACAAGAAGAGAAATACAAAAAGTTGTATCAAGGTTCTACAACTGAAGATTCAATGGCTTTCGCTGCTAATAGAAGAGGTTTATCAGATAACAAATTCAGATCTTCACAATTTATGTCTGGTAGGTCAAATTTTGGAAACATTGACTCAAGAAACAGGACAAGTCCATATTTTTGTGACCACTGTAAAATGTCTGGACACACAATACAAAGATGTTATAAGCTTCATGGATTTCCTCATCATTTTAAATCTGATAGAAGACAGGCAGCAATGGTTCAATATGAAGATGATACAGAAGATAATTGTGTCAAGAATGATAGTGAAGATGATCATATTGGGGGATTCACAGCGGCACAATATCAACAGATTTTGAAGTTACTAAACAAGGACACAAAGGAAGAAAATGCAGCTCATATTGGTTCGACTGAGAGTTCAGGACACAAATTTGCCAATGTTGCAGGTAAATTTTGTCTTATCTCTTCTTCTGGTATTAATTGGATAGTGGATAGCGGAGCAACAGATCATATGTGTTATGATTTGTCTATGTTTACTGATATTAAGACATTGGATGGCCATAATAATCATATTACAATTCCAAATGGCAAACAAGTAGAAATTGGTTATACTGGTACTGTAATCATCAATGATCAAATTGTCTTAAAGGATGTCCTGTATGTACCAGATTTTAAGTTTCATTTGATATCTATACCTAAACTCTGCCAGGAAGTACAGTGCAGTGTAGTGTTTAATAGTAGTGGTTGCTTTCTTCAGGGCCCTTCAATGATGGCACTGCATCTTGGTAATCTGAAGGATGGTTTGTACTACTTGGATAATGAGGCTGCATCTCAAGAAAGTAGCGTAGAAAAAGGAGGTTCTCTTCACCTCCATAATGGTCCAGTTACAAATTCTTTTTTGACTTGTACTTCAGCTAATAGTAAACATGTGGTACAAACAAAACTATGGCATCTTAGGTTTGGACACATGCCAGTGAATAAGTTGCTTCATACAGGTCTTTCAGAGTTTGACAAATCCAGCTCTTGCACATTAAATGAAATCTGCCAAATCTGTCCTTTAGCTAAAAAGACAAGGGAGTCCTTTCCTCTGAGCAGTATTAAAACATATCATTCTTTTCAACTGATACATGTAGATACTCGGGGTACTTACAAAGATGGTACACACAATGGACATCAATTTTTCCTGACAATAGTTGATGACTATACAAGGATGACATGGGTATTTCTGATGACTCACAAAAATGAAGCAATCCAAATTATTCAAAGATTTGTTGCTTATGTGATAAATCAATTTCATACATCAGTTCAAGGCATCAGAAGTGATAATGCTGCTGAATTTTGTGGAAAAGAACTTATTAAGTTCTATCTGGACAAAGGAATTCTGCATCAGAAGTCATGTGCATATACTCCTCAACAAAATGGAATTGTTGAAAGGAAGCACAGACACATTTTGGAGACAGCAAGAGCTTTGTTTTTCCAATCCAAATTGCCAATTCAGTTTTGGGGAGAGTGCATTCTTACTGCAGTCTACTTGATAAACAGAATGCCTCTCTCAATTCTTAAAAATGTCAGTCCTTACCAGAGACTCTTTGAATCTGCTCCTGATATTTCGAACTTCAAGGTTTTTGGGTGCTTATGCTATGTTTCCACACAACAACATCAAAGAACTAAGTTTGATACAAGGGCTGCAACTCATGTTTTCATTGGATATCCTGTGGGCATCAAGGGTTATAAGGTACTTAATGTTGATACCTTACACATTTCTGTTTCGAGAGATGTGACTTTTCATGAGCAATACTTTCCTTTTCATGTTCATCACAATACACATCCCTCTCCCTTCTTTTTACCTAGTTCTTCTGACTACACACCTTTTACTTATGATGAGATTCCTAGTATTTTTTCCACAAACCACTATTCTCATCATTTTGATACTGATTCCACACATTCAAATTTTGATTCTAATAGTTCTACTGATTTTGACACACAACATAATACACTTAGAAGAAGCACAAGAACTTCCAAAGTACCTATTCATTTAAGTGATTATGTTTGTGGTGCCAGTACCAGTAGTCCTATTTTTCTCACTCATTGGTGCAATCTAGTTTCTTTTGCTGCTTCTGGTTCTTTATCAGTTTCTCCATTCCATACTTTGGTAGAACCAACTAGTTATTTAGAAGCAGCCCAAGATCCAAGGTGGGTGGAAGCCATGGACAAAGAATTAACTGCTTTACATAAAAATCACACCTGGATTTTGGTTGATTTACCTCCTGGTAAAAAGCCTATTGGTTGTAAATGGGTCTACAAGGTTAAATTCAAGGCTGATGGTAATGTTGAGAGATTTAAAGCAAGGTTAGTGGCTAAGGGATATAATCAGAAGTGGGGGATTGATTATCTTGAGACATTTTCCCCTGTTGTCAAAATGGCTACTATTCGGTGTTTGATTGTAGTGGCTGCTCATCGACAATGGACTTTACATCAGTTGGACATGAATAATGCTTTCCTGCACGGGGATCTATGTGAAGAAGTCTATATGCATGTTCCTGAAGGCTTGCCTAATCCTCTCTCAAAGGTCTGCAAACTTGTCAAATCCATCTATGGCTTAAAGCAGGCTTCCAGGCAATGGTTTGCCAAGTTAGTGGGGGAATTGCAGCATAAGGGTCATCAACAGTCTAAGAATGATTATTCCTTATTCTTGAGGCATGATAAAGGTTTTATAACAGTGGTGGCTGTTTATGTAGATGATATAATTTTGACAGGAGATAACATTGATGCTATTAAGGAACTCAAACAACATTTGGATAATGTCTTTAGCATTAAAGATCTGGGAAGACTCAGCTACTTTCTTGGAATAGAAGTTGGGTATTCTGATTTCGGGATTTCTTTAACTCAGAAGAAGTTTACCAAAGAGTTATTGGCTGAAGCTGGAATAAAGAATTGCAAGTCTGTAGTTACTCCACTTCCTATTAATCTCAAATTAGAAGCATCTGAAGGAGAGATATTTGAGAATCCTACTCTCTATAGGTGTTTAGTTGGAAAACTTAATTTTCTAACTCACACCAGACCTGATTTGGCTTACACTGTTCAGCTTTTAAGTCAATATCTACAACAGCCCATGACTTCACATTATAAGGCTTTAATGCATGTTATTAAGTATGTGGCCTCAACCGCTGGACAAGGAGTTTTACTGAAAGGAAGTGATCAATTGGTATTACAAGCATATTCAGACTCAGATTGGGGTGCTTGCTTGGACACAAGAAGGTCAATTTCTGGATATGTTCTAATGCTAGGGAAATCACCAATAAGTTGGAAATCTAAGAAACAGAGTGTTGTTTCAAAGAGTTCATCAGAAGCAGAGTACAGAGCAATATCTGCAGCAGAAGTAACATGGATGGTGAGATTATTAGAAGAATTGGGAATAAAAGGATTAAAACCAGTCACTCTTCTATGTGACAATCAAAGTGCTATTCATATAGCTAAAAATCATGTACATCATGAAAGGACCCAGCATATTGAAATAGATATACACTTTACAAGAGATAAGGTAATGGAAGGACTGCTACAAATCTCATATTTGCCTACTGAGTTGCAGGTAGCAGATGTATTTACTAAAATCCTTCCATCTGGTCATTTTAATGAGCTGCTTTCCAAACTTGGCATGATCAAGATGATGCCTAGTTTGAGGGAGGGTGTTGAGAGCAATAAGCAAGTAGCACATGGTTCTTATGATGCACATGAGAAGCAGGAGAGTAAAACTTAAGTTTGTTACAAGAAGCCAGCTGTACTTGCCACATCGGCAAGAACTCAAAATAAATATCCAAGTGCTGATGTTGGAGAGTTAGTTAGGAAAAAAAAAATCCCACACTCTGTCTTTCTCTCATTCCTTCTCTTTGAATAAATCTTGTATATGTGTTGTATATTTTCAGAATGAACAATTACTGTGAATTCATTCTTGTTTACTAGTAAATGATATGTAGAAATCAGTAAGCAACAGTTTGTAGTATATGGAACTTGTATGATCAGACTTTGAAGCTTTGCAATGTTTGTTAATGGAGATTTTCTGATTCTTCAGTTTACAATTCAGTAAGTTTACTTTTCAATCTTGATATTACTATTGTATTAACTTGATATTACGGAATTAATAATTAAAAAAAATGTAGTTTGTAGCAGTAAAATAGTTCAGATGTATTTACCTCTATAAAATGACAGTAAGCAAATGGCAGCTTCTCGCAAAGCTAAAAAATGTTTCCGAGTAATATGTGTTTTTGCTCTCCTTTGTATACGGTTGGCTGCATCACTAAGTACCTCTATTCTCTGGGCATCTACCTCATCCATCTAACCAGCTCTTAGAAATATCTTTGTTATACCTATCTGTAAAGCCATCTTATGTTCAGGAAATCTAACAAATGTGGCCATTAATAAAAGACATAAAAATTATAGGGATGAAAAGAAAAATATCTGCAAGCCCTATTTTGGTTGAGGCATCTTCGGGGATCAACTGCTTTACACAATTGGTGAAAACGTTTTCAAACTTGAAGCTGTAAAGACCAATGCAAGAATAATCATGACATTATCATAATAGAAACCAATACAATTTTGCAATGGTTGAATATAGAGCATGATTAATTAATGTAGCAGCGGAAACAATTGATTTCGCTTTCCTGATATCCCAATCACAAAGCAAAAATGCCTCCATTTCTCCGTGAGTTTTAGTTTCCCTTGTTTTCTGCATGAAAATACCTATCAATTCCAATTTTTTCATAAACTCACCACCCAATGCACCAGATCCAACAACAAAATCTGAACATCTTCAAGTTTCTTTTGCACTTTGGGCCCAACACTAATATTTGGGCATCATATAACTCCTTGATCAATTCCTCAGATGAAATGATCATGTTTAACCTTTCTTTTCTGGTCAGAGCCTCTGCCACCACATTTGTTTTACCTGGCTGATAGTTGATGGTACAGTCGTAGTCCTTTATTAGTTCTAGCCATCTTCTCTGCCTCATGTTCAATTCCTTCTAGGTGAAGATATACTACAAACTCTTATGGTCCGTGTAGATCTCGCACTTTTCCCCATACAGATAATACCTCCATATCTTCAATGCAAATATTATAGCTCCCAATTCAAGATCATGCATCAGATACTTCTCTTCATGTGGTTTCAACTGTCTTGAAGCGTAGGCTATTACCTTGTCATGCTGCATCAAAACACATCTCAATCCCTTGTACGATGCGTCACTGTAGATCACAAAATTGCCTTGATCATCTGGTAAGACTAGCACCGGAGAAGATACTAATCTATTCTTTAATTCTTGGAAACTCTCCTGGAACTTCGCGTCCCATTCGAACTTCTGCTTCTTCCTGTTGAGCTTTGTCAACGGCGTAACTATCTTTACAAAATCTTGCACGAATCTTCTATAGTAACCTGTCAGTCCCATGAACCTTCTTACTTCCGTTGGTGTCTTTGGTCTTTCCCAGTTGATTATGTCTTCAATCTTTGCTGGATCCACTTCCACTCCTTTATTTCTAATCACATATCCAAGAAATCGTACTTCTTTTAACCAAAATTGACAGTTGGAAAATTTTGCGTACAATTTCTTCTGTCACAGTATCTCAAGAACTATCCTTAAATGCTCTGCACGCTCTTCCTCGGTCTTGGAATAGATCAAAATGTCGTCTATAAACACGATCATGAATTTATCCAAATATATCTTGAATACTCGATTCATTATATCCATGAAAGATGCTGGTGCGTTGGTTAATCCAAATGCCATCACTAGAAACTCATAATGACCATATCCAGTTCTGAATGCGGTCTTCGTAATATCTTATGACTTGATCTTCAGTTGATGATATCCGGATCTTAAATTAATTTTGGAAAACCATACAGCGCCTCTCAATTTGTCAAACAAATCATCGACCCTTGGTAATGAGTACTTGTTCTTAATGGTCAGCTTATTCAGTTCTCGATAGTCAATACACAGTCGCATACTCCCGTCCTTCTTCTTGAAAAATAGTACTGGTGCGCCTCATGGGGATACATTGGGTCTTATAACTCCTTTCTCCAAAAGATCTTGCAGCCGAGTTGCCAATTCTTTCATCTCTACTGGTGTCATCCGGTACGGAGCTTTAGAAACTGATTCTGTTCCGAATGCTAAGTCAATTGCAAACTCAATTTCTCTGTCGGAAAGTAATCCGGGTAGATCATCTGGAAACTCATTGATGACCAGAATTGCTTCTAGTGCTGGAACCTCTTTGCTGTTGTCTATCACATGGGCCAAATATGCTTCACAATTCTGACGCAATAACTTCTTCGCTTGAGCTATCGTTAAGAACTTCTTCTCTTGCTTACTCCCTCAAAATATTTTCTTCTTTTTGCTATCCAATGTCTGAATTCTCACTTTCCTATTCTTACAATCAATCTGAGCGTTATTTTCTGACAACCAATCCATTCCTAAGATAACATCAAATTCTCCCAACATAAAAGGTATCAAGTTGGCAGAGAAATGATGTCCCGCTATCTCAATATCACACCTCGGGCACACTCGATCGACATAAACTTGATTCTTATTAGATAACTCTATCATTAATGCTTGTTCTACCAACTTAACTTCACAATGCAGTTTATCGACAAAACTTTGAGAAATAAATGACCTTGTAGCTCTACGGAGTTGACTGGAAATGTACCTGCAACCACGTCTGAACTCTGAATAGCATCCTTCATAGTCATGTTGAATGTCCTATTCTTTGGCTGGTCCTTTGCTGGTGGTCCTTCAATCATTGCCACATTAGCTGCTGGTTCAGTTGTCTGGAAATCCCTGAAAATATGTCCCATCTTTCCACATTTAAAACATACTGTTCTTGATTTCTGAGTTGTAGTCTGACTTCGACACTCAATAGTATAGTATCCCTTCTAGTTGCACTTGTAACACAAGACATTAGACTTACAAATACCAAAGTGCCTTCTACCACAAAACTTGCAATCTGACGCTGGTGGACGATTGGGCCTCTGCTGATTTGTATTCTGGAAATGGTTCCCATTCCTTAGTTGTGGTTTCTTAAATCCCACACTCTTGTTATCTTGAAACTCTGGCCTTTTATTGAAACGGCCTTGGAAGTTACCTTGTTGCTGGCCTCCTCCTGAGGTTTCTATTTTCCTTTTCTTCCCATCCTTCCCTTTCTGATACATATCACTCTTACTTTCAATCACCATCGCTTTCTGCACCACTGCCACATATGAAGTCAATTCAAATATGGCCACCCTATTCTGAATCCAAAATCTGAATCCCTGTTCAAATCTTCTTGCTTTTTTTTCATCTGTATCAACCTGGTCTAGCACGAACCTCGCTAACTCAGTTGACTTAGCCTCCTACTCAGCTACAGTAAGATCTCCCTGGGTTAAGTTCAAGAACTTGATCTCCATTTGATTCTTCATGTACCTCGGGAAATATTTCTCCAGAAACAGCTCGGTAAACCTTTCCCAAGTTATAAACTCTCCTCCTTCCTATATTCGCGTGGATTCCCACCAATAGTTTGCCTCGCCCTTCAGAAAGTAGCTTGCAAACTTGGTCTTCTGTTCAGTTCCTGCTCCGACTAATTCAAAAGCCTTTTCCATCTCCTTGAGCCATGCATTGGCTTCCATAGGATCAGCACTTCCCTTGAACTCAGGTGGCTTCACTGCTTGAAACTGCTTAAAAGTCACTGCAGGTGCTGTTGCTGCTTGCTGCTGCTGCTGCGTATGATGCAACATCTGTTGTTGCATCATTCCCAACATCTGGACAATCGCTGGATCTGTCTAACCCTCGGTACGATCCTCTCCTGAATTATTTCTTCTCTTTGGCGCCATTATTCTAATAAGAAACAAGCGACATATATAATAATATGTCAAGCATTGTGTCAAATATGTAGCAATTCCTTAGCATGTCAAAATTCTCAAACATTATCTCTTTTCAAAATATCATAAACTTGCTACCATATTAACACAAGCGACATGATTATCACATAATACTGCTTATAATCTCGAGAATAATAACACAAAGAAAATTGACAAAAAAATATCCAAACCTTTGAAACCCTTGCTCAAGATCTCAAATAAACCAACAAACAGTGGATAGGGTTGCAACACAACCTCCCAACCTCTTTTCCAACACTTCTTACCATTCTCAAAACCAACACAATAGAAAAGCAATGGCACAAAAGTCAAGAACTAAAAACAAAATAGGGAACCTGAACAACTTAACTATAACCCAGCCCAATAATCCTAAATTTAACTTTATAAGAGCTAAACTACATGTGCTTATCTTCTGTCATCTTCCTATGACTCATATATGACAATCCTAAGCTTGTTTCGGTGACAATAACCTGTAGCTCTGATACCAACCTGTGACGCCCTCCAAACCCGGGGTCTAGATTTGGGGGTCACTAGTCAATAAACGATAATAAAATAATCACATCGGAATAATATAATAAATATGACCCATTACATGCAACTGGATCGATCACAGGTTATAGTATGGAACAAGCATTAATACAAACCAATTGTTATTACAAACCATAAGTCCAATTAGTTTTATAACTTAATCAAATTTTATTACAACTCTCTAGACTAGTTAAGCGTCCCAAACTGTCTACCTGGAGAACACACCAAACTATCTACAAGCACACAACCTCTGGCCAGACCTGGAACTTAAGCTTGCCCTAGCCTAGCTGATAGAATCAGGATATGAAACAAGTATGAGCAAAAGAAATGCTCAGCAAGCAGTAAATAACTTATGATTTAGAAAAACAACAACAATATATCTGATGAACAAAACCAAATCACAATACTTGAACAGTATCAAAATTGATATATATTTGATAATAAACAACATTTGCGTATATATTTTGTTTTGGGATTAGAATCCTCGAACGACGGTGTGTTGTCGTCGGTGATCAGCCGCGGAGCAACACCGGTATGCCGAAGCAAATCTAACTAAACAAAAGGTACCCAAGGCACATGTCAGCCTAGCAAGGTGTTATATCCTGTATAACACATAGTTCACGCTGGACCGCCACCACGGCCTCTTACGCAACCATCCAACCCATAAAAAAACAATTTTCCGTCAAAGGAGTCGAATCAAATGGCATTCTTAACCATATAACTCCCCATTTCTCATGGTCCGGAGTTATCTCAACGACCAATGGAAAAATAACCAGAACAATTAGTTATTCGCTTATCTTAATTCAAAGCTTCACTGTATAGAGTAAGTTGTAGCGAAATGTAAAAACATTTAACTATTATGAACTTAGAACAGTAGAGAAATTGAAAGAATAAAATTCAGAGCCAATATCACTTGAATGATAAGTGAAGATATAAATACTTGCATAATATGATTCGAAATAAACGTCACTTGAACGATAAGTGAAGTTAGGGTACTTGCCTGGTATGCTCGAAATCCTTTCACTAAAGCCCTGCTTATAGTTGCTGGCTACTAACTCCATCTAACACTTGACTGCACTCCTTGCTACTCAATTCTATAAACAAAAGGACTATCTTAATTGACGAAACCCAACTTAATCGACGTAACTATACGTCTTAACATCTACCCGATCATTTATAACTAAGCATGGCATTTTAAACTGTAAACAGATAACATGCATATCACATAGCACATAATCATGGTATTCGTATAACACATAATCACATATTTCATGTAACACATAAGTCAAATCGTTAAAAGATATGTCTTAGTGCGTTCAGAATGAAAATTAGGTCAATATTAGCATTTACCGATCAACTACCAGCTCAACAGGACAAACAAGTCAAATGACATTGCAATACAAAATAAATTAGGTCTCCAAAGTATTTTTATTGAAAGCGTAAAATTTTCCGAGTATGTACGCGTTCGATTCGTATTAAACGGACGAACGGTTTAATTATTATGAATTTCTTTGTTCTTTGTGATTTTACTTGTAAGCAGCTCTGTACAATCTTTGTATCACAGAGTTCTCGAAATATATTTATATCTCTAGTGGATAAGTTCAATCCACCAGAAAGTTTTTAAATACTTGTGTTTAAATTACTTTGTGTTTGAATACATCAATACTTTCATTCCGCACTTTAGCTTATTCAAACACTGTTATGTATATTTTTTAGAGAAGTTTTTAAAATCAAGAACAAACCAAGAATTACATTCAACCCCCCTTCTGTAATTCAACTATTAGATTGTCTGGGATTAACAAATTTAATTGCTCAACAACTAACTTCAGATTACGTTATTTCACCATTAGATCATCGCGAATTGAAAATTGGTTGAGAAAATTATATCAGTTTCTATGGCTTTGTGTTTGGCGTTGTGTGTATTGAGAGTGGAGAGAGTTGAGTGTATTGAGAGTGGAGAGACTCAAGTGCATAACCAAGCCAATGCTTCATACTAAAAATACAACACTGCTCTAAATCAACATCACAAAAACCCAAATAATATACAATATTTAATCCCGAAATCGAGAAAATATAAAATAACACAAAATCAGAGAGAGAGATAGAGAGGGGGGTAGTACCTTAATGTAGAATCGAAAGCTGATATAACCCCCAATTCCAATTGAAACCCACCAATTCCAATTAAAAACCCTAGCTCGAATCTGTGAGATTTTACTAATATAAAACTCTAGCTAATCTAATCATCAATCTGTGAGGAGTTCTTTAGGATGATTCGGTTCAATTGAAAGTTGAGAGAGAGTGTGTGAGAGCGACCGAGAGAAGTGGATTCTTCTTATCAAGAGCTAGATTCAACCTCCTTCCTTTTTTGGCCCTGGCACCCACCTGCGCTTAAGACCCAGAGGCCCTTGGATCAGGAGAAGCAATGGATTGTTCTTCTTCTCGAATAAGACCCACGACCCTTTATGTGACAACCACAGGGTTTGTAATTTTGAGGGGGCAAGTGAAGGATTTTTCCTCGAGCATCTCCAGGTATTCGGCTTGAATAGCCTCAACTTCGGTGTCCCAGCCTTCCTTGTAGCTAATGGGGTGAGTAAGGGTGTCGTGCTCCTTCATCAAATCTTTAAACTTATGAGTATCCTTTCAAGCATCAAACCCTTTTTCTCTTTCGTCACTTAAAATGACGATCTTGGCTCGCGCTGTTTTACCCGTTTTATCCTGGTGGTTTCCAAGTCTTTAGGCTTGGTCATCTCCACTATCTTTGCAGCCGCTACATAAGAAAATTAATAAACAGTTAAAGCTAGAAAGGCAAGTTAAATTGAGTACAAAGAAGTAAATCTATGTTAGAAATTATTTTTCTTTGTGACAGGAGAAAGCCCGCGCTCAACAAGAACCGTCTCATTAATAAGATCTTTGGAGTGAAGATCCATTTTCTTGGATAAAGACAACTATCACCATTGGAAGGTGAAAATGCATCTACAGCTTCTTTCTCAAGATGAAAGGTATATTGATTGCATTTAGAAAGGCCTATAAGAGCTGCTACAGATATTGAAGGTGTTGTAGGCAATGAGCAAAGTATCCCAAAGCCACAAGCAGAATGGATAGATGAAGATATTGAGCAAGTACATAAAGACAAGAAGGCTATGAAAATTCTGTTCAATGGTCTTGATGGAGATATGTTTGACAATGTCATAACCTGCAAGACTGCTAAAGACATTTGCGATATAATTCAAATCATATGTGATGCAACTGAGCAAGGGAGGGAAAATAAAATGCAACTTCTAATTCAGCAGTATGAACATTTTCATTTTGAAGAAAGTGAATCTTTGAGTTACATCTTTAGTAGATTTCAAAAACGACTAAATGCACTGAAGCTGCATGGAATGGTCTATCAGACAAAAGATTCAAACTTGGAGTTCCTTAGATCTCTACCAAAGGAATGGAAGCCTATGACTATCTCTCTCAAAAATTCACAAGATTACAAGGAGTTTACCTTGGAGAGACTATATGGGATTCTAAAAACTTATGAACTTGAGTTAGAACAAGATGAGTAAATAGAGAAAGGAAAGAAGAAGGGAGGATCTATAGCACTAGTAGTTGAGCAAGAGAGAGTGAAATAGATGAAGGTTGAAGCTGTGGAATATGCACCAAACACTAGGGTCTGTGAAGGCAAAAGAAAGGGGTTAGTAGCTGAACATGAAGACCATCTTAGTCAAGATGAAATGGAGGATATAGATGAACATTTAGCATTCTTGTTAAGAAAGTTTTCCAAGCTCAAATTCTAAAAGAATTTTGGGCTAGCCAAGCCAAATAGAAACATGGTGGATAAATCTAAATTCAAATGTTTAAAATGTGGCTTGAGTGGTCATTTTAAAAGTGAATGTAGAAAGCCTGATTCTGAAAGAAAGAAGTTTGAGCCTGTGGATTACAAAAATAAATATTTTGGATTGCTCAAATAAAAGGAAAGGGCTTTCCTGACTCAAGATAATTACCGGGCGGCTGATGGAGTAGATGAAGATGAAAAACAAATTATGTTAACCTAGCCCTGATTGCTAAATCAAATGAAGCAGAGGTAAGTTCTTTAAGCAATCAGGTAATCACCACTAATCTAGCACATCTTTCTAAAGCTAAGTGTAATGATGCTATAAATGACATGTACACAGAGTTATATAACTTGTGTGTTACACTTAAATCATTAACTAAAGAAAACAACATAATCAAAGATAACAATGTGTTTTTAAGTGAGAGAAATGTTGTGTTAGAAAGTGAATTTATTGAGTTTCGAAACTGAAAATAGAGTGTAAAATTGCTAAGGAAGAACTGATTGAATCTTTAAAGAAAAAGGAGATTTTAAGAAAGCAACTTGAACGAGAATATGAGGTAATTAAGGCTTGAAAATCATCTAAAGATGTCCATACTCAAATTACCAAAGTTTAAGGTATAGAGTCTTTCTGTGAGAAAGCCTGGAAAAACAATAAAGATAAACTAGAACTAGTTTGGTTGAAGGACTTTCAATGAATGTGGATTCAACGGATAATGAAGATTATCCGTTAAATAACAAAAAGATTCATCCATCGAAAGACAAAGAACCACATCCGTCGAGTAATAGAAAGCCAGTTAGCAAAGTAAAGATAGCCAAGTTAAATGAAAAATATGGATCAGTTTCCAAGAACTTTGTTACAGGAGAAACAAGTCAAATCAAGGAAACCAAAAGAGTCAATGTGGGGCATCTATCAATGAAGCAGCTAAATGATATATTTGAGAAAATTGAGGTTAAGGAAGTATCTAAAAGGTAAAATAACATGAATGGAAAAGTAGGAATTAACAAACATAACAACTACACACCAGATAAATATGCACCTAGAAAAATCTATGTTAAATGTGGTAGTGTTAATCATCTGTCTGTTAATTGCAAATCTACTATGCCCGCACATATGTCTGCACCTCCCTCATTTCCTAGCATGCCCACAATGCCTATTAATGTTATGCCTGCACAAAATTTGAATGCCGAATTTGCTAATATGTCATTTACACAAAAACCTTGTTATGCTGCATATAATATGCCTCAAATGCCATTTAGCGTGCATTACTGGAATAACATGTTTGCACATAATATTCCAATTCATTTTAATGAACATGTGCATGATAATTCTGCAATTGTAAATGGTACCAAAATTAACTTGATTTGGTTTTGATGTGTACAGGGAAACATAAAGAATCTTTGATATTTGGATAGTGGTTGCTCAAGGCACATGACTGGAGATTCTACCCTGCTCACTGAGTTCAAGGAGAGAGTTAGCCCAAGTATTACTTTTGGAGATGAAAACAAAGGGTATATTGTGGGTCATGGCTTGATTTCAAAAGACAACGTCATCATTGAACAAGTTTCTCTGGTGGATGGACTCAAACACAATCTTTTGAGTGTCAGCCAGCTTTGTGATAAGGCCAACTCAATAACATTCAATTCTGAAGCCTGTGTTGTTACAAACAAGAAGGACAACATAGTGGTTCTCACTGGTGTGAGAAAAGGAAATGTTTATTTAGCTGACTTCAACTCATCAAGTACAAATTCTATACTTGTCTTTTCAGCAAAGCAAGTCAATATGAAAGTTGGCTATGGCACAAGAAGTTGTCCCATCTGAACTTCAAAACTATGAATGAATTAGTCAGGAATGATCTTGTAAGAGGCATTCCTCAAGTTGATTTCTCAAAGGATGGACTATGTGATTCCTGTCAGAAAGGAAACTGATCAAGGCATCATTCAAAAAGAAGCTTGAATCTATAATTGAAGAACCTCTACAACTTCTGCATATGGATTTGTTTGGACCAGTGAATGTATTGTCAATCTCAAAGAAAAGATACTTCCTAGTGATTGTTGATGATTTCTCAAAGTTCACTTGGACATATTTTCTCAAATCTAAAAATTAAGGCTTGTGAAATCATTATCAATCACATAAGACAAGTCAACAATCATCATAATCTCAAATTAGAAGAATCAGGAGTAACAATGGAACTGAGTTTAAGAATTTTGTTATGAGGTTATTTTGTGAAGAAAATGGAATCATGCATGAATTTTTTGCACCTAGAACTCCATAATAAAATAGAGTGGTGGAAAGAAAGAACATATCTCTTATTGAAGTTGCAAGAACAATGCTAGAAGAATCAAAGTTTCCAACATACTTTTGGGCATAATCAGCAAATACTGCATACTACACTTAGAATATTGCTTTGGTCAATAAAGCAAAATGCATGACTCCCTATCAATTATTCAAGAACAGGAAGCCAACACTAAATTTTCTTAATGTCTTTGGCTGCAAATGCTATATTCTAAGGAATCAAACTGAGCAACATAGAAAGTTTGATGCTAAAGTAGATGAAGGTATTTTTGTTGGGTATGTAGTTGGAAAAGCATACAAAGTCTACAATCTAAGAACCAACATTGTCATGGAATATGTACATGTTGTGTTTGATGATAAGAAAGTGAAAGACTGCAAGATGATGGTTTCCATGAAAGCCTCAAATTTGACAATGTCGAGATGATTTGTGATGATAGTGAAGATGAAAGTGATCAAGAAATAATCTCTAAGGACAATGTAGAAAAGTCAGCAACAAATGAAGCACATAATTCAACATCCGTCGAAAGACCAAGTGCATCATCCGTTGAGAGACAATATGCATCATGCCTCGAAAGGAAAAGATCAACATCTGTTGAGCCATAAATAGGAGTGGAAAGTCAATACATATCACAATCAGAATGGACCCCATCTTCAAGTCAAAGATCCAAAATCTCAGGGGGAGTTTCTTCTAATCAAAACTCAGTAACACATCAAGACAACTGTGATGCCTCTTCATCTAGAGCTAATCTACCACAACAAAGAAAATGGACTAGAGATCATCCATTTGAACTTAAATTGGTGATTCAACTTAAAGATTGCAGATTAGGAAAGCAACTGAAGAAGAATGTCTATACAACAACTTCCTATCTCAGGAAGAACCAAAGAAGGTAGAAGAAGCTTTGTTGGATCTTGATTGGGATTTCGCGATGCAGGAAGAGCTAAACTAATTTGAAAGGAATAAAGTTTGGAAGATAGTACCCAAACCTAAAGGCAAAAATCTTATTGACACCAAATAGGTATTCAAAAACAAGATTGATGAAAATGGCATAGTAGTAATGAATACAGGTAGATTGGTTGTGAAGGGCTATTTTCAACAAGAAGAAATAGATTTTGATGAGACATTTGCTCATGTTACAAGACTTGAAGCCATTAGAATCTTTCTAGCCTATGCAGCCTATGCCAATTTCAAAGTCTATCAAATGGATGTCAAAGGTGCTTTTCTGAATGAAGACTTGGAGGAGGAAGTCTATTTCAGTTAGCCTCTTGGTTTTGAAGACCCCAACTTTCCAGAATATGTCTACTATCTTTTGAAAGCACTTTATTATTTAAAGCAATCACCTAGAGCCTGGTATGACACTTTGTCAAAATTCGTTTTAGAAAATCACTTCACAAGAGGTACTGTTGATAAAACTATGTTCTTTATAAATGTTATTGGCTCTAACATACTTGCTCAGATTTATGTAGATGATATTATATTCCGCTCTACAGATGAGAAACTTTGTAAAAAGTTTTCCAAATTGATACAAAGTAAATATGAAATGACCACGATTGGGCAACTAACTTACTTTCTTGGTTTACAATTGAAGAAAGTTAGTGATAGAATATTCATTAGTAAAACCAAATATATTTATGATCTTTTAAGGAAGTTTGACTTACTGGATTGCACATATGCAAAAACTACCATGGCCACTGCCACTAAACTTGAATTAAACACTATCGAAAAGTCTGTGGACATTTCAAGTTATAAAGGCATGATTGACTCACTTTTATATCTAACAGCTAGTAGGCCAGATATAATGTTTGTTACATGTCTTTGTGCTAGATTTCAAGCTGATCCTAGAGAATCTAATTTAGTAGATATTAACAGAATTTTCAGATATCTCAAAGGAACACCAAAACTTGGCATTTAGTATCCTAGAGATTCTGGTCTTGATCTAATTGGTTATTTAGAAAAAGTACAACATGAACCTGTCAATTTCTAGAAAACAAGCTATTGTCCTACTTTAGTAAGAAACAAAATTCAGTCTCTACTTCTACAGCTGAGGCTGAATATATTGCTGCTGGCAGATCTGTGCCTAGATTTTATTGATGAAAAATCAATTATTGGATTATGGTCTACAATTAGACAAGATTCCAATCATCTGTGAAAACACAAGTGTCATTACTATTACTGAAAATCATGTGCAGCATTCAAGGACAAAGCACATTGACATCAAGTACCAATTCATTAGAGAATATGTCATGAATGGTACTGTGGAACATCATTTTGTTCCAAGTGAGAAGCAACTTGCAGAAATCTTTACCTAACCACTTGATGAGTCCACCTTTACTAGGTTGGTAAGTGGGTTAGGTATGCTTAATTACTCGTAAAATTGTTTTGATGTCTAAGCAATTTGAAATGCAACCAAAATAAAATTTAATTTTTCTTGTCAAGGATGAAACTTTGGCTAAGTCAAAATTTACATCTCTACGGATGTTCATTATCCGTTTAAAATTATTATCCATTTAGTTTTATTATCTGTTGAAAAATTAAATATTATTCCGGGTACTTTTTATCTCAACGAATATTTGTACATGTCTTTTTCTGAGAAAGTATAAAAAACCCCGTTTCATTTTTTATATTACTTTTATCTTTCTCAAAAAAATTTATACTAACTCTCTTCGTGTCCAAAGCAAAAACCCTCCTTTTGCAACTAGTTTCAATCACAACAATGACACCAGTAGTCAAAATCATGTCTCAAAATCGGTTTGTATATGAGAAAAACAACTTTGTAGCATTGGTGAACAAGAAGATTGCTACTTCTGAGGACTATCACAAAATGATGGACTTCATTCGAGGCTGCAAACTGAGTTATGCTATGCTTGAATCTCCCGTCATATATTGTGAACTTATTGAAGAGATTTGGACCACTGTCGTGTTCAATTCAAAAGATAAGACCATTACCTCCTCTCTCAAAGGTAAAGACCACTGCATTAACTGTGATATACTACAAGCATGCTTTAAATTGCCCAAAAATAACACTCTTATTCTATACACAGACACATAGGTGAGCAACATGCTTATTTTTATGGGTTATTCTCGTAATCCCTCCAAGTTAGGTGAGGTTAGGAGAATGGGCCTTTGAAAAGAGTGGAGTTTTCTCTGTGATTCTTTTATTAAGGAATTTTCTGGAAAGATTAGTAATTTTGATGTTGTTAGCTATTCTATTGTTAATATGCTTTACATGCTTCTAAGTGATAAGTATTTTAACTTCAGTAATTCTGTAATGTATGAGCTAGGGTACAAACTAGGAGACATTAAGAAAAGGTCTAAGATTTTTATGTTGCTAGCTAATTTTGTTTATGAGAATCTTATAATTGAGAACCCAACCAAAAAGCTAGATTGAGGTAATTTCTTCTACCCCAATCTCTACCCAACCACAAACTTCTTTGCCAACAACTGTGGCTATGGTATCCGTGAAAGTGACCAAATAGGTGCCTATCCAAGCAACAAAACCAAGAATTTCTAAATCCATGTCAAAGAAAACCCACTCTAGTTCCTCCCAAAAGAAACTTTTTTTTTAAATCTACCAAACACCAAGAGGGGAGTGTGCAGGGTGGTGAGCTAGGTGAGGGACAAGGTGAAAATCAAAGAAACCCTAAGGATAAGGAGAGTGAGGTAAGTGAAACCCAAGCCAGCCATATTACAGTATCCCAACGGACTATAATGCTTATAAAGGATTACATCCTCCCAAAAGGAAGTGAATATTGAAACAAGCTCTCAACGAAGAGCACAGGGCAAAAGGGTTGGGGACACAGACCAACCTTAAACTTACATCAGAAAAAAGAAATCTAAAATAACTGGGGATACACAGGGTGCACACATAGTGCCAACTACAGCCAAAAACCCAGTTAATGCAC
Organism: Apium graveolens; assembly: GCF_009905375.1. Classification (NCBI taxonomy): domain Eukaryota; kingdom Viridiplantae; phylum Streptophyta; class Magnoliopsida; order Apiales; family Apiaceae; genus Apium; species Apium graveolens. Next base: position 14,239,232 of record NC_133648.1, on the reverse strand, counting down.
CATCTCAAAGTCAGATTGATGTGGCTCCAATAAATGTGGAGTCATAGCCAAAATCTCTCATAATTGAAACACCTCACACACACAATTCTCCCACATACTCACTGGATATGGATATGATAAACACATCAATTCTTGATTCTCCATCTTCAACTGTCTTAGAGAAGCCAAAATCTCAAGCAGGTGAGCATCATATTTTACATGATTTGTTGGCTCACTTGCCATTTTTTTCTAATTCTACTGAAAAATCTATGCATAATCTCAAATCAATCACCATAGGCTCTACAGTAGTTTTAACTCCAAACTCTATCATTTCTACTCTCTCGACGAATATTCTTCATCCGTCGACTAGTGATTGTCTCTCAAAGGATGTGCTTAACAACAATTATCCGTTGAATTTCTCAACTACTATTTCGACGGATGTCCCTCATCCGTTGAATGTCACTGCACTACTTGAAATTTACACAATTGTTACAAGTCCAGATGACTTAGTAGTAGTTCAATCACAACTAGCATTAAGAGAAGGGAGTGAACTGAGTGAGAGGCTGAGTTACTCCAAGGCAAAAGGAGAGGAAATGAGTGACAAAATACATGCTATTTCTTCCATCATGGTAACAGCGAGTGAGAGGAGTCCCAGCTTAGATGGTGAATGTGAGGGTGTGAGGGTGAAAAGCCAATGGGGGTCGTTAATGTAGGGAAAGAGAGAAAATAAAAGAAATGCAGGTATAAATGAAGAATGGGAAGTGCCTATTGTTAGTGAGTTAAGGGATGTCAATGAGGCTGAAAAGAAACAGCTATTTCAGCAAGAATATCAAGCTATTTTAGACTCTGTTTCTTATGAAGATGAGGCATTTACTCACCATATTCCAGCTTATCAAACTTTGCCTAAACAGAACAATGAGGCTAACGAGAGGATATTGAACTTGGTGCACACAACAGCTTCAATGCTAAGGGCCAAGGATGCAATCAAGTCTCTTCCACCTCCAGCTGGTGATAATTTTGAGTTAGATTCTAGTGGCACATTTGGAGATGCTTCTAATGATGAAGAGGATGTCATGGACATAGGGGGAAATGTAGGTCCTAGCTCAAGCACAAGCACTCCAGCATGGATGTTTATCAAAGACTGTAGTGAATATCATTTCAAATCAACTATATTCTGTATTATTCATCAGACTCAAACAACTCTTCAAGCCACTATAGATGCCAACACCAAAAGTCTTCTTCAAGCACATCTTAAATCAAGACAAACATTGAAAATTGAAAAGATAGAGTCTAAACTTCCTGACACCATAATGAGAGACATTAACATGCAACTCAGGAAAGATTCTGACTTAAGTAGCAAGGTTGATTCTTTGGACACTAGGCTGAAAGCACTGCAAACTTTAATCACTAAGATTCGGATCAACCATGTTCATCAGACGCTCCTTCTTTAAAAATTGGTGGCTACTCAAACTTCAACCCCTGCCTTACTTGATGATAATAAAATGGGGGAGAAAGATTCACTTTTCCCAGCCAATAAGGGTGAGAAAGATGTACTTACCGAAGGTAGTGAGGGGGAGAAGGATGTGCATATTCAAGTCAGCAAATTGATTGTACTAGCAATCACTTTCTCTAAGCCACCAGTATCAAATTCGACATACATACTAGATCAGCATATTTTTCAATAGTGTACAAGGAGGAGAAAGACAAAATGTTCACCCAGAGCCAGAAGGGCACATTTATACCACTCCGGAATTTCATAGTTACTCCCACTTTCAATCTTGACCGCATACATAATTAACTAACTAATGTAGTTTTATTTCTAGGCGATTTCCATGTAAAAAAATATTGTTGCTTTGTGTCTCTGATCTTCGACTTCGTACATACATTAACATTTTAGATGTCTTGGAGTAAAGGAAGTCCTCAACTGTGATTAGTAGTTAGACTTAAAAATTTTGCAACTTCTTTAGAATATGCAAAAGTACATATCTTAGATATTGATATATTGTTTCAAAAACACATGTTTATTCTAAACATGTTTAAATAAGTTCATATACTATAATTTTGTTTACATATTATAATCGGGTCTCAAAATTTATATATTTGAATTAAGTAAAATAGTAAGAAAATGTATCAACAAAATTAACGAACATTTTAGTAGAAGAAACAAATATATAAATTTATGCCTAGTGCAACATCATAATTTATTCTCTTATTATATCAATATTAGATTAGTTTAGAATATTACATAAGTTTAAAATAATAGTGATATTTGTTAAATTATTTTCGGTTCGGGTATTTTTGGTTTCAAATTATATTCGGTTCGGATAATTTTATACTCGGATTTTATCGGTTTCGAGTCATTATCAAATTAGATATTTCAGATAATTTTCGGTTAAATTTTCGGTCCAGATAATTTACGGATCGGATCAAATCTTTTTTCCGGATCAGTATCGACTTTGACTATGTTGTACTAAATTTGGTTCGGATCGGATCATTTCGGATTCCGTTAAATTTTGGATAATTTATCTCGGATCTCGATTTCACAAATTTCTGTTCGGTTTTTCGGATCTAGATCCATTTTGCCAGGTCTAGGTACAAATACTATTTTCCTTCAAACTTGGTGGTTTGTCTATATTTCTTGATGTTAATTTTATAATTACAATACAACTATAGTTCTTTTGATTAAATATAACATACACATTGTTTAAGAATTATGTAATACAACTAAATTTACTCTGATTCGATATATATATTTTTTTCATATGAATGTTAACCATGTTTACATTCAATTTTGATACCAACTAGAGTATTTTATTTATATGACATGATTTTATTTTTGTTATTCTTGTAATTGTAATATATGATTGTTAAATATACTTTGGAGTTACAAATTTGAGAACAACATTTAAGAATATTATTAGTATATAATATGTGTGTATTTGATGATGTACCACGGACCCTTATGTAATGCGAATTCATGAGTAGAGTGCTTAAATGACTTTGGTAATTTGGAAAATTATTCTTATGATATTAAAATCAGATTTAGTGTTTCACGTGTATTAACACATATGCATGTATTTGTTTAGATTAATGACGGTCCCTAGAATATACTATACTGTACCATTTTCAAATTTATTATACAAGATTCTGATTCATTTTATTTTATTGATTAAATTATCAAATTATTTATATTTTTATAAAAAATCTTTCTTTTCAATAATATTAAATTCACTTTTAATACCTAATTGGTATTAAAAAATATTTCACCCCCTCCATCCATATAAACGGATTGCAATTTAATGACATAAAATATTTCAACTGAATGTTGAAACTTTTAAAAAACGTATTATTATTTTTTAAATTGTGTGAAACCATGTGTACTACTATTTTTAAAGGATAAAAATTTCTGGACTAATAGTTATGTGAATGATAGATGCTTAATATCATTTGACAGAAAAAAAATATGGCTTCTCTCAACAAATGTATTTCCATTTTTTTTTCCAAATCACAAAAAAAAAGTTAATTTATCGTTATTTTTTCTTTTATCACATGCTATACAAAATTCAGTTTGTTTAATTTAAAGTCAATGTGAGTCCTTTCGAATAAATAAAATTGTTTATACGTAAATCATATTTTAAAATTGTTTTTTTATATTGTCCAATAACGATCATTTAATTTCAAATTGGAGAAATTTAAAATCATGCTTCTAAGTGAAATAATAAACAGAGCGGGCAATATACAAGAACAAAGAATAAGAGTAATGGATGGTCCAGAGCAAAATTTCAGCATATGTCCTCCAGAAGATTTTTCCTATCGTCCAGGTCAAAATTAGGCGGACAAACAGTCTTAACCAATCAATCAGGACTCGTTAAGTTCATTTAACAAATGACCCCTAATAGTGTAGTGATCCACAAAAAACACATAATAAATTCTTTTTATCAGTGGAAAAAATGGTGCAACACCCCAAACATCATTGTATAGTAATTGAAGAACTCTGCAAGAATTAAGAAAAATGGAAAAGAACGCAACCAGTTGCTTTTATTATATGAATCTGTAGACATTTTTGACGATCTGAAATTGGGGTGACCTAAGCGTCGATGCCAGAGTTGTAAAGGAAAGGCTTTTGAGATGAAAGAGTAGTAGGTTGAAAACCTCTATATATCAGGCCATTCATAGACTCCATTGTTATTCCCGCCGAACACCAGAGCCTTTCCTGTAGTCAGGTCCTTGACAAAAAAGACGATGGAAAAAATGCAACTGATGTATTGTTATCATGACAAAAGTGAGAAATAGATAATAATTTTTTTTTATATCAGATGCACACAATGTATTCGAGAGATAAAATTTAGGAGTAGGGGTGTGAAGAAAGGTTTTACCAGTATGAAAAATTACAATAGATTTATCGTCAGCCATGGGAATTTCTTCAGGTCACAAGCAGAGTGAAAATTCTGGAGGTCATTAGTCTTACGATGCAATGCACCAGACTCAATGACCCAATGATTTATGGTGGTGTACGCACTATGTGCCAGATTAGCCTAGGCTTCCATTTGATTGTGTAATTTTGATCGACAGCCACTAGCTGTATATCCTATTTTGCAGCATAATTGACAACACACTATACCATAAGATAAAGGAGTTTGCTGATTGCGCCACCGACTGCCAGGTGCACTTCGAAGGTTGCGAGCTTGGTTATTGTATTGACGCTGAGAAGGCCGATTGGTGAAGCCATAGTTATTTTCTGAATGAGCTGCATTGTGTAATAGCAGGTGTAGCAGGAACAGACATCGAAGGAGTCGAATGTTGATGATTTTCAGTGTACAGGAGAAAGAGCTCATGGCTCAAAAGCTGATCATACAATTCTTCGTATGATATTGGCGATTCTCGGGCATGAATGGCAGATGTAAAGGGATGATATTCTGGTCAAGGCCACTAATTATTTTGATAATCAATTCAGCATTCGAAACTGGAGGTCCAGCTATAAAACTGGCAGATGTAAAGGGTTCATCTTCAAATTTTCGAACTCCCCACGTAGTACTTGGAGCCGAACCTTTTTGACTTTCTCGACACCCTGGAATGATTTCTGTAGAATCTCCCACGCGTCTTTTGCCGTTTTTGCATTTCAAATTTTTTCAAAGGTTGATTCGTCAACTCCTTGAATAATTGTATACAACGCCTTTTAATCTTTTTACCGGGTCTCTTTCAAAATCATCTTCTCAGAATTTGACAGGGCTGCTTCAATGGCTGCATCTGTGGGCTCGTCATACCCGTTTTCGACAATATCCCAATTATCGTAGGAACCGAGTAATACCTTCATTTGAATACTCCAGTTCTCGTAATTTATACTCGTCAATTTTGGAATATTTGGTTGAACCATCGTCGCCATTTTTTACGAACAGAACCTTAGCTCTGATGCCACTTGTTGGAAACGTAGATGGGCTTTACACCAAAACATTTCAATAATATTAATACACCAGGAATATAACAGGAGATTACTTTTATTTCTTAATAATAGAAATACAACTTATACATATAAGTGTTTACACACACTGCAATTTTTTTTCCTCTAGCAAGAGCTTCAGCTCTTTTCTTTCTCATTGTGAATTTCACTCTTGGTGTCTTTATAACTCATGCAGCCTACCATATTTTATGGTATTCATTTATTTCTATCTAGAGATAAGCTTCTCCATATTAGCTTCTCCTCTTGACCACCGCAATATTTTATTTTTATATACTTCCTCCAGCTGGTTCATGCATGCAAGTTCAACACTGTAGCTGTATTACTATTAATGTTCTCCTTACTTTTATGTTTTAACACCAGGTGTGTTGTGTGAACTTTGGACTGCAAGTACTCTTCTAGATACATATTTGACTAGCACTGTATTTTGCAAACTGCTATCTTCTGCCCACCATAATTCAAGGATGTATTTATTTAATATTTATATTTTATTCATTAGTTATTCTTCGGGAGAGTTTGAGTTCTAACACTGATACCATGGTTTAAGTTTTATTGATTACAAACATTGATTTACATATATGTATACAACACCATAAAGTATTCAGTAGATAATAAGTCTTATCCATTGTTACAATACATTCTTAATACATACTTATCTTTTTCATAACAGACATAACCCTAAAGTATTCAGTAGAGAATAAGCCTAATCCAAAATTTTCTTTGTTTTATTGCAATTTTCCAAAACTTTGTTTACACTTTTTTTCAAGAAAGCTTGTACAAATTTTAACACACCTAGCTTATATATTTATTTTTGTCCGAAATTGGTTATTATAATTAGTTGAGATTTCTTAAGGAAGTTTACAATATATTCAAAATTAATTTAATTGTCGTTTTTGGTAAATAAAAGAAAATCATAAATTATTCTTGTTAACTGCTCTTTAATCTCAGTTAAAGTAGTTGTGAGCTAGCATTGTTAAAGATATGTAAAATTTGTTTATTAAATCTCAATTAAATTCCTTTTTATTGATTCTACAAAATTGTTATTCTTCTATACCGTAGCTCTTTTTATGACAAAACTAAACAATTGGTGAAAATCAATTCGTGGACATTGCATAAATTCCTTTCCCAGAAGTCGGGTTTAATACCTGTCAATAGTTTCATCGGACTTGTATTTTATACCAAAAAGTCATTTACTATCAATAATAAAATTTGAAGAATCAATGGGACAACATTAAATGCTTGATTTTGCACTAGTGCATCATACTCGGTTTCATAGCCTCACGCTAGCGGGCATGTTCTTGAGCATGTTTGTATGATGTGGGGGTGTAAAAAGTAGAGGTCGTGGCTGCGAAACCATAAAATTTATTTGGTTTGTAAATGTTATTTTGGGATCTTGTGATGACACGAGTATTTTGTAGAGTCATGTTAAGAGGGTTAGAAGATGTACTTGAGACATTTGCGGAATGGTTTCTGTTAGGGGAGGTAGAACTTGAATATTCTTCGCTCGTTGGTGGTAAAGATAATGGGACAGGGGAAGATGTAGGGGTTTGGGTGGTGTTGTGTGAACTTGAGAAATAACCTAAAGGTATGGAGCTGGTCTGGTGTGCTGGAATAGATGGAGCTCTTGGCACATACAATGGAGGTAAGAGATCACTGGTGGTTGGAACAACAACGGGGACATGCTTGATCGGATAGTATTGACTTGTTGGATAAGTAAACTAAACTCTTCATTGACATATAGATGCATCGAACCTATTGGAATATTATTAGTATCTATGCTTTTATGAAATGTATATGTTATCATTCATGTACTGATGGTTTATATCCTTCTATTATAAATAAAAGATGGAGTCTGTACTTTGTTTTGATAAGAAGAAAAATAATTAGAAATATATATTGTTATGAGTGCTTCAATTCTTCTTCCATACTATAATCTTCTCATTTGAAAGAACTTAGAAACAACAAATTGGCATCAGAGCTACGGCGAGTACTGGAAATAACATGCTGGGACAAATTCTATTGCCACGTCTGACAAAGACTAATTACGATAATTGGAGTATTCAAATGCGAGCATTATTGGGTGCACGAGACGCATGTGAAGTGATCGAAAATGGAGAGAATCTATCTGATACAAGGATAATGGAGAAGATCTTGAGGTCTCTAATAGGGAAATTCGAGAATGTTGTATGTGCCATCGAGGAGTCCAAGAATCTAGAAATATTGACAGTTGATGGCCTTGTTGGATCACTTGAAGCACATGAACAACGAAAAAAAATTGGAGGAGAAGCCTCTTGCAGAAGCACTACAAGGAAAGGCCATAATCAATGAAGAAAAGGCACTGCATAAGCCGCAAAATCAAGGTAGAGGACGCGGTCGTGGAAATCAAAATTTTACTCGGGGCAGAGGTCGTGGACATGGAAGCAATCAGTCAAACCAACAGAATTGGTGTGGCCGTGCCATAGTCGTGGCATGGGTGGCAGAATAACAACTCCTGGCAGAGGTGGCAGATGAAATGAATGTTACCATTGTGGAAAATTCGGCCATTTTGCTAAAGAATGCTGGTTTAATAAGAAGGTTGAGGAAAGAGCGAATTTAGTTGAGAAAGAAGAGACTAAAGATCATGGTATTCTTCTAATGGCTTACAAAGATGTTGTAGCAGAAGATGATACTATTTGGTATCTTGATAGCGGTGCCAGCAATCATATGTCTGGACATAAACATCTCTTTCCAAATTTAAAAGAAATAAACTCTGGGTTCATGTCATTCGGAGATGCATCAAAGATTCAAGTAAAAGGAAAAGGTGAAATACATTTTTCTAGAAGGAATGGCAGAGAAGGAACAATTGAAGATGTCTATTATGTTCCTGATATGAAGAGCAATATACTTAGCCTGAGACAACTTCTGGAAAACGGGTATTCAGTTTTAATGGAAGACAAAACCATGTACTTGAAGGACAAAGTGGGAAGGCTGCTGGCTCGCATAGAAATGGCTCACAGTTGGATGTTTAAACTTAATTTGAGAACCATACAAGAAAATGTTATCAATCTTGTACGATAAAGACATCATTATATATATATATTGAATATATAACTAATTCACAAGAACATTGCTAATTCTTAAATCACATAAGCATATAAGAATTAGCAATTAAATTAGGAGAAGGGTTTGAGAAAACAAACAGAGATTGAATTTAATCTCGAGTCCAGAATATTGTCTCCTTAAAGCAGTTTCGCCCCGCACCATCCGTGTTTAGCGCCCTGCTTCCCAAGATAAAATGAGATACTAGTATAATCGATAGATCGAATATACTCTCAGCGAACTTGAACCGAGCCCGAGAACTATCACCGGAATATTGGAAAAATTTAAGACTAAAGATACCGAGAATCTAAGAGATGACTCTTATTTCCTCGACTTAATAAAACTGGTGCCCTAAGACTCTATTTATAAAGAGAGGCTTGAAAGGACTTGTTTTTCTTTTCGATGTGGTACATGGTATTTATAAGAAAAACTAAGGAATAGGTTTGTGCTACTCTCGATGTGGTACAAAACCACTTTTCATATTAAAAGGTAAAACTTTGGAACATCAGTTCTCATTCACCTTTTACTCATTTTGTGCGTGTAAATATGCGTTGGAATCCCCTCGAAGAGGAGAATACGTTCCAATAAATACACACCACTAACACATAATGTGTCTCACTCATATAGAGTCTCAAAATGATTCACATATTAGTCTAAAATACTAAGTTTGTCCAACAATCCCCCATAAATGAGATTGATGGTCCAGTAGCACACACCACATAAACAGACAGATGCGGAGCTTGACTTGGTGATAGTTCCGGCGGTCAGATATAGCATACGATAGGTAGAGAATGCTTCTTGAACCTTCGCTCGAATAAGTATATCGACTTTACTGGTAGACAGTATGACGCGATGTCCTTGAACTCTTCGACCGTTTGTGTAAACGATGACATAATCATCACTATATATTTCCTGACTCATTCAGTTCTCATGATTATGTCCATTTTGGCCATGGAACATCAACCTGGTTCTGCAAGAGTTTCTAAAGAATTGTGTCTCACAATCCTCCTTTGAAGCGGCCATACTTCTCTATTACATAGGCGATCTTTATCTTATAGAGTAACACGCATTTACTCAACCGAATATTATATATTCAAACTTGAAATCCTTGTATTCGTCAAAGATCATTAAAAGCATAAAGCTTAACATCGTACCTTACGGGTCTCACTGTTTCTTCATCATAGAAATAGGCCAGGGGTTACCCCCACAGTGATTTGGTCATCATGATTTAGTTGTCCCATTGAACCAAGTTCTTGGGATCTCCAGTCAGCAAGGTTGGGTGTCCACCATGACGCTGTTAAGCAATAGGCAAGACTCATTCCTCTCGATGATTTGACAACTATCTCTCGGTCTAACTAGATTCCCTTGGCTTAAACAGATTCGCTCAGTTTAACCATCTGGTTAGTGGATCCAAACATTATCATTTGACTTTACATAGTCAATCATGATAATTCTCGTTGAGAATAGTTGTTTAATGGTATTATGTCCTCATCATAGATGTGAGACATACCATTTTATACACAATAGTGTGATCTCCCAATTTGCATATTGATTACACGATATATGCATATTGAAGACACATTTTCCTTGTCTTTTAAGAATATCCTTACGAAGTGGCTACTCAACCTTTTAACTGCATTTATTTTATGCACCAAACTCGTATTCCATCATAAATCGAGCAAAGTTTAGGATTTCCATGACACGGCTGCTAAGTGTGAAATGTATTCTCGAATGACTTTTAAGCTCTTAAAGTCAAATATCTAATTTACATATTATATTCACATAGTACAATTAGATATCTTTCGTATTGCAATCCAAGCTCACGAGCACATATCATACACCTTAAATCTCATTGAAATCACTTCCAAGTGACCAATTTCCATTGTACTCGTGCATCTACCCAGTTTACCAACTGTGTACCCTATGTCTAATTTTGTACAATTTTAAAAAGTACCACAGACTTGCGATCCTTCTTGAGAGATCCTTGTTCATCTACGCTTGGATAAATATAAATCCATTCTAGCTATGACACCTTTAGCTTCATTGATCTCTTCAAAATTCACATCACCAACATGTGACATGTATCATCTAAAACTTTTCAAGTCACAAAGATTGTAATCTTCAGATCAAAACTTTTCAATCTCATCAAGATTTTCAGAGATGATCCTCTTGTCATTACTTCTCGTAATGATCAGATCACTCACATGCAATCAATTATGACTTACATATCATGTGTAAATAACACATGCACACTTGACAATTCTCTGATTTTAAATCAGTTTGACATATTTCACATTTATGAAATAACTTTACTAGTTATTACTTAAGGCTTCACTTGTTATTGATATTACCAGCTTTTAGCGTCCCAAAAACCAGCAATTTCAGTTTGCATCATTACCGAGTTTAAGCGTCCTTAAACTGGCAATCCTTATTCACATAGCAACCAATTTTGAGCGTCCTCAAAATGGCAACCATGTAATTTATTTGAAGCCATTGCTTATCATAACAATATCAAATTTAATATGCCATTATTTCGTGTCAATATTGTTTCACTCAATATGATCACCGAAAATACGGATTTTCTACTCATGTTTAATCTAGAGTAACCTTCAGGTTCACGTAAATAGATATTTCTCCAAATATCTATTTAGAAAGACCGTCTCAATGTTCATTGATGCACTTTTAAATTTCACAATACGATAATTTTAGTATCATCTTAATGAACCTTATTCTCAAAACTCGAGAATATTTCATAAATTATATAAGGTCATCACTTTTGACTGTAATATTTTATTATCAGTCTGACCTTATACTTCCTTCAGACTCTGATATATTTTCCCAATTTGAAAATTCATTTGAGTCATAATGCTTCTATCTCTTAAGAAGATCTATATATTTTTTAAACAAGATTCTGTCAAACAGAACCACTCTCTATCTCTTAACATCCTTTCCCCCACAAAGGACATAGAGAGAACATGCACAATCCATTTTCTAGTACACGTGCTAGAAAATCTTGATTTATTGACTCTCAGTAATAGTCAAATTTTCTCTTGATATATTCACTTATCAAGGAATTATACGAGAAGCGCATTGCTTCTATTAAATTTAAGAGTTCACCTTCAAGCAAATTATCAAGACATTCGGGACTAACAATTATCCAAGTCTTTTGCTCTCTGTAGGTTCATCCTCACATTCTTCCAATAACTCGTAAGTTTATTTAGATGACTTTTAATTACAGATCTACTAGGATCTACTAGCTTATCGCATAAGCATTCCTAAACTCTGTAATAGTATTCTTACGAATCTCAAAAATTAGATTCATATATCGGATATTATTAGACTCAACCATTGTATATGTATCCATCTAAAATATCTCAATTGATTTTGGATCTTATGCTACCAAAAGAGGTATTGGTATCAAGTTTTGAGACACCCCCACATTTCAATTATTTTCCTGAATATTTCATTACATTCCACTATTCATAGAAAATTCAATAATTTTCTATTCTAGATACCCGCACAATTTTAATATTTTACAGAATGTCAGAAAACATTCCAAAACTAATAGGAAATTTAATTATTTCCTTCTGTGGTATCATGTTTAAGGAACGATTAGCCCTTCGTAACTAATATATATCCTTAAATTCAGTGATAGTCTGAGCTGATCACAATCATTTTACATCTCTCTCAGAGCGCAACTCAAACCTGCATCTACTCCATTTATTTAATGCAAGTAAGGTGCAACGACCTCATGAATATTCACGTTGCAAACAGAATTTTCCTGGTGATTATTCATCATTGAGTTTATAGAGCACACATCTCTCTATTTAGCTTCAATATTAACTCGACTGTGAGTACGAATGACAAATGTTTTACTATCAAACCAGACAGTAAACACGTATCGTGTCACTACCTCTCATCTGAGCAGGTTTTACGTCATTCATTAAAACCTATAATATTTTAATATCATGTTTAAAGAACTTCCCGTGGTTCTTATCATTAAAAATTCAATTAATGAATTTCTCTAAAATATTTACATGGTTCACACGAACCTATATTTCTGGCTCACCTACTGGTACAACCAGAAAAGGCCAAAGGAAGAACGTAAATCTTCAATAAACCCACATTCAGTGATCCTTGATCAACTGATGCGTTAGGGTTAACAACTTTTCGGATTATTTCCGAAGTTCAGCATAAATACTGATATCAATATTCGCTGTATTAAGTATCACATGGATCACTATAATAGGTTCGTGTGTCACTGCCGCAGCAGACCGACACCAACACGTGAAATTACTATTTAACTGGAGAAAAAATCTAACCATAAAAATATAATTTATGTGCCGACCCATAACCTATACTCCAGGCCCACTAGGTTTTTAATGTGGAAAATCATGAGCAATTGTTACATTGTTTAACAACAAACATATCACTGCATTCTATCCAGTGCAGCACAAATAAAAATACTAGAACAAATTTTTCCAGTCAAACTAATGTTAACTGACGAGACACGTTACATAATAAAGAAACTTATGCCTCATTTAATAGCTTTCCAAAGCCTCCATATAGACTAAAAGTATTTTGTTAACAAATAAATCTATTAAAATAAGATGTTTAGAACTACATACTTTGCATCACGTTTATTGTCACCAACCTATACGCGGTAAGGCCTCTATTTATCCAATATTACAAGTTTGTGATATAACTCCATTATTAAAGATTAAACAATAATAATTTATGCCTTATCATCACTCAACAATGATTAAAAATTAATCACCAAATAATCAAGTTCCATCATGAAGGGTCACATATATGTAGCCATATCATTTAATTGCATAGCAATATCATGTTATGAACTTGCAAACACGCATGTAAACTATAGCATATCCGATTCTTGTATCAGTATACTAATAATTCCGAAATCAATTCAGAATTAAGAAACTCTAGCTCATATATTATCAATCACCATGTTAATTAAACAAAACATAATAAGCTATCCATTAATATCGAAAATATGGACAAATTATAAATTTGGGTTTAATCTACCAATTTATTATGATCAACCCGAGAGAGATGTCACCAAATATGTCCACTTGAATATAAGTTGATCATAAATCAATAACCATTAAAGCATCAATAGCCTTATAAGAAACCAATTATCCAACAACTTTGTGCTTATTTTTGCCTCGTACCTGTTATGCTTAAACAAAGCACCACTTAAAATACAATTTATATTAATTTCAAGCATATGGCAACAAGTGATCAAAGAAATTAACGCACTAAATTTAATTTAATTAATGAGGCAAATAATGGCCACTCCTATACCCATAAATAAATCCAATTTAAACAATCAAATTGACTTTTGCGTCTACTCACAAGAAAGTATGAAAATTGAAAAAAACTGCTTTAAGATTGTTATCAATCTTGTACGATAAAGACATCATTATATATATATATATTGAATATGTAACTAATTCACAAGAACATTGCTAATTCTTAAATCACAAAAGCATATAAGAATTAACAATTAAATTAGGAGAAAGGTTTGAGAAAACAAACAGAGATTGAATTTAATCTCGAGTCCAGAAAACTGTCTCCTTAAAGCAGTTTCGTCCCGCACCATCCGTGTTTAGCGACCTGCTTCCCAAGATAAAACGAGATACTAGTATAATCGATAGATCGAATATACTCTCAGCGAACTTGAACTAAGTCCGAGAACTATCACCGAAATATTGGAAAAATTTAAGACTAAAGAGACCGAGAAAGAAAGAGATGACTCTTATTTCCTCGACATAATAAAACTGGTGCCCTAAGACTCTATTTATAAAGAGAGGCTTGAAAGGACTTATTTTTCTTTTCGATGTGGTACATGGTATTTATAAGAAAAACTAAGGAATAGGTTTGTGCTACTCTCGATGTGGTACAAAACCACTTTTCATATTAAAAGGTAAAACTTTGGAACATCAGTTCTCATTCACCTTTTACTCATTTTGAGCGTGTAAATATGCGTTGGAATCCCCTCGAAGAGGAGAATACATTCCAATAAATACACACGACTAACACATAATGTGTCTCACTCATATAGAGTCTCAAAATGATTCACAACTTAGTCTAAAATACTAAGTTTGTCCAACAAAAAAATGTGTGCAAGTAAATATAAATGATAAAGCTTCTTTATGGCATAAGCTAGCATTTCGTAAATTTACATTATGGTGGATTGAAGGAGATGGCTAGCAAAGAAATGGTCCATGGAATTCCAAACATAGATTATATAGGCAGTTTTTGTGAAGAATGTTTGGTGGGAAAACAAACCAGAAATTCATTCGAGAAGAAGGAAAAATATCATACTACAAGTCCTCTTGAATTAGTACACACCGATATAGGTGGTCCAATTACACCCAAGTCGTATAGTTCCAAAAGGTACTTCATTACTTTTATTGACGACTATACTCGAAGGACTTGGGTTTATTTTTTGAAATAGAAATCTGAAGCCTTAAAATCATTCAAGATATTTAAAGCGTTGGTAGAAAAAATAACTGGGATGTATATCAAGGCCTTGCGTTTGGATAGAGGCGGGGAGTATACATCAAATGCTTTCACAGAATATTGCAAAGAACAAGGCATTAGAAGATTTCTAACAGCTCCATATTCGCCACAGAAAAATGGCGTGGCCGAAAGAAAAAATCAGACTATTTTAGACATGGTTCGATCGATGTTGAAGAGCAAAGGGTTGCCGAAAGAGCTTTGGGAAGAAGCTGTGCAATGTGCTGTTTATATTCAGAATCATTGCCCACATTCAAATCTGGGAAATCAAAAACCTCAAGAGGTATGGGGTGGACATAAGCCTTATCTTTCACACCTAAAATTGTTCGCAAGTGTAGCATATTCATACATACCAGACCAAAAAAGAACAAAATTGGACGACAAAAGCAAGAAATATATTTTTATCGGCTACGATAAAAAAACAAAAGGTTATAAACTTTTTGACCCAATAAATAAGAAGGTGGATGTGAGTCGAGATGTGCAAATACAAAAAGAAACTGCATGGGACTAGAACAATCATACTACTGCGGCACTTGTAAAAAAGGATGTTGAAGTACCACTATCTAAAATCTCACCCACAAGTTTTGATACAAATGAAGATGAAGACGATAATTAAGATGAGCCAAAACATCCGAAGATGAGGAGTTTGCACGAATTGTATCAAACAACAGATGAAGTGCACTTAGTGTGTTTGTTAGCTGATTCCGAAAATATTAATTTTGAAGATGCAGTAGAAGATAAGAAGCGGAAAGATGCAATGGATGATGAGATTAGAGCCATCGAGAAGAATAAAACTTGGGACTTGGTGGAACTGCCAGAAGGTTGTAAACCTATTGATGTTAAATGGGTTTGTAAGAAAAAAATGAATGTTCAGGAAGAAATTGAAAGATACAAGGCGCGGCTTGTTGGAAAGGGCTACCGAAAAATATCCGGAATAGATTATGATGAAGTCTTCGCACCTGTTGCCATAATGGAGATAATCCGACTTCTCATATCTCAAGCAACACAATTCAAGTGGCCTAAAAGCAGGAAGTATATGTGTGTCAACCACCTGGGTACATAAAAGTAGGAAAAGAAAAAATGGTGTTGAAGTTATATAGGGCGTTATATGGATTAAAATAGGCGCCTCGACCATGGAACAAACGCATTGACACTTACTTCAAGGAGAATGGCTTTGTACAGTGCCCCTATGAACCTGTCCTGTATGTGAAACAAAGAAAAGGTAATTTGTTACTTGTTGCACTTTATGTTGATGACCTGATTTTTATGGGAAACAATGAAGAAATGATGAATGATTTTAAAAAGACTATGACTCCGGAGTTTGAGATGTCTGATTTAGGCTTAATGAGATATTTCCTTGGAATTGAAGTGAAACAAGAGAAATCAGGAATATTTATATCTCAAGAAGCATATGCAAATAATATCTTAAAGAAATTCAGAATGATAGGTGCCACCCAGTAGCAACAGCGATGCAACTTGGTATAAACCTTTCTAAATTTAAAGGAGGAGATCCAGTGGATGCAAATAAGTATCAAAGTTTGGTCGGAAGCCTCACTACACCATATATGACCTATGGCAACGCCCCTCTTCAAGAATGTTATCCAATATGTTACCCTAGATATGGTACTCATAAGCTAATCTAACATTGTATTTTTTGTGTTACTTTAGCAAAAAACCTGATGTTGCACTAGGTAAAAAGTGTTCCACCTTATAAAATTCTTGTCAAAGTGTTATCTTAGAGTATTAAAATATAAATATAATATTTTTAAATTTAAATATTAATTTTATAAGAATATTTAAGATGATATACAACTTTAATAAATATGATACTTGTGGATATAAGAAATATTTAATTAAATTTTAAATATGGACTTCTAAAAGTATTAAATTTAAAAAAAACTTAAAAATTGAATTTTAAAAGTAATAAAAATAGTTTACATTCCTCGTGTTTTAAGATGAGCACTAATATAGAAGTTTTAAAAATAAAAAGTATATATATATATACGAATTTTTAAAAGTAAACAAATAAAAATAATTAATTAATTTTTTTTTCCAAAATAATAACTAACTTTTATTCATTAAAAAAATAAAAAAATAAATATTTTATGAAACTTTTTGAACACCAAGGCCCGCCCTAAATTTTGGGTAAAACGCCCACCTTTTCCATAACCTAAAAGTCACACACTCCTCCTCTCGTCTCCCAGCAAATCTCTCTCGTTCTCGTATCCGCCGGCCCAAATTTCCAATACAATCTCCCTCATATCTCAATTGTTTGCTTTTAAAATCTCTTCAATTAAATTAGCCCATCATAGGTGTTTGAATCTTCAACAACAGATTGCTTCTAAGCATTTCGTTATTTCGTCTCTTAATTCTAGAATTTATCTGCTCGATTCTGAGTATACAGACGTTTCGCAACAATTCAGGTTTTTGTTGTTGTTTCGTATATATGGCTTTAGCTATTTCTCGTAGTGATTATATTACATTGCTAAAGTTGTTAGTTGAGATGTACTGATTGAATTGTTTGGGTTTAAAACTAGGGTTTTGAAGTGTGAGGCGCATGAGCTGGAGGAGTTCAAAAGAGAGGAGAGGTTTTTTGCTTCCGAAATGAAGGAAATGGAGGGTTATAAAGCAGAAATGGCGAAATTTGCTGATGAAAGTCGGAAGGAGATGCAGGAGCTTAGCTATCAGGCGGAAGAGGTTTGTTAGAATGACATTTTAGCTATATTATATATTTATTAAAATGTGGTTGCTTAATTGTGATTGCTTGTTCGTTGCAATATTAGTGTGTCAATTTTATTTATATTTTTAATTGGTCACCGTTGACACTTGGCAGTACTTCAATTCTTTCTGTGGAATGTAATTAGATGTTCATTTATGTACTGATTGTAGTATAAGCATGGCAGTAGTAGTGCTGGTAGCAGAAAATTGGGTAATCTTTTGCAAATTAAAGGATTGTGGTTGTGATTTTCTTTATATATTATGTTGAAAGGCATTAGGCAGACCTTCATGTTACAGAGTACGTGGGATTATAATATTATTTGGAGGATAAAGTGAAACTCATATTTAGTTATATTAATTTTTTATTTATGCATGGCGATTCACCATGGCACTTCTCATAAATGCAACATTTGACTAGTGCAGGAGGCACAGAATTTGCAAATTGCTTCATCTGTTCACAAAAATTTCTGTTAATATAGTTTATCTGGACTCTTGGTGTCAGTGAGAAAGAGTCAAGGTGCTATGATGTGTATGGTTTAGATGAAGAACTCCTAGATATGGTACCCAAGCTAGTTCTTGCAGTCTTGTGGATAATTATTTGATTGTTAAAATGGTTGAATGTTAAAATTTTCCAAGACTCTTAGTCTGATTCTAGCAGGCACAGGTGGAAGAGATTTGACATGGAACCCCATACGAGTAAATAGCCAACCATTTCAAACGATCAGAATGCACAAATATTGTTGAGTGAGTTGTACTCTGAGCATGGAAGTTACCGGATACCAAAATTTAGGTAAAGTTTACTTATCGAGTTTGCTTATTTTGTTAGCTAGCTGTTTAGGCTTTAGTAAAATGGAAAAGTTCATATCTTTTAACCATTTAGTTGTAAATAGTATAATATTTTATACCCGGAGTATGTGTAAGAAAGTGACTTATATTTCCAGTTGGACCTTACATTCCATTGCCAAATAATTAAACATATGTGAAAAGATAAAAGATAGTATATGAGGGATGAATATGAGAGCAGTAGGTGTAAATAAAGATCCTAATTGTAGTATGATTGAAGTTGTTGACACTGTTTTTGAGTTTTCTGCTTCTAAAGTAATCTTAAAAAGGTGGTGAAATTTCTAAACGCACCTCAGGATTAAATTAAGGGTGATATCTGATATAGCAGAGTGCAAGTTACATTAGGGTCATATCTGTATCAGAATTATGGCCATGTGTGCGTAGATTCAGGGGCACGTGTGTGCGAGTGAGAATCAGGGCCACTCAAATTTAAGAAAAGTGAAGCAGGATGAGTGGTTCAGACGGTCAATAAGCAGGTCTATGAGCTGGTGCTTGCATTTCTGTCCCTGTTTCAGGGCCTTGTATGAAGCAACTAAAAACTGGTGATATAGAAACTAAAAAACTTACATAACTTCACTGTTGTAAGATATTCACCCCCTGCTGTACCTCTTAGACAAGATATCCAATAATAACCATAAGCTTACAATTGTAGATTAAATTATTAACTAGTTGCATTTATTTCTGTCCTATAATACCTATCAACCAAGATTACCATGCCTGGTTTCACCGAATTGCAATGTTTTGGCAAGGTCATATGCAACAATAATAATCAAAGAATGCTGCATATCTTTGCTGATTTTCTTTTCCATCATGCGATAACTATAAGCTGAGAAGTTTACTATCAGTGAATACTGGAAGATCAGAGTTGGAAGAAAAAAATATTATTTATGTATCTACATAAAATCGAGTAATTAATGAATTTGTCCATAGTGACATTTGCCATAAATTATTATGTCAAGATTATAGTTGTTTGCTATGTTCATCCCAAAACCTGTTCTGCGTAGGGATCTTTTTAGCATGAAACTTTTGTCGGCATATGCTCATTTTCTTGTTCTTTTTTGTTAAATAGATAAACAATTCAGTGTTTATAATGTTTCAGCAAATGGAGCTATGTCTGCTGAGGCACGGTTAGCAAAGGTCAAGGTGGATTCTGATTTTATCGTTCCATGTGATACTTCCATCCTTTATCCTACCGACGGGGGTAATATGTGAAGCTAGTGTTTAACTTAACTTTAAATGCAGTGCCTTCTTTCGAAATTGTATCGACGTATTTGCATTAATTGATCTGTCTTGTTCTATATTTTCTGCGTACCTCAAAAATTTACTTTCTTTTGTTTTGTGATTTTAATCGTTGAAATTTAAATCCACCACTAATGTTGGTCGATTTCCTGGAGTGGAAAAAGGAAATCTCCATGATTCATTGGTGAGTTTCTGCATTTGACAATAATCTGTTCTTTTTTTCTTGACTTGATGACTTCATATTGAAATTGGAGATGGTTATAATTTTCTGGTAAACAGGCGCAAAACATATCTTCTGCTAAAGCCTTGAGAATTGCAAAGGAATTTGATAAATTAAATAGTCCAAATTAGATGAGGTATGTAATGTTCTTTTTCAAAACTATTAAAAGATGAGGTATGTAATGTTCTTTTTCAAAACTATTAAAAGTTGTTACCTTTAAGTATTATAGTTCTTTTCAATTGTTAATCAATCACAAATCTTTTGGTTGATATCTTCGTACAAACAATATTTCTATGCTGCATTTACAGTATGGGCAGCACTGAGAAAAACAATTATGGAGCATACATCTACGAGAGCCTTGAGAGGGAACTTTACTGGCTATTTGAGAAACTCAGAATTTCCATCACTGGAGCAGGTGGGCTCATTTCTTCCCATATTGTGAGGCGTTTGAAGAGCGAGGGTTTAAAAAGATAATAAGTTATCTTTTTTAGTTTGTGGATTAATGTTGTACTACAGTTTGCTGTTAATTATTAGAAATTAGTTATCTTTTTTTAGTTTGTGGATTACCGGAATTCATATTATATATAGCTAAGCGAATATATTTTTCAAGGAACATAAAAGACGGGGACATAGACAAATAAGGGAAAGCCTTGATGTTGAATTTGATGAGAAAGTGAAGCAAATCCAAGCATAAGTTGATGAGCAGTAGCTTCTAGTATTATTTTTTAAGTTTATAATATTATGCTAATGTAATATAAAGAACGTGAATTAGTTTGTTTAGTTAAGAATATTGTGGTTGTCGTTTCATACTTTTAAATAGTAATTTTTCATTTTGTTTCTTGTAAAATGTTAGAGTAGTTTATTAAAGTGTTATAATAGCTTCTTAAAATGTTTCAATAGCCAAGGTACATATCTTACAAAAGCTACTAAAGTGTTACCCTAGGTACATAATTGATATAAAGAAAAAGTGGGACTCACATGCCACATCACCATTGCAGGCCCACATGCCATGTCAGTATAGAGGCTGCAATTCAAGTCAGCATTGTGGGCCCCACAAATGCCACGTCAGCATGCCACGTCACTATAGTGTGGGGCCCAAATTGAGTCCAATTTTTTTAAAAAAATTGTGCCACTCTAAGGTAACATATATTTAAGTGACAATAGACATGTTTTGTGTTACCTTAAGGGTCTAGGGTAACATAAATATACATGTTACAGTAGCAGGATCATATGTTACCTTAGACCCCTAAGGCAATATTGAAAAACCTATCTTTAAGAAAATGTTACCTTAGCTTAAAAGTGGGGTAAGAACAACATATTTACCCCCAAATACAACATTTTTTTGGTGTTACAGTAGGAATTTTATGGTGTAGTGCTGCGTTATCTCACGTTCACAAGGCCTGACATTGCATATAGCGTCGGTATGGTAAGTAGGTTCAATGAGAATCCAAAATATTCACACTGGAAAGTTATCAAAATAATCTTGCGATACATTCAGGGGACAAAATCGATGGGACTGTTTTACTCTAAAACAACAGACTATAAACTGATGGGATATTCTGACAGTGATTGGTGCGGAGATGTGGATGACCGAAAAAGCACATCTGGATATTTATTTTTCATGGGAAATACAGCATTTATATGGCATTCTAAGAAGCAATCAATAGTGTAATTATCAACCTGTGAAGCAGAATATGTGGCAGCTTCTTATTGTGTATGTCATGCAATATGGCTGAGAAGGTTACTATATGAATTGAGGCTTTAGCAACAGGGATCAACTGAAATTCGAATCGACAACAAGTCGGCAATTGAACTTGCTAAGAATCCAGTATATCATGAAATGAGTAAACATATAAATGTTTGTTTTCATTTTATTCGGGAGCATGTGAAGGAAAGGAATGTACATTTGCGTCATGTTGCTAGTCGTGACCAGGTTGCAGATGTGCTCACAAAGCCGCTACCTAAAATTCTGTTTGATACTTACAAAATAATGATGGGCATGAAGCATCGAAAAGAGTTTTAGTTTAAGGGAGGAATTTGTTGAATAAGTAAACTAAACTCTTCATTTACATATAGATGCATCGAACCTATTGAAATATTATTTGTATCTATGCTTTTATGAAATATATATGTTATCATTCATGTAATGATGGTTTATATCCTTCTATTATAAATAAGAGATGGAGTATGTACTTTATTTTGATAAGAAGAAAAATAATAAGAAATATATATTGTTATGAGTGCTTCTATTCTTCTTCCATACTATAATCTTCTCATTTGAAAGAACTTAGAAACAACATGACTAACATTGGTTATTAGTTGATCCCAGTTACACGAGAGAAAGGATGACGAATAAAGGAAGAGATTATTAAGAAAGGAAATACATTCTCACAAAATACAACATCTCTTGAGATATATATTTTGAGTAATGTGGTTCAAAATACAGGTGACTGTAAAATTGTGTGGAAAAACCTAAGTAGACACATGGGTGAGAGCGCGATTCTAACTTGTTTGCAACATATGGGCGAAGCCATGGATAACATAAACTCCCAAATACACGAAGAGAATTATAATCCGAAGATGATTTAAATAAGCATTCATATGGTGTTTTTTATCCTAGAGTGGATGTTGCCATCCTATTTATAAGATAAATTGCATGTTGGCAAGCAAAAGACCAAAAATCATATGGTAGTGCGCTTTAATGGAGAAGAGTTTTTTGTTATTTTTATGATGTGATGGTGCTTACGTTCTGGGAAAGCAACCTCTATAGAGTATAAAGAGGTGATTTGAGATGTTGAATCCCTAGTGTTTGGAGGTAGGACTGTAAACCAGTGATTTCACCCCTTCATCCATATAAATGGATTGGATTTTAGTGAAAAAAATCTTTCAACTACATGTTGAAACTTTTAAAAAATGCATGTAACATCACTTTTATTTTTAATTGTGCAAACCTATGTGTACTTAGTGTAGTAGTCCACAAAAAATACATAATAATTCTTTTTATTAATTGAAAAATAGGTGCAGCCACGGTTATAAAAATCGGTGATTTTTCCGATTAATCGGCCGATAAATCGTTGTGCGACAGGCTTCCGATCAAATAACCCTAAAACGGCCGAAAAACATTTTCCCCCAAGTTCGAGTCAAAATCGGGTCGTAATTAGGTCAAAAAAGAAAAAATAGGGTCAAAGAGTATAATATACCTTCATCATCTGACGATTGATGCTTCATTCTCTCTTTTTTAATATATACTGTATTTATTAATTGCATCTTATAGATGAATATGCAATAAAGATTGAATTTGGGTCAATTTGAGAACATGATGATGAAATATGAGATGGTTCGGGTGTGTCTAATGAATAATGAACAAGAAGAAAGGTCCCTATACTAGAGAAGAATAAGGTGATCGGAAAGAGATGATAATTGAGGTGGTGGGTGGGTGGGTGGTTGGTTTGTATTTCAACGATAGAAAATAGCTAGTATAAAAAAGTGAAATGATAATAGAAATGACTTCAAAGACTTTTGTACTTATAGTGTGCAGATGTGGTCAAGCCCATAACCCATCTCACAAAAACTAACTTAAACTTCTTATATTTTTTTTGTGTACATCTGTATTTCTTTATAATATTTAAAAATTAATATTAAATATATGTCCGATCAATACTACAATTAATCCTACCGATTAATCCCCGATTTACTGATTAATAGTCAAGTCCTTGACTAAAAAGATGATGGAAAATATTCAACCGATGTATTGTTATCATGACAAAAATGAGAAACATGTAATAAATTTATTTTTATATCAGATTCACAAAGTGTATTCCAGAGAAAAAATTTATGAGTATGGGTTTGAAGAAAGGTTTTACCGGTATGAGAAATTATAATAAATTTATCGTCAGCCTTGGCAATTTCTTTAGGTCCAGTATAGTCACAGGCAGAGTGACAATTCTGGACATCATTAGTCATATGATGCGATGCACCAGAATCAACGACCCAATGATTTATGGTGGTGTACCTACTATGTGCCAGATTAGCCTGGACTTCCATTTGATTGTGTGACTTTGATGGACAGACACTAACTGTATATCATATTTTGCTGCATAATTGACAACACACTATACCATAAGTTGAAGGAGTTTGCAAATTGTGCCACGGACTGCCAGGCGCACTTCGAAGGTTACGAGCTTGGTTATTGTAGTGACGCTGAGAAGGCCGACTGGTGAAGCCATAATTATTTTCTGAATTAGAGTTACGTTGTGTAATAGCAAGTGTAGCAGGAACAGACATCAAATGAGTTGAAGATTGACGATTTTCAGTGTACATGAGAAAGAACTCATGGCTTAAAATCTGATCATGCAATTTTTCGTATGGTATTGGCGATTCTCGGGCACGAATGACAGATGTAAGAGGATTATATTCAGGTCCAATGCCACTAATAATCAATTCAGCATTCGAAACTGGAGGTCCAGTTATTGTTAATTCATCAGTAATGGACTTGATATCACGTAAATATTCAGCAATTGGACGGCTTTCTTTTTAATTGCGTAGACTGAAGATACGTGTTTGACACTTATTAGCAATGTAGCTTTATTACCCGTGCAAGGCACGGGCTAGCTTTAATTATAAAAAAATTTCTAATTTTTGTCTACTTTTACGATATTTGCGTGTTATTTCATACCATATTGTGTGGTTCGTTAGAAGGACTATTGTAATGACGAACATCCTTAAATTTATATTGTGTCGCAAATGTAAAGTTTAGAGTGCACTCTTACCATTAAAATTAATGGTTTTCTATCAAGTATCAATGATTTTTTCAACTGAAGATACCAAAAATATTATAATGTTTAGGTGTCATGTTTATCAAAATATGGGGGCAAAATAGTAATTTTTTTGCACGGTCGAACTCGAACTTGAAATTACTCGGCTCATAAGGTTCGCGAGTCTTGTCGAGCCGATATTATTTTTTAATAGAAATATATTTATATCTAAATATTTAATATTTTATTAATATTTTATATATTTATTAGAATCGAATTTGAGCATAACCTATCATATTTTGAGTTTTTGTCAATATTTGGTGAAATTGATTCAAGTTTTCGAGCCGAACTTGAGGCTATCGGACTATTTACGACCCGAGTTTCATCCTTGATTTAAATTTCAGGTGAAACCGAGCTCATGCTCGAGCCCGAACATTTTTAATCGAGTTCAAGTTAGAAAGTTTTCGACTCGGCTCGGCTTAATTATATTCTTAGTTGTTGTAAAGTTGGTATTTCGAAGTGAGTTAATTACCCAAGTCTCAATATTTAATAAACTATTACTAATTGGTAATATATTATCAATAAGTTAATACAGTAACATTATATCAACAAGTTATTTATTTAATATTTGTAAAAAAAAAATTAAAATAAAAAAAATAATTAAAATCACGTGGTTTTACATGAGTATAAAGTTAGTATATTGTAGTGAGCTAATTAATCAAGTCTTAGAATAATTTTATTATATATCAATATTAGATAATATAGGTTTAGCCGTCCAATATAAAGAAACAAATATATAACTCGGTACTTGATGTTATCAAAATATAATCAAATGAGCCTCTAGCTCAGTCGATTGATGTCACATGTTTGTGTTGGGTTTCGAAACCCAAAAACAGGATCCATGTATAATTATGGGCAGATTATGGAGATAACGAATCATACCTATCAAGAGCTTAACTTTCACGAACTCAACGGAGATCCTAGCTATCACGCTTTGTGTCTACCTCTCGGAGAAACACCTCTATGGTATCCACACGAGCACCTTCAAGAACGTTTCCCGAACTTGACTACGGAATGGATGTACTAGCCTCCTTCTTGACGATCTGAATTGCCTCTGCCTCTCTTTGCTACTAGGGTTTTCTAAAAAACGTACAAGCCTCTTTAACCTATCATTATGTATTTATAATGGCTGATCAAAAAGGCACATAACAGCAAAGCCCAACCCTAGTAAGTATTGGATTAAATAATAAAAACGAATTTCTATTATTTAATTAATAACTAAGTCATACTTAATTATTATGGGCAAAAACATTCCTTTTAATTCGAATTTATATTATCTCAGTTAAGTCTTACTTAATTATAATAAAATTCAAATAATCATCAATTAATTTAAATCCATAATTTAAATTAACTATTCCATTAAGTGCTCTATTTGTGCGACCCTATAGGCTATTATTTAATTGGCAATAATTTTATTCTTTAATAAAATTATAAATAATGAGCGGTATCTAGTAATACATGATTGTTACCCAATTAAACAATAATTAAATCGTGATTAGATAAAACCTTTCGTGATTAATGTTTTTCGTGTAATATAATCCCTTTAACCATACATATTATAGATTAAACTCGAGGCATGTATTTAGTCATCCTCTTCAACATTTAATCCGGGTTTACTTGATTCATGAGTAGATTATCGAGATAAATCATTATTTGAGCATGGCCATGCTTTTATAATCTCACTCAATCAAGAGGCCAATAATATCTCTCCTAATTATAGGAGGGTTAAATCTTTTATCTATCATTCATATTTCTCATACGACTCATGATATACCCGATGTCCACTTTTATCATCACCCGATCAAAAGTAACTTTTAATGTAGTCAAAGTATATTAATCCTCGTATAGAAATATAATGATTTCAAGTCAAAGGATCGTTACACCATTATCACTGTGAGTCTTTCTTATGACTTTATTAAACATGAAGAATCTCACTATGGGTCTGTCCAGTACCATGTACTCTCATATGTACCTATGTATTGACTTTAGTATCCCCATACTTATAACCAATGAGATGTGGTTATCTTGTCAAACAACATACTAGTCTATCTATGTATTATTATTGTCCTATATAATAATACTCGACTAGGGACCTTTAAGAATATGATATATTATATAATCTCAAGTTCAAGTCATGTACTTAAACTATACAATTTGTATCATGATTCTAAGGACATTTATTATGCTAACAAAATATCGCAGTAATTAAGGTCATAATAAATACATTTATTGAATGATCAACTGACATAAAGATTATAAAAGAATAATGTATTGCCTCTAGGGCACCTACACTAACAGTTTGGATATAGGTGTCACAGGTTCAATTCTACAAGCCAATAATATTTTTTCATATTTATTCAAATAAGAGCATAAAATATAAATTTTGAATTATATGTTTTCCCTAAAAAATTTGAACCTATCGAACTTTTTACGACCTGAATTTCGAGTTTGAAATTTAAAGTTCGGTTGAACCAGAGTTCGTGCTCGAACCCGAACATTTTTAATCGAATACGAGGCTGACAGTTTTCGACTGGACTCAGATTGATTATACCCTTAGTTGTTACACGAGTATAAAGTTAGTATCTCATTGTGAGTTAATTATCCGAGTTTCGAAAATTAATAAATTATTATTATATGGTAAGATATTATCAACAAGTTAATATGATAATATATTATCAACAAGAAGTTATTTATTGAATGTATAAATTAAAAAAATATATATAATCCCGTTGTTGCAAATGAGTGTAATGTTATTATGTTGTAATCAACTAATTACCCAAGTCTTAGAATAATTTTATTCTATATAAATATTGAATTGTAAAGGTTTAGTCACCCAAAATAAAGAAAGAATTATGTAACTCAATACCTAATTTTATCAAAATTTAACCAAATGAGCTTCTAGCTCAATTGGTCGAAGTCATATGTTTGTTATAAGTATAAAGTTAGCATATCGAAATGAGTTATTCAATCAAGTCTCAAATCATTATGTTTTATATAAATATTAAAATAAATGTAAAATTTAATATAAGGCAAGACACCTCGTGTAAATAAATAAGTTCCAACTAAATATTTAATATTATAAAAGTTTAACCAAAATTGTCTTTAGCTCAATTGGTTGATGTGTTTAGTTTACAAATAGTTAACATAGGTTCGATTCTTATCATCAATAACTATTTTTGATATTTATAAAAATATATGGGCAAAACAGTAATTTCGAATAAAATATTTTCCCAAAAACTTGATGGTGCAGATTATAAAGATAACAAATTTTATATAAATATTAAAATAATTATAAAATTTAATGTAAGCCAAGAAAACTCGTGTAAATAAATAAATTCTAACTCAATACTTAATGTTATAAAAATTTAACCAAAAGTGTCTCTATCTCAAGTGGTTGATGTGTTTATAAATATGTGTTATAATAGATGTGCAAAGATTTCCAAGCAGTGTGAGCATATGATGTAGTAGCAACAGCTGATGCAAGAGTGACATCAACTGATGTAGAAGTGCATTATGAATAAATTTATTTTGACGGAACCATAATCGATATTCTGAATTTGGAGAAGATTTTTCCTTTTCAGTAATGTGGTAGGTGGAGCGGGTATGGATCCGTCAAGATGGCCTTAAAGATCATAGCCACGAAGAAGGAGTTCAAATTGGGCCTTTCAGGTTGTAAAGTTTTGACTTTCGAGAAGTTTAATCAATAGTTTTGATGAAGGATTAAATTGAACAAGTTGTGTGTTTATTGATACAGTAGATGTGTTTGGATTGGAGAGATCCATAGTCATTCAGTTAGTGAACTGGAAGATTAGAAGAACAAAAAATATTTTGGCGATTAGTCCTTTAGAGGTTCTGATACCATAATAAGGCTGGAGTTTTATTGATTACAAACGTTGATTTATATATATATATATAAGGGGCTACTCCAATACAAACCAATTTAGAATAGAAACTAGAAACCAAATATTTTTTTTTAAAATTAATTTAAAATATAACACATATGGTATGCAATCGATCGTTGAGAGATGTAGAAAAATACAGTGAAATCGGATTTTAAAAAAAATACGGTTTGACGGGAAATATCAAATTAAAAACGGAGGGGAAAAGCTGAAATTGGATATGGGAAGGTGCAGGGTAGTTGGGTGGTGTGATTTAAGGGGGACCATTAGATTGGGTAGATCTAATGGCTTAGATTAGTTCTAAGTTTCTATTTTAATTTTAGTTTGTATTTGATCATTCCCGTATATATATATACAACACCATAAATTATTTAGCAGAAAATAAGCCTTATCTAATGTGAGGATACACTCTTAATTCATACTTATCTTTATCATAACACACCTAACAATACTGATCATGGTAAGTGATTTGCATCACTCTTGCTTGCACTATCAGGCCCTCAACATATTCAGTGATATGTGCCTTATTACTATATGTTAACATGATGTGAAATATATTATATATACATCATATATTTAGTAACTTTTATGCAGCAATTCGAACCTAATGACTTCAGTTATGTATAAATAATAATAAATATTTGCTATTGGGGGATTCGAATCTGAGAACTTGGACATGTGCAAATTTTTTTAGTATTTGAATCTAACGGCCCTGATTATTTGATTAAGATTATCTAACAGTCATGACGGGGATAATCAAATCAACAAAAAAGGCATACTAAATTATACTCTATTTCATTTATTATATAGTTTGGTATAGATAGATGTATATGTTGTGTTTATTTACGGGCAAGGAAATTGTAAAGGTATGTAATGGAAAACTGTACAAGTATATTAGTAATAAATGTTCACTACAAATTACATTATAAACAACTTGCACATCCTCCTCTTTTTTCAATATTCTTCCCTCTTACAAGTTACAACCTTTCTTTTCCAATTGAAGTTTGTTAACAAATATTTTGTTTGCATTCCCTTCAACCAAATAGAACAATAGTGTATCACTACAAGAAAACAGGACAAAACCGACCGTCAAAAATGGTCGGTTAAGAGGCAAAACGGTCGGTTAAATGGGTCATAACCGACCATAGGACGTGGTCGGTTTTAGCCTGGTCGGTTATGACTTTTGGTCGAGTTTAACCCTCATAACCGACCAACACAGTGGTCGGTTAAGTGCCTGGGCATTTTACTAAAATATGGGGTCACTGTGTACACGTGGTGACACGTGTGCACACGTGTCACCACGTCACTGAGTCATAACCGACCGCAGGTGGTCGGTTATGTCTATTTTTAAAATATTGACTGGAACTCATAACCGACCGTGGTCAAAGTGTGCACATCGGTCGGTTTTATTTCAGAAGCTAACTTAAATGTCATAACCGACCATCCTAAAACTGACCACCCTCTAAAGAAGATGGTCGGTTTTATGAAGAAGGTGGTCGGTTATGTCACTTGACGGTCGGTTTTCTGGGTTTTGTAATGGTCAAAAGTGGTCGGTTATGCCTATTGCCGGTCGGTTTTAAGGTCTAATTTTAAAAAAAATTGCAGGTTTTTCTGCAGCCCATGGATACCAAACTAAATCAATACACAAATCCAATCCAATCACAACCAAATAACCAAACAACCAAAACAAACAACAATGATAATCATTAAATTATACTACTCAAAATCATTCGCAAAAACTAGTAAATTTCATAATTAAACCATAGTAATTAAATCCAACGCAAACATTCACAAACTCCGATAACCGGAGGATTAAACCGTATCAATACATCATTATAAGCAATCCTAAATAACCGACAAAGTATCAAACCAGCACAACGTATTATATTACATCCCATAACCATCAAATTACAATAGTCTTAAAACCGATCAATATAAACTAATCCGACAAATCAACATCGGACGATCCACCGCCATCACCGCCGCCATCACCGCCATCATCACCGCCGCCATCACCGCCGCCATCATCAAAGTCCTCATCATCGGAGGTCTCATCCTCGGACGTGTAATCCTTATCGACTTCCATAGCACGCTGATTGTTTTCCTTGATACACAAGTTTAATTAAAATAGTTAAAAAGAAGAAACAAAATTTACATGTGAATGAAAACAATAAATAAACAAGAAGGTAAAAAATTATACCTCCGTAACACGAGCATCCGTCTTTTGGACGATATCTTCAATCAAGGAGCCCACGATATGCATGATCTCGCCACCGATAAGGTTATTCCATTGCAACCTTTGGCTCGGATCGGAGGATGGATCCGAGTCCTCGAGAACGGTACGTGCGAATGTAGTTATTTCCACATCGGAAAGTTGGCGAGCAAACCGATTTGGATTAGCACGGATCTTTGTAAGCACATTCCTCACGATGGAAAGATATACATTGTCAGGGATGGCTTCACGTTGTCTCGGAGCGGATGAGGATGAGCCGGCTTTATTCTGTGTGGAATCTCGGTACCGGGTAGCAAGTGTAGGCAAGAGATCGGTGGCCCGAGCATTGGGGAACCCCACCACATAATTCTTTTTCGGCTTTGTACCTTGGGGGACCTCCAACGCTTCCATTTACCAATCCCATGGCTCATCCCGATCACCCGTTTGTGTAACCTCCACGGGCATGCGCTCGAGAATGGCGGCATGTCGTTCCTACAAGTTCATTTAAAACAATTAACGATGTATTTAAAATCAAATAAAAATACATATAAAATCAGATATAAAAATGCATTTAAAATAACATAAATACATATAAAATCACATATTAAGGATGTATTTAAAATCACATAAAAATGCATATAAAATCACATATAAAAATGCATTTAAAATCACATAAATACATATAAAATCACATATTAACCCTCATTTAAAATCACATAAAAATGCGTATAAAATCACATAAAAATGCATTTAAAATCACATTAAAATACATATAAAATCACATATTAAATATGCATATAAAATCACATTAAAATGCATTTAAAATCACATTAAAATATATATAAAATCACATATTAAAGGTGCATTTAAAATCACATAAAAATGCATATAAAATCACATAAAAATGCATTTAAAATCACATTAAATACATATAAAATTACATATTAAAGATGCATTTAAAATCACATAAAAATGCATATAGAATCACATGAAAATACATATAAATTCACTTATTAAATATGCATTTAAAATCACATAAAAATGCATATAAAAAAACATAAAAATGCATTTAAAATCACATGAAAAGATATATAAATTCACTTATTAAAGATGTATTTAAAATCATATAAAATGGTCATAAAGGTACATAAAAATTACCGCAATATGCATGGCTTTTTCTTGTTTTTTTCGTCATTACCTTTCAAAATATTAAACAACTTATATTAGCACATCCTAATAATTAGTTTATTACATTAAATATGGTGAACGTGTATGTATGTGTGTGTGATGGAATATAATAATATTACCTCCCAAACTTTATTGAATGACCTTGCACCGGCACAATGCAATCTTTCAACTTGTAGGTGGTTAGGATCCAACCGATGACCTGTGCAAGTGTCCTTCGTACTTCTCCCAATACTCCAAAAGGTCCTTCCAAAAAGGAATGGACCAATAAGGCGGCTTCAAAGATAACTTGCTCACACCCTCCTCCCTTGCTTTTCGCTCCACCCTCTTCTTAAGCTCGTTCAAAGTCCTTTTTATTGTCACTTTAATGTGATCTTCCACAATTTTTTGGGCTTTGAACGGCTTTGCCCCTTAAGATGCCTATAATATTTATAAAATTGCAAAAAAAAAAAGAAAATGAGGATAAATACATCATAAAATCAAGAAATAAATGACAATTATAAAAAAAATAACTTTCTTGAAACTCCTCGACTCTTGCATTCAACCAACCCGAGTGACATCCTTCTATATCGGTATAAGTGTAACGCCCAGGAGGCCACTTCTCCCGAATCATAGCCAAAAGCATTTTTTTAGCCGTATCATCTTCAATACTCACTACAAGAAATTTGCAATCAGACAACACTTGACAGACAATGGTTAAAAAAAACTGTCGTCCTAAAATATCATATAACGGTGAATTGAATTTGCAAAAAAAAAAATAGTTGTGTGAGCTCCAGAACAAACACCGAATATCCATGTTAAATATAGTGTTGTTGTAGATCTTTAACACAATGATTACAAACCGTTGTTACTATGTTAATGTATAGGGTTAGAAGATAACGGTTTTAACATTACATTGTGTAATTCAGAGAACGGTTTTTCAGAAAGGTTATCCTCTAAACCATCAAACAACGGAATGAAAACAGTTGTGTGAGGAATTTTAATGGGTACCACATATTGAGGTGGCAGCACGTGATAGGTGGTAAATCTTTCACAAGGATTGCTGAGGTGGCGAAATGAGAGCCCTTCATTGAAATGAGATTTGATATCGGCCGTTAGATCAAAAAATAGCTGATATTATTATACAACGGTTTTATGTTAAAACAAAAGTGTTG
Organism: Apium graveolens; assembly: GCF_009905375.1. NCBI lineage: Eukaryota > Viridiplantae > Streptophyta > Magnoliopsida > Apiales > Apiaceae > Apium > Apium graveolens. Next base: position 14,205,893 of record NC_133648.1, on the reverse strand, counting down.
TCTTAGTTGGTCTCATACAATCTTTTAGGTATTACGTTGTGTAATTCACACAACAGTTTTTAGAAGGGTTGTCTTAAAAACCTTCGTACAACGGAATAAAAAAGTTTTCTGAAATAGTTATATTATAATTTAAATGGGCACCACCTGATGAGGTGGCAGCGCATGATAGGTTGTAAACATATTACTCGGATTGCTGAAGTGTCACAATAACAGCCCTTGATTGGAATGAGATTAGATATTTAGCCATTATATTGAAAAAAGCTGATATACTTACAAAACGGTTTTTTAATAAAAATAAAAGCGTTGTCTTAATTTATCTTTACACAATGGTGTTTCAAGGAAACCATTATTAAAGTATTACTATATAAAATGAGATTCCCGGTTACAAAGTTCAATTTTTAAATGATTTTTTCGACGATCCAACCGTACGGATGTTAAAATATATCAATTTTAGTCATATGAAAAAATTATTAAAAAATTTAAAATTCATCTTGCATGTCAGAATTAGAAAAATCTAGTAAAAGTATCACTCACAACAACGAGAATCGTTCCTGATTTACAAGATTAATTTTTAAAATGATTTTTTCGACCATCCAACTGTACAGATTTTAAGATATATCAATTTTAGTCATATTAAAAAATTATTAAAAAAATTGAAATTCATCTGCATGTCAGGATTAGAAAAATCTAGTAAAATTACCCCTCCCGACAACGAGACTCGTTCTTGATTTAAAAGATTAATTTTTGAAATAATTTTTTTGATGATCCAACCGTACGGATGTTAAGATATATCAATTTTAGTCATATGAAAAAATTATTAAAAAATTTGAAATCCATCTTGCTTGTCAAGATTAGAAAAATCTAGTAAAAATACCACTCATAACAATGAGACTCATTCCTAATTTACAAGATTAATTTTTGAAATGATTTTTTCAATGATCCAACCGTACGGATGTTAAGATATATCAATTTTAGTCATATGAAAAAATTATTAAAAAATTTGAAATCCATCTTGCATGTCAGAATTAGAAAAATCTAGTAAAAGTACCACTTCCAACAACGAGAATTGTTCCTGATTTACAAAGTTCAATTTTTAAATGATTTTTTCGACGATCCAACCATACCGATTTTAAGATATGTCAATTTCAGTCATATGAAAAAAATATTAAAAAATTTAAAATTCATATTGCATGTTAGGATTAGAAAATCTAGTAAAATTACCCCTCCCGACAATGAGACTCGTTCCTGATTTATAAGATTAATTTTTGAAATAATTTTTTCGATGATCCAACCGTTCGGATGTTAATATATATCAATTTTAGTCATATGAAAAAATTATTAAAAAAATTGAAATCCATCTTGCATATCAGGATTAGAAAAATCTAGTAAAAGTACCGCTTCCGACAACGAAACTCGTTCCTGATTTATAAGATTAAATTTTAAAATAATTTTTTCGATGATCCAACCGTACGGATGTTAAGATATATCAATTTTAGTCATATTAAAAAATTATTAAAAAAATTGAAATTCATCTTGCATGTCAGGATTAGAAAAATCTAGTAAAATTACCCCTCCCGACAACGAAACTCGTTCCTGATTTATAAGATTAATTTTTAAAATAATTTTTCGATGATCCAACCATAAGGTTGTTAAGATAAATCAATTTTAGTCATATTAAAAAATTATTAAAAAAATTGAAATTCATCTTGCATGTCAGGATTAGAAAAATCTAGTGAAATTACCCCTCCCGACAACGAGACTCTTTCCTGATTTATAAGATTAATTTTTGAAATAATTTTTTTGACGATCCAACCGTACGGATGTTAAGATATATCAATTTTAGTCATATGAAAAAATTATTAAAAAATTTGAAATCCATCTTGCATGTCTGAATTAGAAAAATCTAGTAAAAGTACCACTCCCGACAACGAGACTTGTTCCTGATTTACAAAGTTCAATTTTTAAATGATTTTTTTGACGATCCAACCGTACGGATGTTAAGATATATCAATTTTAGTCATATGAAAAAAATATTAAAAAATTTAAAATTCATATTGCATGTCAGGATTAGAAAAGTCTAGTAAAATTACCCCTCCCGACAATGAGACTCGTTCCTGATTTATAAGATTAATTTTTGAAATAATTTTTTCGACGATCCAATCGTAAGGATGTTAAGACATATCAATTTTAGTCATATGAAAAAATTATTAAAAAAAATTGAAATCCATCTTGCATATCAGGATTAGAAAAATCTAGTAAAAGTACCGCTTCTGACAACGAAACTCGTTCTTGATTTATAAGATTACTTTTTAAAATAATTTTTTCGACGATCCAACCGTACGGATGTTAAGATATATCAATTTTAGTCATATTAAAAAATTATTAAAAAAAGTTGAAATTCTTCTTGCATATCAAGATTAGAAAAATCTAGTAAAAGTACTGTTTCCGACAACGAAACTGGTTCCTGATTTATAAATTAATTTTTAAAATAATTTTTTCGACGATCCAACCGTACGGATGTTAAGATATATCAATTTTAGTCATATTAAAAAATTATTAAAAAAATTGAAATTCATCTTGCATGTCATGATTAGAAAAATCTAGTAAAATTACCTATCCCGACAACGAGACTCGTTCCTGATTTATAAGATTAATTTTTAAAATAATTTTTTCGACGATCCAACCGTACCGATGTTAAGATATATCAATTTTAGTCATATTAAAAAATTATTAAAAAAATTGAAATTCATCTTGCATGTCAAGATTCGAAAAATCTAGTAAAAATACCACTCCTAACAATGAGACTCGTTCCTAATTTACAAGATTAATTTTTGAAATGATTTTTTCAATGATCCAACCGTACGAATGTTAAGATATATCAATTTTAGTCATATGAAAAAATTATTAAAAAATTTGAAATTCATCTTGCATGTCAAGATTCGAAAAATCTAGTAAAAATACCACTCCTAACAATGAGACTCGTTCCTAATTTACAAGATTAATTTTTGAAATGATTTTTTCAATGATCCAACCGTACGAATGTTAAGATATATCAATTTTAGTCATATGAAAAAATTATTAAAAAATTTGAAATCCATCTTGCATGTCAGAATTAGAAAAATCTAGTAAAAGTACCACTCCCGACAACGAGACTTGTTCCTGATTTACAAAGTTCAATTTTTAAATGATTTTTTCGATGATCCAACCGTACGGATGTTAAGATATATCAATTTTAGTCATATGAAAAAATTATTAAAAAATTTGAAATCCATCTTGCATGTCAGAATTAGAAAAATCTAGTAAAAGTACTACTCCCGACAACGAGACTTGTTCCTGATTTACAAAGTTCAATTTTTAAATGATTTTTTCGATGATCCAACCGTACGGATGTTAAGATATATCAATTTTAGTCATATGAAAAAATTATTAAAAAATTTGAAATCCATCTTGCATGTTTGAATTAGAAAAATCTAGTAAAAGTACCACTCCCTACAACGAGACTTGTTCCTGATTTACAAAGTTCAATTTTTAAATGATTTTTTTGATGATCCAACCATACGGATGTTAAGATATATCAATTTTATTCATATAAAAAACTTATTAAAAAATTTGAAATTCATATTGCATGTCAGGATTAGAAAAGTCTAGTAAAAGTACCACTCCCGACAACGAGACTTGTTCCTGATTTACAAAGTACAATTTTTAAATGATTTTTTCGATGATCCAACCATACGGATGTTAAGATATATCAATTTTAGTTATATGAAAAATTATTAAAAAATTTCAAATCCATCTTGCATGTCTGAATTAGAAAAATCTAGTAAAAGTACCACTCCCGACAACAAAACTTGTTCCTGATTTACAAAGTTCAATTTTTTAATGTTTTTTTTTGACGATCCAACCGTACGGATGTTAAGATATATCAATTTTAGTCATATGAAAAAAACATTAAAAAATTTAAAATTCATATTGTATGTCAAGATTAGAAAAGCCTAGTAAAATTACCCCTCCCGACAATGAGATTCGTTCCTGATTTATAAGATTAATTTTTGAAATAATTTTTTCGATGATCCAACCGTACGGATGTTAAGATATATCAATTTTAGTCATATGAAAAAATTATTAAAAAAAATTGAAATCCATCTTGCATATCAAGATTAGAAAAATCTAGTAAAAGTACCGCTTCCGACAACGAAACTCGTTCTTGATTTATAAGATTACTTTTTAAAATAATTTTTTCGACGATCCAAACGTACGGATGTTAAGATATATCAATTTTAGTCATATTAAAAAATTATTAAAAAAAGTTGAAATTCTTCTTGCATATCAGGATTAGAAAAATCTAGTAAAAGTATTGTTTCCGACAACGAAACTGGTTCCTGATTTATAAATTAATTTTTAAAATAATTTTTTCGACGATCCAACCGTACCGATGTTAAGATATATCAATTTTAGTCATATTAAAAAATTATTAAAAAAATTGAAATTCATCTTGCATGTCAGGATTAGAAAAATCTAGTAAAATTACCCCTCCCGACAACGAGACTCGTTCCTGATTTATAAGATTAATTTTTGAAATAATTTTTTCGACGATCCAACCATACGGATGTTAAGATATATCAATTTTAGTCATATGAAAAAATTATTGAAAAATTTGAAATTCATCTTGCATGTCAAGATTCGAAAAATCTAGTAAAAATACCACTCCTAACAATGAGACTCGTTCCTAATTTACAAGATTAATTTTTGAAATGATTTTTTCAATGATCCAAACGTACGGATGTTAAGATATATCAATTTTAGTCATATTAAAAAATTATTAAAAAATTTGAAATCCATCTTGCATGTCAGAATTAGAAAAATCTAGTAAAAGTACCACTCCCGACAACGAGACTTGTTCCTGATTTACAAAGTTCAATTTTTAAATGATTTTTTCGATGATCCAACCGTACGGATGTTAAGATATATCAATTTTAGTCATATGAAAAAATTATTAAAAAATTTGAAATCCATCTTGCATGTCAGAATTAGAAAAATCTAGTAAAAGTACCACTCCCGACAACGAGACTTGTTCCTGATTTACAAAGTTCAATTTTTAAATGATTTTTTCGATGATCCAACCGTACGGATGTTAAGATATATCAATTTTAGTCATATGAAAAAATTATTAAAAAATTTGAAATCCATCTTGCATGTCAGAATTAGAAAAATCTAGTAAAAGTACCACTCCCGACAACGAGACTTGTTCCTGATTTACAAAGTTCAATTTTTAAATGATTTTTTCGATGATCCAACCTTACGGATGTTAAGATATATCAATTTTAGTCATATGAAAAAATTATTAAAAAATTTGAAATCCATCTTGCATGTCAGAATTAGAAAAATCTAGTAAAAGTACCACTCCCGACAACGAGACTTGTTCCTGATTTACAAAGTTCAATTTTTAAATGATTTTTTCGATGATCCAACCGTACGGATGTTAAGATATATCAATTTTAGTCATATGTAAAAATTATTAAAAAAAATTGAAATCCATCTTGCATATCAGGATTAGAAAAATCTAGTAAAAGTACCGCTTCTGACAACGAAACTCGTTCTTGATTTATAAGATTACTTTTTAAAATAATTTTTTCGACGATCCAACCGTACGGATGTTAAGATATATCAATTTTAGTCATATGTAAAAATTATTAAAAAAAATTGAAATCCATCTTGCATATCAGGATTAGAAAAATCTAGTAAAAATACCGCTTCTGACAACGAAACTCGTTCTTGATTTATAAGATTACTTTTTAAAATAATTTTTTCGACGATCCAACCGTACGGATGTTAAGATATATCAGTTTTAGTCATATTAAAAAATTATTAAAAAAAGTTGAAATTCTTCTTGCATATCAAGATTAGAAAAATCTAGTAAAAGTACTGTTTCCGACAACGAAACTGGTTCCTGATTTATAAATTAATTTTTAAAATAATTTTTTCGACGATCCAACCGTACGGATGTTAAGATATATCAATTTTAGTCATATTAAAAAATTATTAAAAAAATTGAAATTCATCTTGCATGTCATGATTAGAAAAATCTAGTAAAATTACCTATCCCGACAACGAGACTCGTTCCTGATTTATAAGATTAATTTTTGAAATAATTTTTTCGACGATCCAACCATACAAATGTTAAGATATATCAATTTTAGTCATATGAAAAAATTATTAAAAAATTTGAAATTCATCTTGCATGTCAAGATTCGAAAAATCTAGTAAAAATACCACTCCTAACAATGAGACTCGTTCCTAATTTACAAGATTAATTTTTGAAATGATTTTTTCAATGATCCAACCGTACGAATGTTAAGATATATCAATTTTAGTCATATGAAAAAATTATTAAAAAATTTGAAATCCATCTTGCATGTCAGAATTAGAAAAATCTAGTAAAAGTACCACTCCCGACAACGAGACTTGTTCCTGATTTACAAAGTTCAATTTTTAAATGATTTTTTCGATGATCCAACCGTATGGATGTTAAGATATATCAATTTTAGTCATATGAAAAAATTATTAAAAAATTTGAAATCCATCTTGCATGTCAGAATTAGAAAAATCTAGTAAAAGTACCACTCCCGACAACGAGACTTGTTCCTGATTTACAAAGTTCAATTTTTAAATGATTTTTTCGATGATCCAACCGTACGGATGTTAAGGTATATCAATTTTAGTCATATGAAAAAATTATTAAAAAATTTGAAATCCATCTTGCATGTTTGAATTAGAAAAATCTAGTAAAAGTACCACTCCCTACAACGAGACTTGTTCCTGATTTACAAAGTTCAATTTTTAAATGATTTTTTTGACGATCCAACCATACGGATGTTAAGATATATCAATTTTATTCATATAAAAAACTTATTAAAAAATTTGAAATTCATATTGCATGTCAGGATTAGAAAAGTCTAGTAAAAGTACCACTCCCGACAACGAGACTTGTTCCTGATTTACAAAGTACAATTTTTAAATGATTTTTTCGATGATCCAACCATACGGATGTTAAGATATATCAATTTTAGTTATATGAAAAAATTATTAAAAAATTTCAAATCCATCTTGCATGTCTGAATTTGAAAAATCTAGTAAAAGTACCACTCCCGACAACAAAACTTGTTCCTGATTTACAAAGTTCAATTTTTTAATGTTTTTTTTGACGATCCAACCGTACGGATGTTAAGATATATCAATTTTAGTCATATGAAAAAAACATTAAAAAATTTAAAATTCATATTGCATGTCAGGATTAGAAAAGTCTAGTAAAATTACCCCTCCCGACAATGAGACTCGTTCCTGATTTATAAGATTAATTTTTGAAATAATTTTTTCGACGATCCAATCGTAAGGATGTTAAGACATATCAATTTTAGTAATATGAAAAAATTATTGAAAAAAATTGAAATCCATCTTGCATATCAGGATTAGAAAAATCTAGTAAAAGTACCGCTTCTGACAACGAAACTCGTTCTTGATTTATAAGATTACTTTTTAAAATAATTTTTTCGACGATCCAACCGTACGGATGTTAAGATATATCAATTTTAGTCATATGTAAAAATTATTAAAAAAAATTGAAATCCATCTTGCATATCAGGATTAGAAAAATCTAGTAAAAATACCGCTTCTGACAACGAAACTCGTTCTTGATTTATAAGATTACTTTTTAAAATAATTTTTTCGACGATCCAACCGTACGGATGTTAAGATATATCAGTTTTAGTCATATTAAAAAATTATTAAAAAAAGTTGAAATTCTTCTTGCATATCAAGATTAGAAAAATCTAGTAAAAGTACTGTTTCCGACAACGAAACTGGTTCCTGATTTATAAATTAATTTTTAAAATAATTTTTTCGACGATCCAACCGTACGGATGTTAAGATATATCAATTTTAGTCATATTAAAAAATTATTAAAAAAATTGAAATTCATCTTGCATGTCATGATTAGAAAAATCTAGTAAAATTACCTATCCCGACAACGAGACTCGTTCCTGATTTATAAGATTAATTTTTGAAATAATTTTTTCGACGATCCAACCATACAGATGTTAAGATATATCAATTTTAGTCATATGAAAAAATTATTAAAAAATTTGAAATTCATCTTGCATGTCAAGATTCGAAAAATCTAGTGAAAATACCACTCCTAACAATGAGACTCGTTCCTAATTTACAAGATTAATTTTTGAAATGATTTTTTCAATGATCCAACCGTACGAATGTTAAGATATATCAATTTTAGTCATATGAAAAAATTATTAAAAAATTTGAAATCCATCTTGCATGTCAGAATTAGAAAAATCTAGTAAAAGTACCACTCCCGACAACGAGACTTGTTCCTGATTTACAAAGTTCAATTTTTAAATGATTTTTTCGATGATCCAACCGTATGGATGTTAAGATATATCAATTTTAGTCATATGAAAAAATTATTAAAAAATTTGAAATCCATCTTGCATGTCAGAATTAGAAAAATCTAGTAAAAGTACCACTCCCGACAACGAGACTTGTTCCTGATTTACAAAGTTCAATTTTAAATGATTTTTTCGATGATCCAACCGTACGGATGTTAAGGTATATCAATTTTAGTCATATGAAAAAATTATTAAAAAATTTGAAATCCATCTTGCATGTTTGAATTAGAAAAATCTAGTAAAAGTACCACTCCCTACAACGAGACTTGTTCCTGATTTACAAAGTTCAATTTTTAAATGATTTTTTTGACGATCCAACCATACGGATGTTAAGATATATCAATTTTATTCATATAAAAAACTTATTAAAAAATTTGAAATTCATATTGCATGTCAGGATTAGAAAAGTCTAGTAAAAGTACCACTCCCGACAACGAGACTTGTTCCTGATTTACAAAGTACAATTTTTAAATGATTTTTTCGATGATCCAACCATACGGATGTTAAGATATATCAATTTTAGTTATATGAAAAAATTATTAAAAAATTTCAAATCCATCTTGCATGTCTGAATTTGAAAAATCTAGTAAAAGTACCACTCCCGACAACAAAACTTGTTCCTGATTTACAAAGTTCAATTTTTTAATGTTTTTTTTTGACGATCCAACCGTACGGATGTTAAGATATATCAATTTTAGTCATATGAAAAAAACATTAAAAAATTTAAAATTCATATTGCATGTCAGGATTAGAAAAGTCTAGTAAAATTACCCCTCCCGACAATGAGACTCGTTCCTGATTTATAAGATTAATTTTTGAAATAATTTTTTCGACGATCCAATCGTAAGGATGTTAAGACATATCAATTTTAGTAATATGAAAAAATTATTGAAAAAAATTGAAATCCATCTTGCATATCAGGATTAGAAAAATCTAGTAAAAGTACCGCTTCTGACAACGAAACTCGTTCTTGATTTATAAGATTACTTTTTAAAATAATTTTTTCGACGATCCAACCGTACGGATGTTAAGATATATCAATTTTAGTCATATTAAAAAATTATTAAAAAAAGTTGAAATTCTTCTTGCATATCAAGATTAGAAAAATCTAGTAAAAGTACTGTTTCCGACAACGAAACTGGTTCCTGATTTATAAATTAATTTTAAAATAATTTTTTCGACGATCCAACCGTACGGATGTTAAGATATATCAATTTTAGTCATATTAAAAAATTATTAAAAAAATTGAAATTCATCTTGCATGTCATGATTAGAAAAATCTAGTAAAATTACCTATCCCGACAATGAGACTCGTTCCTGATTTATAAGATTAATTTTTAAAATAATTTTTTCGACGATCCAACCATACAGATGTTAAGATATATCTATTTTAGTCATATGAAAAAATTATTAAAAAATTTGAAATTCATCTTGCATGTCAAGATTCGAAAAATCTAGTAAAAATACCACTCCTAACAATGAGACTCGTTCCTAATTTACAAGATTAATTTTTGAAATGATTTTTTCAATGATCCAACCGTACGAATGTTAAGATATATCAATTTTAGTCATATGAAAAAATTATTAAAAAATTTGAAATCCATCTTGCATGTCAGAATTAGAAAAATCTAGTAAAAGTACCACTCCCGACAACGAGACTTGTTCCTGATTTACAAAGTTCAATTTTTAAATGATTTTTTCGATGATCCAACGGTACGGATGTTAAGATATATCAATTTTAGTCATATGAAAAAATTATTAAAAAATTTGAAATCCATCTTGCATGTCAGAATTAGAAAAGTCTAGTAAAATTACCCCTCCCGACAATGAGACTCATTCCTGATTTACAAAGTTCAATTTTTAAATGATTTTTTCGACGATCCAACCGTACGGATGCTAAGATATATCAATTTTAGTCATATGAAAAAATTATTAAAAAATTTGAAATCCATCTTCCATGTCTGAATTAGAAAAATCTAGTAAAAGTACCACTCCCTACAACGAGACTTGTTCCTAATTTACAAAGTTCAATTTTTAAATGATTTTTTCACCGATCCAACCGTACGGATGTTAAGATATATCAATTTTAGTCATATGAAAAAATTATTAAAAAATTTGAAATTCATATTGCATGTCAGGATTAGAAAAGTCTAGTAAAAGTACCACTCCCGACAACGAGACTTGTTCCTGATTTACAAAGTTCAATTTTTAAATGATTTTTTCGATGATCCAACCGTACGGATGTTAAGATATATCAATTTTAGTCATATGAAAAAATTATTAAAAAATTTCAAATCCATCTTGCATGTCTGAATTAGAAAAATCTAGTAAAAGTACCACTCACGACAATGAGACTTGTTCCTGATTTACAAAGTTCAATTTTTAAATGTTTTTTTTGACGATCCAACCGTACGGATGTTAAGATATATCAATTTTAGTCATATGAAAAAAATATTAAAAAATTTAAAATTCATATTGCATGTCAGGATTAGAAAAGTCTAGTAAAATTACCCCTCCCGACAATGAGACTCGTTTCTGATTTATAAGATTAATTTTTGAAATAATTTTTTCGACGATCCAACCGTACGGATATTAAGATATATCAATTTTAGTCATATGAAAAAATTATTAAAAAATTTGAAATCCATCTTGCATGTCAGAATTAGAAAAATCTAGTAAAAGTACCACTCCCGACAACGAGACTTGTTCCTGATTTACAAAGTTCAATTTTTAAATGATTTTTTCGATGATCCAACCGTACGGATGTTAAGATATATCAATTTTAGTCATATGAAAAAATTATTAAAAAATTTGAAATCCATCTTGCATGTCAGAATTAGAAAAGTCTAGTAAAATTACCCCTCCCGACAATGAGACTCATTCCTGATTTACAAAGTTCAATTTTTAAATGATTTTTTTGACGATCCAACCGTACGGATGCTAAGATATATCAATTTTAGTCATATGAAAAAATTATTAAAAAATTTGAAATCCATCTTCCATGTCTGAATTAGAAAAATCTAGTAAAAGTACCACTCCCTACAACGAGACTTGTTCCTAATTTACAAAGTTCAATTTTTAAATGATTTTTTCACCGATCCAACCGTACGGATGTTAAGATATATCAATTTTAGTCATATGAAAAAATTATTAAAAAATTTGAAATTCATATTGCATGTCAGGATTAGAAAAGACTAGTAAAAGTACCACTCCCGACAACGAGACTTGTTCCTGATTTACAAAGTTCAATTTTTAAATGATTTTTTCGATGATCCAACCGTACGGATGTTAAGATATATCAATTTTAGTCATATGAAAAAATTATTAAAAAATTTGAAATCCATCTTGCATGTCAGAATTAGAAAAATCTAGTAAAAGTTCTACTCCCGACAACGAGACTTGTTCCTGATTTACAAAGTTCAATTTTTAAATGATTTTTTCGATGATCCAACCGTACGGATGTTAAGATATATCAATTTTAGTCATATGAAAAAATTATTAAAAAATTTGAAATCCATCTTGCATGTCAGAATTAGAAAAATCTAGTAAAAGTACCACTCCCGACAACGAGACTTGTTCCTGATTTACAAAGTTCAATTTTTAAATGATTTTTTCGATGATCCAACCGTACGGATGTTAAGATATATCAATTTTAGTCATATGTAAAAATTATTAAAAAAAATTGAAATCCATCTTGCATATCAGGATTAGAAAAATCTAGTAAAAGTACCGCTTCTGACAACGAAACTCGTTCTTGATTTATAAGATTACTTTTTAAAATAATTTTTTCGACGATCCAACCGTACGGATGTTAAGATATATCAATTTTAGTCATATGTAAAAATTATTAAAAAAAATTGAAATCCATCTTGCATATCAGGATTAGAAAAATCTAGTAAAAATACCGCTTCTGACAACGAAACTCGTTCTTGATTTATAAGATTACTTTTTAAAATAATTTTTTCGACGATCCAACCGTACGGATGTTAAGATATATCAGTTTTAGTCATATTAAAAAATTATTAAAAAAAGTTGAAATTCTTCTTGCATATCAAGATTAGAAAAATCTAGTAAAAGTACTGTTTCCGACAACGAAACTGGTTCCTGATTTATAAATTAATTTTTAAAATAATTTTTTCGACGATCCAACCGTACGGATGTTAAGATATATCAATTTTAGTCATATTAAAAAATTATTAAAAAAATTGAAATTCATCTTGCATGTCATGATTAGAAAAATCTAGTAAAATTACCTATCCCGACAACGAGACTCGTTCCTGATTTATAAGATTAATTTTTGAAATAATTTTTTCGACGATCCAACCATACAGATGTTAAGATATATCAATTTTAGTCATATGAAAAAATTATTAAAAAATTTGAAATTCATCTTGCATGTCAAGATTCGAAAAATCTAGTAAAAATACCACTCCTAACAATGAGACTCGTTCCTAATTTACAAGATTAATTTTTGAAATGATTTTTTCAATGATCCAACCGTACGAATGTTAAGATATATCAATTTTAGTCATATGAAAAAATTATTAAAAAATTTGAAATCCATCTTGCATGTCAGAATTAGAAAAATCTAGTAAAAGTACCACTCCCGACAACGAGACTTGTTCCTGATTTACAAAGTTCAATTTTTAAATGATTTTTTCGATGATCCAACCGTATGGATGTTAAGATATATCAATTTTAGTCATATGAAAAAATTATTAAAAAATTTGAAATCCATCTTGCATGTCAGAATTAGAAAAATCTAGTAAAAGTACCACTCCCGACAACGAGACTTGTTCCTGATTTACAAAGTTCAATTTTTAAATGATTTTTTCGATGATCCAACCGTACGGATGTTAAGATATATCAATTTTAGTCATTTGAAAAAATTATTAAAAAATTTGAAATCCATCTTGCATGTTTGAATTAGAAAAATCTAGTAAAAGTACCACTCCCTACAACGAGACTTGTTCCTGATTTACAAAGTTCAATTTTTAAATGATTTTTTTGACGATCCAACCATACGGATGTTAAGATATATCAATTTTATTCATATAAAAAACTTATTAAAAAATTTGAAATTCATATTGCATGTCAGGATTAGAAAAGTCTAGTAAAAGTACCACTCCCGACAACGAGACTTGTTCCTGATTTACAAAGTACAATTTTTAAATGATTTTTTCGATGATCCAACCATACGGATGTTAAGATATATCAATTTTAGTTATATGAAAAAATTATTAAAAAATTTCAAATCCATCTTGCATGTCTGAATTTGAAAAATCTAGTAAAAGTACCACTCCCGACAACAAAACTTGTTCCTGATTTACAAAGTTCAATTTTTTAATGTTTTTTTTTGACGATCCAACCGTACGGATGTTAAGATATATCAATTTTAGTCATATGAAAAAAACATTAAAAAATTTAAAATTCATATTGCATGTCAGGATTAGAAAAGTCTAGTAAAATTACCCCTCCCGACAATGAGACTCGTTCCTGATTTATAAGATTAATTTTTGAAATAATTTTTTCGACGATCCAATCGTAAGGATGTTAAGACATATCAATTTTAGTAATATGAAAAAATTATTGAAAAAAATTGAAATCCATCTTGCATATCAGGATTAGAAAAATCTAGTAAAAGTACCGCTTCTGACAACGAAACTCGTTCTTGATTTATAAGATTACTTTTTAAAATAATTTTTTCGACGATCCAACCGTACGGATGTTAAGATATATCAATTTTAGTCATATTAAAAAATTATTAAAAAAAGTTGAAATTCTTCTTGCATATCAAGATTAGAAAAATCTAGTAAAAGTACTGTTTCCGACAACGAAACTGGTTCCTGATTTATAAATTAATTTTTAAAATAATTTTTTCGACGATCCAACCGTACGGATGTTAAGATATATCAATTTTAGTCATATTAAAAAATTATTAAAAAAATTGAAATTCATCTTGCATGTCATGATTAGAAAAATCTAGTAAAATTACCTATCCCGACAACGAGACTCGTTCCTGATTTATAAGATTAATTTTTGAAATAATTTTTTCGACGATCCAACCATACAGATGTTAAGATATATCAATTTTAGTCATATGAAAAAATTATTAAAAAATTTGAAATTCATCTTGCATGTCAAGATTCGAAAAATCTAGTAAAAATACCACTCCTAACAATGAGACTCGTTCCTAATTTACAAGATTAATTTTTGAAATGATTTTTTCAATGATCCAACCGTACGAATGTTAAGATATATCAATTTTAGTCATATGAAAAAATTATTAAAAAATTTGAAATCCATCTTGCATGTCAGAATTAGAAAAATCTAGTAAAAGTACCACTCCCGACAACGAGACTTGTTCCTGATTTACAAAGTTCAATTTTTAAATGATTTTTTCGATGATCCAACCGTATGGATGTTAAGATATATCAATTTTAGTCATATGAAAAAATTATTAAAAAATTTGAAATCCATCTTGCATGTCAGAATTAGAAAAATCTAGTAAAAGTACCACTCCCGACAACGAGACTTGTTCCTGATTTACAAAGTTCAATTTTTAAATGATTTTTTCGATGATCCAACCGTACGGATGTTAAGATATATCAATTTTAGTCATATGAAAAAATTATTAAAAAATTTGAAATCCATCTTGCATGTTTGAATTAGAAAAATCTAGTAAAAGTACCACTCCCTACAACGAGACTTGTTCCTGATTTACAAAGTTCAATTTTTAAATGATTTTTTTGACGATCCAACCATACGGATGTTAAGATATATCAATTTTATTCATATAAAAAACTTATTAAAAAATTTGAAATTCATATTGCATGTCAGGATTAGAAAAGTCTAGTAAAAGTACCACTCCCGACAACGAGACTTGTTCCTGATTTACAAAGTACAATTTTTAAATGATTTTTTCGATGATCCAACCATACGGATGTTAAGATATATCAATTTTAGTTATATGAAAAAATTATTAAAAAATTTCAAATCCATCTTGCATGTCTGAATTTGAAAAATCTAGTAAAAGTACCACTCCCGACAACAAAACTTGTTCCTGATTTACAAAGTTCAATTTTTAATGTTTTTTTTGACGATCCAACCGTACGGATGTTAAGATATATCAATTTTAGTCATATGAAAAAAACATTAAAAAATTTAAAATTCATATTGCATGTCAGGATTAGAAAAGTCTAGTAAAATTACCCCTCCCGACAATGAGACTCGTTCCTGATTTATAAGATTAATTTTTGAAATAATTTTTTCGACGATCCAATCGTAAGGATGTTAAGACATATCAATTTTAGTAATATGAAAAATTATTGAAAAAAATTGAAATCCATCTTGCATATCAGGATTAGAAAAATCTAGTAAAAGTACCGCTTCTGACAACGAAACTCGTTCTTGATTTATAAGATTACTTTTTAAAATAATTTTTTCGACGATCCAACCGTACGGATGTTAAGATATATCAATTTTAGTCATATTAAAAAATTATTAAAAAAAGTTGAAATTCTTCTTGCATATCAAGATTAGAAAAATCTAGTAAAAGTACTGTTTCCGACAACGAAACTGGTTCCTGATTTATAAATTAATTTTTAAAATAATTTTTTCGACGATCCAACCGTACGGATGTTAAGATATATCAATTTTAGTCATATTAAAAAATTATTAAAAAAATTGAAATTCATCTTGCATGTCATGATTAGAAAAATCTAGTAAAATTACCTATCCCGACAACGAGACTCGTTCCTGATTTATAAGATTAATTTTTAAAATAATTTTTTCGACGATCCAACCATACAGATGTTAAGATATATCTATTTTAGTCATATGAAAAAATTATTAAAAAATTTGAAATTCATCTTGCATGTCAAGATTCGAAAAATCTAGTAAAAATACCACTCCTAACAATGAGACTCGTTCCTAATTTACAAGATTAATTTTTGAAATGATTTTTTCAATGATCCAACCGTACGAATGTTAAGATATATCAATTTTAGTCATATGAAAAAATTATTAAAAAATTTGAAATCCATCTTGCATGTCAGAATTAGAAAAATCTAGTAAAAGTACCACTCCCGACAACGAGACTTGTTCCTGATTTACAAAGTTCAATTTTTAAATGATTTTTTCGATGATCCAACGGTACGGATGTTAAGATATATCAATTTTAGTCATATGAAAAAATTATTAAAAAATTTGAAATCCATCTTGCATGTCAGAATTAGAAAAGTCTAGTAAAATTACCCCTCCCGACAATGAGACTCATTCCTGATTTACAAAGTTCAATTTTTAAATGATTTTTTCGACGATCCAACCGTACGGATGCTAAGATATATCAATTTTAGTCATATGAAAAAATTATTAAAAAATTTGAAATCCATCTTCCATGTCTGAATTAGAAAAATCTAGTAAAAGTACCACTCCCTACAACGAGACTTGTTCCTAATTTACAAAGTTCAATTTTTAAATGATTTTTTCACCGATCCAACCGTACGGATGTTAAGATATATCAATTTTAGTCATATGAAAAAATTATTAAAAAATTTGAAATTCATATTGCATGTCAGGATTAGAAAAGTCTAGTAAAAGTACCACTCCCGACAACGAGACTTGTTCCTGATTTACAAAGTTCAATTTTTAAATGATTTTTTCGATGATCCAACCGTACGGATGTTAAGATATATCAATTTTAGTCATATGAAAAAATTATTAAAAAATTTCAAATCCATCTTGCATGTCTGAATTAGAAAAATCTAGTAAAAGTACCACTCACGACAATGAGACTTGTTCCTGATTTACAAAGTTCAATTTTTAAATGTTTTTTTTGACGATCCAACCGTACGGATGTTAAGATATATCAATTTTAGTCATATGAAAAAAATATTAAAAAAATTTAAAATTCATATTGCATGTCAGGATTAGAAAAGTCTAGTAAAATTACCCCTCCCGACAATGAGACTCGTTTCTGATTTATAAGATTAATTTTTGAAATAATTTTTTCGACGATCCAACCGTACGGATATTAAGATATATCAATTTTAGTCATATGAAAAAATTATTAAAAAATTTGAAATCCATCTTGCATGTCAGAATTAGAAAAATCTAGTAAAAGTACCACTCCCGACAACGAGACTTGTTCCTGATTTACAAAGTTCAATTTTTAAATGATTTTTTCGATGATCCAACCGTACGTATGTTAAGATATATCAATTTTAGTCATATGAAAAAATTATTAAAAAATTTGAAATCCATCTTGCATGTCAGAATTAGAAAAGTCTAGTAAAATTACCCCTCCCGACAATGAGACTCATTCCTGATTTACAAAGTTCAATTTTAAATGATTTTTTTGACGATCCAACCGTACGGATGCTAAGATATATCAATTTTAGTCATATGAAAAAATTATTAAAAAATTTGAAATCCATCTTCCATGTCTGAATTAGAAAAATCTAGTAAAAGTACCACTCCCTACAACGAGACTTGTTCCTAATTTACAAAGTTCAATTTTTAAATGATTTTTTCACCGATCCAACCGTACGGATGTTAAGATATATCAATTTTAGTCATATGAAAAAATTATTAAAAAATTTGAAATTCATATTGCATGTCAGGATTAGAAAAGTCTAGTAAAAGTACCACTCCCGACAACGAGACTTGTTCCTGATTTACAAAGTTCAATTTTTAAATGATTTTTTTGATGATCCAACCGTACGGATGTTAAGATATATCAATTTTAGTCATATGAAAAAATTATTAAAAAATTTCAAATCCATCTTGCATGTCTGAATTAGAAAAATCTAGTAAAAGTACCACTCACGACAATGAGACTTGTTCCTGATTTACAAAGTTCAATTTTTAAATGTTTTTTTTGACGATCCAACCGTACGGATGTTAAGATATATCAATTTTAGTCATATGAAAAAAATATTAAAAAATTTAAAATTCATATTGCATGTCAGGATTAGAAAAGTCTAGTAAAATTACCCCTCCCGACAATGAGACTCGTTTCTGATTTATAAGATTAATTTTTGAAATAATTTTTTCGACGATCCAACCGTACGGATATTAAGATATATCAATTTTAGTCATATGAAAAAATTATTAAAAAATTAAAAATCCATCTTGCATGTCTGAATTAGAAAAATCTAGTAAAAGTACCACTCTCGATAACAAGACTTGTTCCTGATTTACAAAGTTAAATTTTTAAATGAATTTTCAATGATCCAACCGTACGGATGTTAAGATATATCAATTTTAGTCATATGAAAAAAATATTAAAAAATTTCAAATTCATCTTGCATGTCAGGATTAGAAAAGTCTAGTAAAATTACCCCTCCCGACAATGAGACTCGTTCCTGATTTATAAGATTAATTTTTGAAATAATTTTTTCGACAATACAACCGTACGGATGTTAAGATATATCAATTTTAGTCATATGAAAAAATTATTAAAAAATTTGAAATCCATCTTGCATGTCTGAATTAGAAAAATCTAGTAAAAGTACCCCTCCCGACAACGAGCCTTGTACCTGATTTACAAAGTTAAATTTTTAAATGATTTTTTCGACGATCCAACCATACGGATGTTAAGATATATCAATTTTAGTCATATGAAAAAAATATTAAAAAATTTAAAATTCATATTGCATGTCAGGATTAGAAAAGTCTACTAAAATTACCCCTCCCGACAATGAGACTCGTTCCTGATTTATAAGATTAATTTTTTAAATAATTTTTGTGACGATCCAACCGTACGGATGTTAAGATATATCTATTTTAGTCATATGAAAAAATTATTATAAAAAATTGAAATCCATCTTGCATATCAGGATTAGAAAAATCTAGTAAAAGTACCGCTTCCGACAACGAAACTCGTTCTTGATTTATAAGATTACTTTTTAAAATAAATTTTTCGACGATCCAACCGTACGGATATTAAGATATATCAATTTTAGTCATATTAAAAAATTATTAAAAAAAGTTGAAAGTCATCTTGCATATCAGGATTAGAAAAATCTAGTAAAAGTACCGTTTCCAACAACGAAACTCGTTCCTGATTTATAAGATTAATTTTTAAAATAATTTTTTCGACGATCCAACCGTACGGATGTTAAGATGTATCAATTTTAGTCATATTAAAAAATTATTAAAAAAATTGAAATTCATCTTGCATGTCAGGATTAGAAAAATCTAGTAAAATTACCCCTCCCGACAAAGAGACTTGTTCCTGATTTATAAGATTAATTTTTGAAATAATTTTTTCGACGAACCAACCATACGGATGTTAAGATATATCAATTTTAGTCATATGAAAAAATTATTAAAAAATTTAAAATTCATCTTGCATGTCAGAATTAGAAAAATCTAGTAAAATTACCCCTCCCGACAAAGAGACTCGTTCCTAATTTACAAGATTAATTTTTGAAATGATTTTTTCAATGATCAAACCGTACGGATGTTAAGATATATCAATTTTAGTCATTTGAAAAAATTATTAAAAAATTTGAAATCCATCTTGCATGTCAGAATTAGAAAAATCTAGTAAAAGTACCACTCCCGACAACGAGACTTGTTCCTGATTTACAAAGTTCAATTTTTAAATGATTTTTTCGAAGATCCAACCGTACGGATGTTAAGATATATCAATTATAGTCATATGAAAAAAATATTAAAAAATTTAACATTCATATTGCATGTCAGGATTAGAAAAGTCTAGTAAAATTACCCCTCCCGAAAATGAGACTCGTTCCTGATTTATAAGATTAATTTTTGAAATAATTTTTTCGACGATCCAACCGTATGGATGTTAAGATATATCAATTTTAGTCATATGAAAAAATTATTAAAAAATTTAAAATTCATATTGCATGTCAGGTTTAGAAAAGTCTAGTAAAATTACCCCTCCCGACAATGAGACTCGTTCCTGATTTATAAGATTAATTTTTGAAATAATTTTTTCGACGATCCAACCGTACGGATGTTAAGATATATCAATTTTAGTCATATGAAAAAATTATTAAAAAAATTGAAATCCATCTTGCATACCAGGATTAGAAAAATCTAGTAAAAGTACCGCTTCCGACAACGAAACTCGTTTTTGATTTATAAGATTACTTTTTAAAATAATTTTTTCGACGATCCAACCGTACGGATGTTAAGAGATATCAATTTTAGTCATATTAAAAAATTATTAAAAAAAGTTGAAATTCATCTTGCATATCAGGATTAGAAAAATCTAGTAAAAGTACCGTTTCCGACAACGAAACTTGTTCCTGATTTATAAGATTAATTTTTAAAATAATTTTTCGATGATCCAACCGTACGGATGTTAAGATATATCAATTATAGTCATATTAAAAAATTATTAAAAAAATTGAAATTCATCTTGCATGTCAGGATTAGAAAAATCTAGTAAAATTACCCCTCCTGACAACGAGACTTGTTCCTGATTTATAAGATTAATTTTTGAAATAATTTTTTTGACGATCCAACCGTACGGATGTTAAGATATATCAATTTTAGTCATATGAAAAAATTATTAAAAAATTTGAAATTCATCTTGCATGTCAAGATTAGAAAAATCTAGTAAAAATACCACTCCTAACAATGAGACTCGTTCCTAATTTACAAGATTAATTTTTGAAATGATTTTTTTCAATGATCCAACCGTACGGATGTTAAGATATATCAATTCTAGTCATATGAAAAAATTATTAAAAAATTTGAAATCCATCTTGCATGTGAGAATTAGAAAAATCTAGTAAAAGTACCACTCCTAACAACGAGACTAGTTCCTGATTTACAAAGTTCAATTATTAAATAATTTTTTCGACGATCCAACCGTATGGATGTTAAGATATATCAATTTTAGTCATATAAAAAAATTATTAAAAAATTTAAAATTCATATTGCATGTGAGGATTAGAAAAGTCTAGTAAAATTACCCCTCCCGACAATGAGACTCGTTCCTGATTTATAAGATTAATTTTTGAAATAATTTTTTCGACGATCTAACCGTACGGATGTTAAGATATATCAATTTTAGTCATATGAAAAAATTATTAAAAAAATTGAAATCCATCTTGCATATCAGGATTAGAAAAATCTAGTAAAAGTACCGCTTCCGACAACGAAACTCGTTCTTGATTTATAAGATTACTTTTTAAAATAATTTTTTCGACGATCCAACCATACGGATGTTAAGAGATATCAATTTTAGTCACATTAAAAAATTATTAAAAAAAGTTGAAATTCATCTTGCATATCAGGATTAGAAAAATCTAGTAAAAGTACCATTTCCGACAACGAAGCTCGTTCCTGATTTATAAGATTAATTTTTAAAATAATTTTTTCGACGATCCAACCGTACGGATGTTAAGATATATCAATTATTGTCATATTAAAAAATTATTAAAAAAAATTGAAATTCATCTTGCATGTCAAGATTAGAAAAATCTAGTAAAATTACCCCTCCCGACAACGAGACTCGTTCCTGATTTATAAGATTAATTTTTGAAATAATTTTTTTGACGATCCAACCGTACGGATGTTAAGATATATCAATTTTAGTCATATGAAAAAATTATTAAAAAATTTGAAATTCGTCTTGCATGTCAAGATTAGAAAAATCTAGTAAAAATACCACTCCTAACAATGAGACTCGTTCCTAATTTACAAGATTAATTTTTGAAATGATTTTTTCAATGATCCAACCGTACAGATGTTAAGATATATCAATTTTGGTCATATGAAAAAATTATTAAAAAATTTGAAATCCATCTTGCATGTGAGAATTAGAAAAATCTAGTAAAAGTACCACTCCTGACAACGGGACTTGTTCCTGATTTACAAAGTTCAATTTTTAAATAATTTTTTCGACGATCCAACCGTACGGATGTTAAGATATATCAATTTTATTCATATGAAAAAAATATTAAAAAATTTAAAATTCATATTGCATGTCACGATTGGAAAAGTCTAGTAAAATTACCCCTCCCGACAATGAGACTCGTTTCTGATTTATAAGATTAATTTTTGAAATAATTTTTTCGACGATACAACCGTACGGATATTAAGATATATCAATTTTAGTCATATGAAAAAATTATTAAAAAATTAAAAATCCATCTTGCATGTCTGAATTAGAAAAATCTAGTAAAAGTACCACTCTCGATAACAAGACTTGTTCCTGATTTACAAAGTTAAATTTTTAAATGAATTTTTCGATGATCCAACCGTACGGATGTTAAGATATATCAATTTTAGTCATATGAAAAAAATATTAAAAAATTTAAAATTCATCTTGCATGTCAGGATTAGAAAAGTCTAGTAAAATTACCCCTCCCGACAATGAGACTCGTTCCTGATTTATAAGATTAATTTTTGAAATAATTTTTTCGACGATACAACCGTACGGATGTTAAGATATATCAATTTTAGTCATATGAAAAATTATTAAAAAATTTGAAATCCATCTTGCATGTCTGAATTAGAAAAATCTAGTAAAAGTACCCCTCCCGACAACGAGCCTTGTACCTGATTTACAAAGTTAAATTTTTAAAAGATTTTTTCGACGATCCAACCATACGGATGTTAAGATATATCAATTTTAGTCATATGAAAAAAATATTAAAAAATTTAAAATTCATATTGCATGTCAGGATTAGAAAAGTCTACTAAAATTACCCCTCCCGACAATGAGACTCGTTCCTGATTTATAAGATTAATTTTTGAAATAATTTTTGTGACGATCCAACCGTACGGATGTTAAGATATATCTATTTTAGTCATATGAAAAAATTATTATAAAAAATTGAAATCCATCTTGCATATCAGGATTAGAAAAATCTAGTAAAAGTACCGCTTCCGACAACGAAACTCGTTCTTGATTTATAAGATTACTTTTTAAAATAAATTTTTCGACGATCCAACCGTACGGATATTAAGATATATCAATTTTAGTCATATTAAAAAATTATTAAAAAAAGTTGAAAGTCATCTTGCATATCAGGATTAGAAAAATCTAGTAAAAGTACTGTTTCCAACAACGAAACTCGTTCCTGATTTATAAGATTAATTTTTAAAATAATTTTTTCGACGATCCAACCGTACGGATGTTAAGATGTATCAATTTTAGTCATATTAAAAAATTATTAAAAAAATTGAAATTCATCTTGCATGTCAGGATTAGAAAAATCTAGTAAAATTACCCCTCCCGACAAAGAGACTCGTTCCTGATTTATAAGATTAATTTTTGAAATAATTTTTTCGACGAACCAACCATACGGATGTTAAGATATATCAATTTTAGTCATATGAAAAAATTATTAAAAAATTTAAAATTCATCTTGCATGTCAAGATTAGAAAAATCTAGTAAAAATACCACTCCTAACAATGAGACTCGTTCCTAATTTACAAGATTAATTTTTGAAATGATTTTTTCAATGATCAAACCGTACGGATGTTAAGATATATCAATTTTAGTCATATGAAAAAATTATTAAAAAATTTGAAATCCATCTTACATGTCAGAATTAGAAAAATCTAGTAAAAGTACCACTCCCGACAACGAGACTTGTTCCTGATTTACAAAGTTCAATTTTAAAATGATTTTTTCGAAGATCCAACCGTACGGATGTTAAGATATATCAATTATAGTCATATGAAAAAAATATTAAAAAATTTAACATTCATATTGCATGTCAGGATTAGAAAAGTCTAGTAAAATTACCCCTCCCGAAAATGAGACACGTTCCTGATTTATAAGATTAATTTTTTGAAATAATTTTTTCGACGATCCAACCGTATGGATGTTAAGATATATCAATTTTAGTCATATGAAAAAATTATTAAAAAATTTAAAATTCATATTGCATGTCAGGTTTAGAAAAGTCTAGTAAAATTACCCCTCCCGACAATGAGACTCGTTCCTGATTTATAAGATTAATTTTTGAAATAATTTTTTCGACGATCCAACCGTACGGATGTTAAGATATATCAATTTTAGTAATATGAAAAAATTATTAAAAAAATTGAAATCCATCTTGCATATCAGGATTAGAAAAATCTAGTAAAAGTACCGCTTCCGACAACGAAACTCGTTCTTGATTTATAAGATTACTTTTTAAAATAATTTTTTCGACGATCCAACCGTACGGATGTTAAGAGATATCAATTTTAGTCATGTTAAAAAATTATTAAAAAAAGTTGAAATTCATCTTGCATATCAGGATTAGAAAAATCTAGTAAAAGTACCGTTTCCGACAACGAAACTTGTTCCTGATTTATAAGATTAATTTTTAAAATAATTTTTTCGACGATCCAACCGTATAAATGTTAAGATATATCAATTATAGTCATATTAAAAAATTATTAAAAAAATTGAAATTCATCTTGCATGTCAGGATTAGAAAAATCTAGTAAAATTACCCCTCCCGACAACGAGACTCGTTCCTGATTTATAAGATTAATTTTTGAAATAATTTTTTTGACGATCCAACCGTACGCATGTTAAGATATATCAATTTTAGTCATATGAAAAAATTATTAAAAAATTTGAAATTCATCTTGCATGTCAAGATTAGAAAAATCTAGTAAAAATACCACTCCTAACAATGAGACTCGTTCCTAATTTACAAGATTAATTTTTGAAATGCTTTTTTCAATGATCCAACCGTACGGATGTTAAGATATATCAATTTTAGTCATATAAAAAATTATTAAAAAATTTGAAATCCATCTTACATGTGAGAATTAGAAAAATCTAGTAAAAGTACCACTCCTGACAAGGAGACTTGTTCCTGATTTACAAAGTTCAATTTTTAAATAACAAAGTTCACTGACTCTTGGTGTCAGTGAGAAAGAGTCAAGGTGCTATGATGTGTATGGTTTAGATGAAGAACTCCTAGATATGGTACCCAAGCTAGTTCTTGCAGTCTTGTGGATAATTATTTGATTGTTAAAATGGTTGAATGTTAAAATTTTCCAAGACTCTTAGTCTGATTCTAGCAGGCACAGGTGGAAGAGATTTGACATGGAACCCCATACGAGTAAATAGCCAACCATTTCAAACGATCAGAATGCACAAATATTGTTGAGTGAGTTGTACTCTGAGCATGGAAGTTACCGGATACCAAAATTTAGGTAAAGTTTACTTATCGAGTTTGCTTATTTTGTTAGCTAGCTGTTTAGGCTTTAGTAAAATGGAAAAGTTCATATCTTTTAACCATTTAGTTGTAAATAGTAAAATATTTTATACCCGGAGTATGTGTAAGAAAGTGACTTATATTTCCAGTTGGACCTTACATTCCATTGCCAAATAATTAAACATATGTGAAAAGATAAAAGATAGTATATGAGGGATGAATATGAGAGCAGTAGGTGTAAATAAAGATCCTAATTGTAGTATGATTGAAGTTGTTGACACTGTTTTTGAGTTTTCTGCTTCTAAAGTAATCTTAAAAAGGTGGTGAAATTTCTAAACGCACCTCAGGATTAAATTAAGGGTGATATCTGATAT
The DNA here is from genome assembly GCF_009905375.1 of Apium graveolens. NCBI lineage: Eukaryota > Viridiplantae > Streptophyta > Magnoliopsida > Apiales > Apiaceae > Apium > Apium graveolens. Next base: position 14,179,903 of record NC_133648.1, on the reverse strand, counting down.
AGCAGAGTGCAAGTTACATTAGGGTCATATCTGTATCAGAATTATGGCCATGTGTGCGTAGATTCAGGGGCACGTGTGTGCGAGTGAGAATCAGGGCCACTCAAATTTAAGAAAAGTGAAGCAGGATGAGTGGTTCAGACGGTCAATAAGCAGGTCTATGAGCTGGTGCTTGCATTTCTGTCCCTGTTTCAGGGCCTTGTATGAAGCAACTAAAAACTGGTGATATAGAAACTAAAAAACTTACATAACTTCACTGTTGTAAGATATTCACCCCCTGCTGTACCTCTTAGACAAGATATCCAATAATAACCATAAGCTTACAATTGTAGATTAAATTATTAACTAGTTGCATTTATTTCTGTCCTATAATACCTATCAACCAAGATTACCATGCCTGGTTTCACCGAATTGCAATGTTTTGGCAAGGTCATATGCAACAATAATAATCAAAGAATGCTGCATATCTTTGCTGATTTTCTTTTCCATCATGCGATAACTATAAGCTCAGAAGTTTACTATCAGTGAATACTGGAAGATCAGAGTTGGAAGAAAAAAATATTATTTATGTATCTACATAAAATCGAGTAATTAATGAATTTGTCCATAGTGACATTTGCCATAAATTATTATGTCAAGATTATAGTTGTTTGCTATGTTCATCCCAAAACCTGTTCTGCATAGGGATCTTTTTAGCATGAAACTTTTGTCGGCATATGCTCATTTTCTTGTTCTTTTTTGTTAAATAGATAAACAATTCAGTGTTTATAATGTTTCAGCAAATGGAGCTATGTCTGCTGAGGCACGGTTAGCAAAGGTCAAGGTGGATTCTGATTTTATCGTTCCATGTGATACTTCCATCCTTTATCCTACCGACGGGGGTAATATGTGAAGCTAGTGTTTAACTTAACTTTAAATGCAGTGCCTTCTTTCGAAATTGTATCGACGTATTTGCATTAATTGATCTGTCTTGTTCTATATTTTCTGCGTACCTCAAAAATTTACTTTCTTTTGTTTTGTGATTTTAATCGTTGAAATTTAAATCCACCACTAATGTTGGTCGATTTCCTGGAGTGGAAAAAGGAAATCTCGATGATTCATTGGTGAGTTTCTGCATTTGACAATAATCTGTTCTTTTTTTCTTGACTTGATGACTTCATATTGAAATTGGAGATGGTTATAATTTTCTGGTAAACAGGCGCAAAACATATCTTCTGCTAAAGCCTTGAGAATTGCAAAGGAATTTGATAAATTAAATAGTCCAAATTAGATGAGGTATGTAATGTTCTTTTTCAAAACTATTAAAAGATGAGGTATGTAATGTTCTTTTTCAAAACTATTAAAAGTTGTTACCTTTAAGTATTATAGTTCTTTTCAATTGTTAATCAATCACAAATCTTTTGGTTGATATCTTCGTACAAACAATATTTCTATGCTGCATTTACAGTATGGGCAGCACTGAGAAAAACAATTATGGAGCATACATCTACGAGAGCCTTGAGAGGGAACTTTACTGGCTATTTGAGAAACTCAGAATTTCCATCACTGGAGCAGGTGGGCTCATTTCTTCCCATATTGTGAGGCGTTTGAAGAGCGAGGGTTTAAAAAGATAATAAGTTATCTTTTTTAGTTTGTGGATTAATGTTGTACTACAGTTTGCTGTTAATTATTAGAAATTAGTTATCTTTTTTTAGTTTGTGGATTACCGGAATTCATATTATATATAGCTAAGCGAATATATTTTTCAAGGAACATAAAAGACGGGGACATAGACAAATAAGGGAAAGCCTTGATGTTGAATTTGATGAGAAAGTGAAGCAAATCCAAGCATAAGTTGATGAGCAGTAGCTTCTAGTATTATTTTTTAAGTTTATAATATTATGCTAATGTAATATAAAGAACGTGAATTAGTTTGTTTAGTTAAGAATATTGTGGTTGTCGTTTCATACTTTTAAATAGTAATTTTTCATTTTGTTTCTTGTAAAATGTTAGAGTAGTTTATTAAAGTGTTATAATAGCTTCTTAAAATGTTTCAATAGCCAAGGTACATATCTTACAAAAGCTACTAAAGTGTTACCCTAGGTACATAATTGATATAAAGAAAAAGTGGGACTCACATGCCACATCACCATTGCAGGCCCACATGCCATGTCAGTATAGAGGCTGCAATTCAAGTCAGCATTGTGGGCCCCACAAATGCCACGTCAGCATGCCACGTCACTATAGTGTGGGGCCCAAATTGAGTCCAATTTTTTTAAAAAAATTGTGCCACTCTAAGGTAACATATATTTAAGTGACAATAGACATGTTTTGTGTTACCTTAAGGGTCTAGGGTAACATAAATATACATGTTACAGTAGCAGGATCATATGTTACCTTAGACCCCTAAGGCAATATTGAAAAACCTATCTTTAAGAAAATGTTACCTTAGCTTAAAAGTGGGGTAAGAACAACATATTTACCCCCAAATACAACATTTTTTTGGTGTTACAGTAGGAATTTTATGGTGTAGTGCTGCGTTATCTCACGTTCACAAGGACTGACATTGCATATAGCGTCGGTATGGTAAGTAGGTTCAATGAGAATCCAAAATATTCACACTGGAAAGTTATCAAAATAATCTTGCGATACATTCAGGGGACAAAATCGATGGGACTGTTTTACTCTAAAACAACAGACTATAAACTGATGGGATATTCTGACAGTGATTGGTGCGGAGATGTGGATGACCGAAAAAGCACATCTGGATATTTATTTTTCATGGGAAATACAGCATTTATATGGCATTCTAAGAAGCAATCAATAGTGTCATTATCAACCTGTGAAGCAGAATATGTGGCAGCTTCTTATTGTGTATGTCATGCAATATGGCTGAGAAGGTTACTATATGAATTGAGGCTTTAGCAACAGGGATCAACTGAAATTCGAATCGACAACAAGTCGGCAATTGAACTTGCTAAGAATCCAGTATATCATGAAATGAGTAAACATATAAATGTTTGTTTTCATTTTATTCGGGAGCATGTGAAGGAAAGGAATGTACATTTGCGTCATGTTGCTAGTCGTGACCAGGTTGCAGATGTGCTCACAAAGCCGCTACCTAAAATTCTGTTTGATACTTACAAAATAATGATGGGCATGAAGCATCGAAAAGAGTTTTAGTTTAAGGGAGGAATTTGTTGAATAAGTAAACTAAACTCTTCATTTACATATAGATGCATCGAACCTATTGAAATATTATTTGTATCTATGCTTTTATGAAATATATATGTTATCATTCATGTAATGATGGTTTATATCCTTCTATTATAAATAAGAGATGGAGTATGTACTTTATTTTGATAAGAAGAAAAATAATAAGAAATATATATTGTTATGAGTGCTTCTATTCTTCTTCCATACTATAATCTTCTCATTTGAAAGAACTTAGAAACAACATGACTAACATTGGTTATTAGTTGATCCCAGTTACACGAGAGAAAGGATGACGAATAAAGGAAGAGATTATTAAGAAAGGAAATACATTCTCACAAAATACAACATCTCTTGAGATATATATTTTGAGTAATGTGGTTCAAAATACAGGTGACTGTAAAATTGTGTGGAAAAACCTAAGTAGACACATGGGTGAGAGCGCGATTCTAACTTGTTTGCAACATATGGGCGAAGCCATGGATAACATAAACTCCCAAATACACGAAGAGAATTATAATCCGAAGATGATTTAAATAAGCATTCATATGGTGTTTTTTATCCTAGAGTGGATGTTGCCATCCTATTTATAAGATAAATTGCATGTTGGCAAGCAAAAGACCAAAAATCATATGGTAGTGCGCTTTAATGGAGAAGAGTTTTTTGTTATTTTTATGATGTGATGGTGCTTACGTTCTGGGAAAGCAACCTCTATAGAGTATAAAGAGGTGATTTGAGATGTTGAATTCCTAGTGTTTGGAGGTAGGACTGTAAACCAGTGATTTCACCCCTTCATCCATATAAATGGATTGGATTTTAGTGAAAAAAATCTTTCAACTACATGTTGAAACTTTTAAAAAATGCATGTAACATCACTTTTATTTTTAATTGTGCAAACCTATGTGTACTTAGTGTAGTAGTCCACAAAAAATACATAATAATTCTTTTTATTAATTGAAAAATAGGTGCAGCCACGGTTATAAAAATCGGTGATTTTTCCGATTAATCGGCCGATAAATCGTTGTGCGATAGGCTTCCGATCAAATAACCCTAAAACGGCCGAAAAACATTTTCCCCCAAGTTCGAGTCAAAATCGGGTCGTAATTAGGTCAAAAAAGAAAAAATAGGGTCAGAGAGTATAATATACCTTCATCATCTGACGATTGATGCTTCATTCTCTCTTTTTTAATATATACTGTATTTATTAATTGCATCTTATAGATGAATATGCAATAAAGATTGAATTTGGGTCAATTTGAGAACATGATGATGAAATATGAGATGGTTCGGGTGTGTCTAATGAATAATGAACAAGAAGAAAGGTCCCTATACTAGAGAAGAATAAGGTGATCGGAAAGAGATGATAATTGAGGTGGTGGGTGGGTGGGTGGTTGGTTTGTATTTCAACGATAGAAAATAGCTAGTATAAAAAAGTGAAATGATAATAGAAATGACTTCAAAGACTTTTGTACTTATAGTGTGCAGATGTGGTCAAGCCCATAACCCATCTCACAAAAACTAACTTAAACTTCTTATATTTTTTTTGTGTACATCTGTATTTCTTTATAATATTTAAAAATTAATATTAAATATATGTCCGATCAATACTACAATTAATCCTACCGATTAATCCCCGATTTACTGATTAATAGTCAAGTCCTTGACTAAAAAGATGATGGAAAATATTCAACCGATGTATTGTTATCATGATAAAAATGAGAAACATGTAATAAATTTATTTTTATATCAGATTCACAAAGTGTATTCCAGAGAAAAAATTTATGAGTATGGGTTTGAAGAAAGGTTTTACCGGTATGAGAAATTATAATAAATTTATCGTCAGCCTTGGCAATTTCTTTAGGTCCAGTATAGTCACAGGCAGAGTGACAATTCTGGACATCATTAGTCATATGATGCGATGCACCAGAATCAACGACCCAATGATTTATGGTGGTGTACCTACTATGTGCCAGATTAGCCTGGACTTCCATTTGATTGTGTGACTTTGATGGACAGACACTAACTGTATATCATATTTTGCTGCATAATTGACAACACACTATACCATAAGTTGAAGGAGTTTGCAAATTGTGCCACGGACTGCCAGGCGCACTTCGAAGGTTACGAGCTTGGTTATTGTAGTGACGCTGAGAAGGCCGACTGGTGAAGCCATAATTATTTTCTGAATTAGAGTTACGTTGTGTAATAGCAAGTGTAGCAGGAACAGACATCAAATGAGTTGAAGATTGACGATTTTCAGTGTACATGAGAAAGAACTCATGGCTTAAAATCTGATCATGCAATTTTTCGTATGGTATTGGCGATTCTCGGGCACGAATGACAGATGTAAGAGGATTATATTCAGGTCCAATGCCACTAATAATCAATTCAGCATTCGAAACTGGAGGTCCAGTTATTGTTAATTCATCAGTAATGGACTTGATATCACGTAAATATTCAGCAATTGGACGGCTTTCTTTTTAATTGCGTAGACTGAAGATACGTGTTTGACACTTATTAGCAATGTAGCTTTATTACCCGTGCAAGGCACGGGCTAGCTTTAATTATAAAAAAATTTCTAATTTTTGTCTACTTTTACGATATTTGCGTGTTATTTCATACCATATTGTGTGGTTCGTTAGAAGGACTATTGTAATGACGAACATCCTTAAATTTATATTGTGTCGCAAATGTAAAGTTTAGAGTGCACTCTTACCATTAAAATTAATGGTTTTCTATCAAGTATCAATGATTTTTTCAACTGAAGATACCAAAAATATTATAATGTTTAGGTGTCATGTTTATCAAAATATGGGGGCAAAATAGTAATTTTTTTGCACGGTCGAACTCGAACTTGAAATTACTCGGCTCATAAGGTTCGCGAGTCTTGTCGAGCCGATATTATTTTTTAATAGAAATATATTTATATCTAAATATTTAATATTTTATTAATATTTTATATATTTATTAGAATCGAATTTGAGCATAACCTATCATATTTTGAGTTTTTGTCAATATTTGGTGAAATTGATTCAAGTTTTCGAGCCGAACTTGAGGCTATCGGACTATTTACGACCCGAGTTTCATCCTTGATTTAAATTTCAGGTGAAACCGAGCTCATGCTCGAGCCCGAACATTTTTAATCGAGTTCAAGTTAGAAAGTTTTCGACTCGGCTCGGCTTAATTATATTCTTAGTTGTTGTAAAGTTGGTATTTCGAAGTGAGTTAATTACCCAAGTCTCAATATTTAATAAACTATTACTAATTGGTAATATATTATCAATAAGTTAATACAGTAACATTATATCAACAAGTTATTTATTTAATATTTGTAAAAAAAAAATTAAAATAAAAAAAATAATTAAAATCACGTGGTTTTACATGAGTATAAAGTTAGTATATTGTAGTGAGCTAATTAATCAAGTCTTAGAATAATTTTATTATATATCAATATTAGATAATATAGGTTTAGCCGTCCAATATAAAGAAACAAATATATAACTCGGTACTTGATGTTATCAAAATATAATCAAATGAGCCTCTAGCTCAGTCGATTGATGTCACATGTTTGTGTTGGGTTTCGAAACCCAAAAACAGGATCCATGTATAATTATGGGCAGATTATGGAGATAACGAATCATACCTATCAAGAGCTTAACTTTCACGAACTCAACGGAGATCCTAGCTATCACGCTTTGTGTCTACCTCTCGGAGAAACACCTCTATGGTATCCACACGAGCACCTTCAAGAACGTTTCCCGAACTTGACTACGGAATGGATGTACTAGCCTCCTTCTTGACGATCTGAATTGCCTCTGCCTCTCTTTGCTGCTAGGGTTTTCTAAAAAACGTACAAGCCTCTTTAACCTATCATTATGTATTTATAATGGCTGATCAAAAAGGCACATAACAGCAAAGCCCAACCCTAGTAAGTATTGGATTAAATAATAAAAACGAATTTCTATTATTTAATTAATAACTAAGTCATACTTAATTATTATGGGCAAAAACATTCCTTTTAATTCGAATTTATATTATCTCAGTTAAGTCTTACTTAATTATAATAAAATTCAAATAATCATCAATTAATTTAAATCCATAATTTAAATTAACTATTCCATTAAGTGCTCTATTTGTGCGACCCTATAGGCTATTATTTAATTGGCAATAATTTTATTCTTTACTAAAATTATAAATAATGAGCGGTATCTAGTAATACATGATTGTTACCCAATTAAACAATAATTAAATCGTGATTAGATAAAACCTTTCGTGATTAATGTTTTTCGTGTAATATAATCCCTTTAACCATACATATTATAGATTAAACTCGAGGCATGTATTTAGTCATCCTCTTCAACATTTAATCCGGGTTTACTTGATTCATGAGTAGATTATCGAGATAAATCATTATTTGAGCATGGCCATGCTTTTATAATCTCACTCAATCAAGAGGCCAATAATATCTCTCCTAATTATAGGAGGGTTAAATCTTTTATCTATCATTCATATTTCTCATACGACTCATGATATACCCGATGTCCACTTTTATCATCACCCGATCAAAAGTAACTTTTAATGTAGTCAAAGTATATTAATCCTCGTATAGAAATATAATGATTTCAAGTCAAAGGATCGTTACACCATTATCACTGTGAGTCTTTCTTATGACTTTATTAAACATGAAGAATCTCACTATGGGTCTGTCCAGTACCATGTACTCTCATATGTACCTATGTATTGACTTTAGTATCCCCATACTTATAACCAATGAGATGTGGTTATCTTGTCAAACAACATACTAGTCTATCTATGTATTATTATTGTCCTATATAATAATACTCGACTAGGGACCTTTAAGAATATGATATATTATATAATCTCAAGTTCAAGTCATGTACTTAAACTATACAATTTGTATCATGATTCTAAGGACATTTATTATGCTAACAAAATATCGCAGTAATTAAGGTCATAATAAATACATTTATTGAATGATCAACTGACATAAAGATTATAAAAGAATAATGTATTGCCTCTAGGGCACCTACACTAACAGTTTGGATATAGGTGTCACAGGTTCAATTCTACAAGTCAATAATATTTTTTCATATTTATTCAAATAAGAGCATAAAATATAAATTTTGAATTATATGTTTTCCCTAAAAAATTTGAACCTATCGAACTTTTTACGACCTGAATTTCGAGTTTGAAATTTAAAGTTCGGTTGAACCAGAATTCGTGCTCGAACCCGAACATTTTTAATCGAATACGAGGCTGACAGTTTTCGACTCGACTCAGATTGATTATACCCTTAGTTGTTACACGAGTATAAAGTTAGTATCTCATTGTGAGTTAATTATCCGAGTTTCGAAAATTAATAAATTATTATTATATGGTAAGATATTATCAACAAGTTAATATGATAATATATTATCAACAAGAAGTTATTTATTGAATGTATAAATTAAAAAAATATATATAATCCCGTTGTTGCAAATGAGTGTAATGTTATTATGTTGTAATCAACTAATTACCCAAGTCTTAGAATAATTTTATTCTATATAAATATTGAATTGTAAAGGTTTAGTCACCCAAAATAAAGAAAGAATTATGTAACTCAATACCTAATTTTATCAAAATTTAACCAAATGAGCTTCTAGCTCAATTGGTCGAAGTCATATGTTTGTTATAAGTATAAAGTTAGCATATCGAAATGAGTTATTCAATCAAGTCTCAAATCATTATGTTTTATATAAATATTAAAATAAATGTAAAATTTAATATAAGGCAAGACACCTCGTGTAAATAAATAAGTTCCAACTAAATATTTAATATTATAAAAGTTTAACCAAAATTGTCTTTAGCTCAATTGGTTGATGTGTTTAGTTTACAAATAGTTAACATAGGTTCGATTCTTATCATCAATAACTATTTTTGATATTTATAAAAATATATGGGCAAAACAGTAATTTCGAATAAAATATTTTCCCAAAAACTTGATGGTGCAGATTATAAAGATAACAAATTTTATATAAATATTAAAATAATTATAAAATTTAATGTAAGCCAAGAAAACTCGTGTAAATAAATAAATTCTAACTCAATACTTAATGTTATAAAAATTTAACCAAAAGTGTCTCTATCTCAAGTGGTTGATGTGTTTATAAATATGTGTTATAATAGATGTGCAAAGATTTCCAAGCAGTGTGAGCATATGATGTAGTAGCAACAGCTGATGCAAGAGTGACATCAACTGATGTAGAAGTGCATTATGAATAAATTTATTTTGACGGAACCATAATCGATATTCTGAATTTGGAGAAGATTTTTCCTTTTCAGTAATGTGGTAGGTGGAGCGGGTATGGATCCGTCAAGATGGCCTTAAAGATCATAGCCATGAAGAAGGAGTTCAAATTGGGCCTTTCAGGTTGTAAAGTTTTGACTTTCGAGAAGTTTAATCAATAGTTTTGATGAAGGATTAAATTGAACAAGTTGTGTGTTTATTGATACAGTAGATGTGTTTGGATTGGAGAGATCCATAGTCATTCAGTTAGTGAACTGGAAGATTAGAAGAACAAAAAATATTTTGGCGATTAGTCCTTTAGAGGTTCTGATACCATAATAAGGCTGGAGTTTTATTGATTACAAACGTTGATTTATATATATATATATAAGGGGCTACTCCAATACAAACCAATTTAGAATAGAAACTAGAAACCAAATATTTTTTTTTAAAATTAATTTAAAATATAACACATATGGTATGCAATCGATCGTTGAGAGATGTAGAAAAATACAGTGAAATCGGATTTTAAAAAAAATACGGTTTGACGGGAAATATCAAATTAAAAACGGAGGGGAAAAGCTGAAATTGGATATGGGAAGGTGCAGGGTAGTTGGGTGGTGTGATTTAAGGGGGACCATTAGATTGGGTAGATCTAATGGCTTAGATTAGTTCTAAGTTTCTATTTTAATTTTAGTTTGTATTTGATCATTCCCGTATATATATATACAACACCATAAATTATTTAGCAGAAAATAAGCCTTATCTAATGTGAGGATACACTCTTAATTCATACTTATCTTTATCATAACACACCTAACAATACTGATCATGGTAAGTGATTTGCATCACTCTTGCTTGCACTATCAGGCCCTCAACATATTCAGTGATATGTGCCTTATTACTATATGTTAACATGATGTGAAATATATTATATATACATCATATATTTAGTAACTTTTATGCAGCAATTCGAACCTAATGACTTCAGTTATGTATAAATAATAATAAATATTTGCTATTGGGGGATTCGAATCTGAGAACTTGGACATGTGCAAATTTTTTTAGTATTTGAATCTAACGGCCCTGATTATTTGATTAAGATTATCTAACAGTCATGACGGGGATAATCAAATCAACAAAAAAGGCATACTAAATTATACTCTATTTCATTTATTATATAGTTTGGTATAGATAGATGTATATGTTGTGTTTATTTACGGGCAAGGAAATTGTAAAGGTATGTAATGGAAAACTGTACAAGTATATTAGTAATAAATGTTCACTACAAATTACATTATAAACAACTTGCACATCCTCCTCTTTTTTCAATATTCTTCCCTCTTACAAGTTACAACCTTTCTTTTCCAATTGAAGTTTGTTAACAAATATTTTGTTTGCATTCCCTTCAACCAAATAGAACAATAGTGTATCACTACAAGAAAACAGGACAAAACCGACCGTCAAAAATGGTCGGTTAAGAGGCAAAACGGTCGGTTAAATGGGTCATAACCGACCATAGGACGTGGTCGGTTTTAGCCTGGTCGGTTATGACTTTTGGTCGAGTTTAACCCTCATAACCGACCAACACAGTGGTCGGTTAAGTGCCTGGGCATTTTACTAAAATATGGGGTCACTGTGTACACGTGGTGACACGTGTGCACACGTGTCACCACGTCACTGAGTCATAACCGACCGCAGGTGGTCGGTTATGTCTATTTTTAAAATATTGACTGGAACTCATAACCGACCGTGGTCAAAGTGTGCACATCGGTCGGTTTTATTTCAGAAGCTAACTTAAATGTCATAACCGACCATCCTAAAACTGACCACCCTCTAAAGAAGATGGTCGGTTTTATGAAGAAGGTGGTCGGTTATGTCACTTGACGGTCGGTTTTCTGGGTTTTGTAATGGTCAAAAGTGGTCGGTTATGCCTATTGCCGGTCGGTTTTAAGGTCTAATTTTAAAAAAAATTGCAGGTTTTTCTGCAGCCCATGGATACCAAACTAAATCAATACACAAATCCAATCCAATCACAACCAAATAACCAAACAACCAAAACAAACAACAATGATAATCATTAAATTATACTACTCAAAATCATTCGCAAAAACTAGTAAATTTCATAATTAAACCATAGTAATTAAATCCAACGCAAACATTCACAAACTCCGATAACCGGAGGATTAAACCGTATCAATACATCATTATAAGCAATCCTAAATAACCGACAAAGTATCAAACCAGCACAACGTATTATATTACATCCCATAACCATCAAATTACAATAGTCTTAAAACCGATCAATATAAACTAATCCGACAAATCAACATCGGACGATCCACCGCCATCACCGCCGCCATCACCGCCATCATCACCGCCGCCATCACCGCCGCCATCATCAAAGTCCTCATCATCGGAGGTCTCATCCTCGGACGTGTAATCCTTATCGACTTCCATAGCACGCTGATTGTTTTCCTTGATACACAAGTTTAATTAAAATAGTTAAAAAGAAGAAACAAAATTTACATGTGAATGAAAACAATAAATAAACAAGAAGGTAAAAAATTATACCTCCGTAACACGAGCATCCGTCTTTTGGACGATATCTTCAATCAAGGAGCCCACGATATGCATGATCTCGCCACCGATAAGGTTATTCCATTGCAACCTTTGGCTCGGATCGGAGGATGGATCCGAGTCCTCGAGAACGGTACGTGCGAATGTAGTTATTTCCACATCGGAAAGTTGGCGAGCAAACCGATTTGGATTAGCACGGATCTCTGTAAGCACATTCCTCACGATGGAAAGATATACATTGTCAGGGATGGCTTCACGTTGTCTCGGAGCGGATGAGGATGAGCCGGCTTTATTCTGTGTGGAATCTCGGTACCGGGTAGCAAGTGTAGGCAAGAGATCGGTGGCCCGAGCATTGGGGAACCCCACCACATAATTCTTTTTCGGCTTTGTACCTTGGGGGACCTCCAACGCTTCCATTTACCAATCCCATGGCTCATCCCGATCACCCGTTTGTGTAACCTCCACGGGCATGCGCTCGAGAATGGCGGCATGTCGTTCCTACAAGTTCATTTAAAACAATTAACGATGTATTTAAAATCAAATAAAAATACATATAAAATCAGATATAAAAATGCATTTAAAATAACATAAATACATATAAAATCACATATTAAGGATGTATTTAAAATCACATAAAATGCATATAAAATCACATATAAAAATGCATTTAAAATCACATAAATACATATAAAATCACATATTAACCCTCATTTAAAATCACATAAAAATGCGTATAAAATCACATAAAAATGCATTTAAAATCACATTAAAATACATATAAAATCACATATTAAATATGCATATAAAATCACATTAAAATGCATTTAAAATCACATTAAAATATATATAAAATCACATATTAAAGGTGCATTTAAAATCACATAAAAATGCATATAAAATCACATAAAAATGCATTTAAAATCACATTAAATACATATAAAATTACATATTAAAGATGCATTTAAAATCACATAAAAATGCATATAGAATCACATGAAAATACATATAAATTCACTTATTAAATATGCATTTAAAATCACATAAAAATGCATATAAAAAAACATAAAAATGCATTTAAAATCACATGAAAAGATATATAAATTCACTTATTAAAGATGTATTTAAAATCATATAAAATGGTCATAAAGGTACATAAAAATTACCGCAATATGCATGGCTTTTTCTTGTTTTTTTCGTCATTACCTTTCAAAATATTAAACAACTTATATTAGCACATCCTAATAATTAGTTTATTACATTAAATATGGTGAACGTGTATGTATGTGTGTGTGATGGAATATAATAATATTACCTCCCAAACTTTATTGAATGACCTTGCACCGGCACAATGCAATCTTTCAACTTGTAGGTGGTTAGGATCCAACCGATGACCTGTGCAAGTGTCCTTCGTACTTCTCCCAATACTCCAAAAGGTCCTTCCAAAAAGGAATGGACCAATAAGGCGGCTTCAAAGATAACTTGCTCACACCCTCCTCCCTTGCTTTTCGCTCCACCCTCTTCTTAAGCTCGTTCAAAGTCCTTTTTATTGTCACTTTAATGTGATCTTCCACAATTTTTTGGGCTTTGAACGGCTTTGCCCCTTAAGATGCCTATAATATTTATAAAATTGCAAAAAAAAAAGAAAACGAGGATAAATACATCATAAAATCAAGAAATAAATGACAATTATAAAAAAAATAACTTTCTTGAAACTCCTCGACTCTTGCATTCAACCAACCCGAGTGACATCCTTCTATATCGGTATAAGTGTAACGCCCAGGAGGCCACTTCTCCCGAATCATAGCCAAAAGCATTTTTTTAGCCGTATCATCTTCAATACTCACTACAAGAAATTTGCAATCAGACAACACTTGACAGACAATGGTTAAAAAAAACTGTCGTCCTAAAATATCATATAACGGTGAATTGAATTTGCAAAAAAAAAAAATAGTTGTGTGAGCTCCAGAACAAACACCGAATATCCATGTTAAATATAGTGTTGTTGTAGATCTTTAACACAATGATTACAAACCGTTGTTACTATGTTAATGTATAGGGTTAGAAGATAACGGTTTTAACATTACATTGTGTAATTCAGAGAACGGTTTTTCAGAAAGGTTATCCTCTAAACCATCAAACAACGGAATGAAAACAGTTGTGTGAGGAATTTTAATGGGTACCACGTATTGAGGTGGCAGCACGTGATAGGTGGTAAATCTTTCACAAGGATTGCTGAGGTGGCGAAATGAGAGCCCTTCATTGAAATGAGATTTGATATCGGCCGTTAGATAAAAAAATAGCTGATATTATTATACAACGGTTTTATGTTAAAACAAAAGTGTTGTCTTAGTTGGTCTCATACAATCTTTTAGGTATTACGTTGTGTAATTCACACAACAGTTTTTAGAAGGGTTGTCTTAAAAACCTTCGTACAACGGAATAAAAAAGTTTTCTGAAATAGTTATATTATAATTTAAATGGGCACCACCTGATGAGGTGGCAGCGCATGATAGGTTGTAAACATATTACTCGGATTGCTGAAGTGTCACAATAACAGCCCTTGATTGGAATGAGATTAGATATTTAGCCATTATATTGAAAAAAGCTGATATCCTTACAAAACGGTTTTTTAATAAAAATAAAAGCGTTGTCTTAATTTATCTTTACACAATGGTGTTTCAAGGAAACCATTATTAAAGTATTACTATATAAAATGAGATTCCCGGTTACAAAGTTCAATTTTTAAATGATTTTTTCGACGATCCAACCGTACGGATGTTAAGATATATCAATTTTAGTCATATGAAAAAATTATTAAAAAATTTAAAATTCATCTTGCATGTCAGAATTAGAAAAATCTAGTAAAAGTATCACTCACAACAACGAGAATCGTTCCTGATTTACAAGATTAATTTTTAAAATGATTTTTTCGATGATCCAACTGTACAGATTTTAAGATATATCAATTTTAGTCATATTAAAAAATTATTAAAAAAATTGAAATTCATCTGCATGTCAGGATTAGAAAAATCTAGTAAAATTACCCCTCCCGACAACGAGACTCGTTCTTGATTTAAAAGATTAATTTTTGAAATAATTTTTTTGATGATCCAACCGTACGGATGTTAAGATATATCAATTTTAGTCATATGAAAAAAATATTAAAAAATTTGAAATCCATCTTGCTTGTCAAGATTAGAAAAATCTAGTAAAAATACCACTCATAACAATGAGACTCATTCCTAATTTACAAGATTAATTTTTGAAATGATTTTTTCAATGATCCAACCGTACGGATGTTAAGATATATCAATTTTAGTCATATGAAAAAATTATTAAAAAATTTGAAATCCATCTTGCATGTCAGAATTAGAAAAATCTAGTAAAAGTACCACTTCCAACAACGAGAATTGTTCCTGATTTACAAAGTTCAATTTTTAAATGATTTTTTCGACGATCCAACCATACCGATTTTAAGATATGTCAATTTCAGTCATATGAAAAAAATATTAAAAAATTTAAAATTCATATTGCATGTTAGGATTAGAAAATCTAGTAAAATTACCCCTCCCGACAATGAGACTCGTTCCTGATTTATAAGATTAATTTTTGAAATAATTTTTTCGATGATCCAACCGTTCGGATGTTAATATATATCAATTTTAGTCATATGAAAAAATTATTAAAAAAATTGAAATCCATCTTGCATATCAGGATTAGAAAAATCTAGTAAAAGTACCGCTTCCGACAACGAAACTCGTTCCTGATTTATAAGATTAAATTTTAAAATAATTTTTTCGATGATCCAACCGTACGGATGTTAAGATATATCAATTTTAGTCATATTAAAAAATTATTAAAAAAATTGAAATTCATCTTGCATGTCAGGATTAGAAAAATCTAGTAAAATTACCCCTCCCGACAACGAAACTCGTTCCTGATTTATAAGATTAATTTTTAAAATAATTTTTCGATGATCCAACCATACAGTTGTTAAGATAAATCAATTTTAGTCATATTAAAAAATTATTAAAAAAATTGAAATTCATCTTGCATGTCAGGATTAGAAAAATCTAGTGAAATTACCCCTCCCGACAACGAGACTCTTTCCTGATTTATAAGATTAATTTTTGAAATAATTTTTTTGACGATCCAACCGTACGGATGTTAAGATATATCAATTTTAGTCATATGAAAAAATTATTAAAAAATTTGAAATCCATCTTGCATGTCTGAATTAGAAAAATCTAGTAAAAGTACCACTCCCGACAACGAGACTTGTTCCTGATTTACAAAGTTCAATTTTTAAATGATTTTTTTGACGATCCAACCGTACGGATGTTAAGATATATCAATTTTAGTCATATGAAAAAAATATTAAAAAATTTAAAATTCATATTGCATGTCAGGATTAGAAAAGTCTAGTAAAATTACCCCTCCCGACAATGAGACTCGTTCCTGATTTATAAGATTAATTTTTGAAATAATTTTTTCGACGATCCAATCGTAAGGATGTTAAGACATATCAATTTTAGTCATATGAAAAAATTATTAAAAAAAATTGAAATCCATCTTGCATATCAGGATTAGAAAAATCTAGTAAAAGTACCGCTTCTGACAACGAAACTCGTTCTTGATTTATAAGATTACTTTTTAAAATAATTTTTTCGACGATCCAACCGTACGGATGTTAAGATATATCAATTTTAGTCATATTAAAAAATTATTAAAAAAAGTTGAAATTCTTCTTGCATATCAAGATTAGAAAAATCTAGTAAAAGTACTGTTTCCGACAACGAAACTGGTTCCTGATTTATAAATTAATTTTTAAAATAATTTTGTCGACGATCCA
Organism: Apium graveolens; assembly: GCF_009905375.1. Taxonomy (NCBI): domain Eukaryota; kingdom Viridiplantae; phylum Streptophyta; class Magnoliopsida; order Apiales; family Apiaceae; genus Apium; species Apium graveolens. Next base: position 14,162,996 of record NC_133648.1, on the reverse strand, counting down.
ACCGTACGGATGTTAAGATATATCAATTTTAGTCATATTAAAAAATTATTAAAAAAATTGAAATTCATCTTGCATGTCATGATTAGAAAAATCTAGTAAAATTACCTATCCCGACAACGAGACTCGTTCCTGATTTATAAGATTAATTTTTGAAATAATTTTTTCGACGATCCAACCATATAGATGTTAAGATATATCAATTTTAGTCATATGAAAAAATTATTAAAAAATTTGAAATTCATCTTGCATGTCAAGATTCGAAAAATCTAGTAAAAATACCACTCCTAACAATGAGACTCGTTCCTAATTTACAAGATTAATGTTTGAAATGATTTTTTCAATGATCCAACCGTACGAATGTTAAGATATATCAATTTTAGTCATATGAAAAAATTATTAAAAAATTTGAAATCCTTCTTGCATGTCAGAATTAGAAAAATCTAGTAAAAGTACCACTCCCGACAACGAGACTTGTTCCTGATTTACAAAGTTCAATTTTTAAATGATTTTTTCGATGATCCAACCGTACGGATGTTAAGATATATCAATTTTAGTCATATGAAAAAATTATTAAAAAATTTGAAATCCATCTTGCATGTCAGAATTAGAAAAATCTAGTAAAAGTACTACTCCCGACAACGAGACTTGTTCCTGATTTACAAAGTTCAATTTTTAAATGATTTTTTCGATGATCCAACCGTACGGATGTTAAGATATATCAATTTTAGTCATATGAAAAAATTATTAAAAAATTTGAAATCCATCTTGCATGTTTGAATTAGAAAAATCTAGTAAAAGTACCACTCCCTACAACGAGACTTGTTCCTGATTTACAAAGTTCAATTTTTAAATGATTTTTTTGACGATCCAACCATACGGATGTTAAGATATATCAATTTTATTCATATAAAAAACTTATTAAAAAATTTGAAATTCATATTGCATGTCAGGATTAGAAAAGTCTAGTAAAAGTACCACTCCCGACAACGAGACTTGTTCCTGATTTACAAAGTACAAATTTTAAATGATTTTTTCGATGATCCAACCATACGGATGTTAAGATATATCAATTTTAGTTATATGAAAAAATTATTAAAAAATTTCAAATCCATCTTGCATGTCTGAATTAGAAAAATCTAGTAAAAGTACCACTCCCGACAACAAAACTTGTTCCTGATTTACAAAGTTCAATTTTTTAATGTTTTTTTGACGATCCAACTGTACGGATGTTAAGATATATCAATTTTAGTCATATGAAAAAAACATTAAAAAATTTAAAATTCATATTGTATGTCAAGATTAGAAAAGCCTAGTAAAATTACCCCTCCCGACAATGAGATTCGTTCCTGATTTATAAGATTAATTTTTGAAATAATTTTTTCGATGATCCAACCGTACGGATGTTAAGATATATCAATTTTAGTCATATGAAAAAATTATTAAAAAAAAATTGAAATCCATCTTGCATATCAAGATTAGAAAAATCTAGTAAAAGTACCGCTTCCGACAACGAAACTCGTTCTTGATTTATAAGATTACTTTTTAAAATAATTTTGTCGACGATCCAACCGTACGGATGTTAAGATATATCAATTTTAGTCATATTAAAAAATTATTAAAAAAATTGAAATTCATCTTGCATGTCATGATTAGAAAAATCTAGTAAAATTACCTATCCCGACAACGAGACTCGTTCCTGATTTATAAGATTAATTTTTGAAATAATTTTTTCGACGATCCAACCATATAGATGTTAAGATATATCAATTTTAGTCATATGAAAAAATTATTAAAAAATTTGAAATTCATCTTGCATGTCAAGATTCGAAAAATCTAGTAAAAATACCACTCCTAACAATGAGACTCGTTCCTAATTTACAAGATTAATGTTTGAAATGATTTTTTCAATGATCCAACCGTACGAATGTTAAGATATATCAATTTTAGTCATATGAAAAAATTATTAAAAAATTTGAAATCCTTCTTGCATGTCAGAATTAGAAAAATCTAGTAAAAGTACCACTCCCGACAACGAGACTTGTTCCTGATTTACAAAGTTCAATTTTTAAATGATTTTTTCGATGATCCAACCGTACGGATGTTAAGATATATCAATTTTAGTCATATGAAAAAATTATTAAAAAATTTGAAATCCATCTTGCATGTCAGAATTAGAAAAATCTAGTAAAAGTACTACTCCCGACAACGAGACTTGTTCCTGATTTACAAAGTTCAATTTTTAAATGATTTTTTTCGATGATCCAACCGTACGGATGTTAAGATATATCAATTTTAGTCATATGAAAAAATTATTAAAAAATTTGAAATCCATCTTGCATGTTTGAATTAGAAAAATCTAGTAAAAGTACCACTCCCTACAACGAGACTTGTTCCTGATTTACAAAGTTCAATTTTTAAATGATTTTTTTGACGATCCAACCATACGGATGTTAAGATATATCAATTTTATTCATATAAAAAACTTATTAAAAAATTTGAAATTCATATTGCATGTCAGGATTAGAAAAGTCTAGTAAAAGTACCACTCCCGACAACGAGACTTGTTCCTGATTTACAAAGTACAAATTTTAAATGATTTTTTCGATGATCCAACCATACGGATGTTAAGATATATCAATTTTAGTTATATGAAAAAATTATTAAAAAATTTCAAATCCATCTTGCATGTCTGAATTAGAAAAATCTAGTAAAAGTACCACTCCCGACAACAAAACTTGTTCCTGATTTACAAAGTTCAATTTTTTAATGTTTTTTTTGACGATCCAACTGTACGGATGTTAAGATATATCAATTTTAGTCATATGAAAAAAACATTAAAAAATTTAAAATTCATATTGTATGTCAAGATTAGAAAAGCCTAGTAAAATTACCCCTCCCGACAATGAGATTCGTTCCTGATTTATAAGATTAATTTTTGAAATAATTTTTTCGATGATCCAACCGTACGGATGTTAAGATATATCAATTTTAGTCATATGAAAAAATTATTAAAAAAAAATTGAAATCCATCTTGCATATCAAGATTAGAAAAATCTAGTAAAAGTACCGCTTCCGACAACGAAACTCGTTCTTGATTTATAAGATTACTTTTTAAAATAATTTTTTCGACGATCCAACCGTACGGATGTTAAGATATATCAATTTTAGTCATATTAAAAAATTATTAAAAAAAGTTGAAATTCTTCTTGCATATCAAGATTAGAAAAATCTAGTAAAAGTACTGTTTCCGACAACGAAACTGGTTCCTGATTTATAAATTAATTTTTAAAATAATTTTTTCGACGATCCAACCGTACGGATGTTAAGATATATCAATTTTAGTCATATTAAAAAATTATTAAAAAAATTGAAATTCATCTTGCATGTCATGATTAGAAAAATCTAGTAAAATTACTTATCCCGACAACGAGACTCGTTCCTGATTTATAAGATTAATTTTTGAAATAATTTTTTCGACGATCCAACCATATAGATGTTAAGATATATCAATTTTAGTCATATGAAAAAATTATTAAAAAATTTGAAATTCATCTTGCATGTCAAGATTCGAAAAATCTAGTAAAAATACCACTCCTAACAATGAGACTCGTTCCTAATTTACAAGATTAATGTTTGAAATGATTTTTTCAATGATCCAACCGTACGAATGTTAAGATATATCAATTTTAGTCATATGAAAAAATTATTAAAAAATTTGAAATCCTTCTTGCATGTCAGAATTAGAAAAATCTAGTAAAAGTACCACTCCCGACAACGAGACTTGTTCCTGATTTACAAAGTTCAATTTTTAAATGATTTTTTCGATGATCCAACCGTACGGATGTTAAGATATATCAATTTTAGTCATATGAAAAAATTATTAAAAAATTTGAAATCCATCTTGCATGTCAGAATTAGAAAAATCTAGTAAAAGTACTACTCCCGACAACGAGACTTGTTCCTGATTTACAAAGTTCAATTTTTAAATGATTTTTTCGATGATCCAACCGTACGGATGTTAAGATATATCAATTTTAGTCATATGAAAAAATTATTAAAAAATTTGAAATCCATCTTGCATGTTTGAATTAGAAAAATCTAGTAAAAGTACCACTCCCTACAACGAGACTTGTTCCTGATTTACAAAGTTCAATTTTTAAATGATTTTTTTGACGATCCAACCATACGGATGTTAAGATATATCAATTTTATTCATATAAAAAACTTATTAAAAAATTTGAAATTCATATTGCATGTCAGGATTAGAAAAGTCTAGTAAAAGTACCACTCCCGACAACGAGACTTGTTCCTGATTTACAAAGTACAATTTTTAAATGATTTTTTCGATGATCCAACCATACGGATGTTAAGATATATCAATTTTAGTTATATGAAAAAATTATTAAAAAATTTCAAATCCATCTTGCATGTCTGAATTAGAAAAATCTAGTAAAAGTACCACTCCCGACAACAAAACTTGTTCCTGATTTACAAAGTTCAATTTTTTAATGTTTTTTTTGACGATCCAACTGTACGGATGTTAAGATATATCAATTTTAGTCATATGAAAAAAACATTAAAAAATTTAAAATTCATATTGTATGTCAAGATTAGAAAAGCCTAGTAAAATTACCCCTCCCGACAATGAGATTCGTTCCTGATTTATAAGATTAATTTTTGAAATAATTTTTTCGATGATCCAACCGTACGGATGTTAAGATATATCAATTTTAGTCATATGAAAAAATTATTAAAAAAAAATTGAAATCCATCTTGCATATCAAGATTAGAAAAATCTAGTAAAAGTACCGCTTCCGACAACGAAACTCGTTCTTGATTTATAAGATTACTTTTTAAAATAATTTTTTCGACGATCCAAACGTACGGATGTTAAGATATATCAATTTTAGTCATATTAAAAAATTATTAAAAAAAGTTGAAATTCTTCTTGCATATCAGGATTAGAAAAATCTAGTAAAAGTATTGTTTCCGACAACGAAACTGGTTCCTGATTTATAAATTAATTTTTAAAATAATTTTTTCGACGATCCAACCGTACCGATGTTAAGATATATCAATTTTAGTCATATTAAAAAATTATTAAAAAAATTGAAATTCATCTTGCATGTCAGGATTAGAAAAATCTAGTAAAATTACCCCTCCCGACAACGAGACTCGTTCCTGATTTATAAGATTAATTTTTGAAATAATTTTTTCGACGATCCAACCATACGGATGTTAAGATATATCAATTTTAGTCATATGAAAAAATTATTGAAAAATTTGAAATTCATCTTGCATGTCAAGATTCGAAAAATCTAGTAAAAATACCACTCCTAACAATGAGACTCGTTCCTAATTTACAAGATTAATTTTTGAAATGATTTTTTCAATGATCCAAACGTACGGATGTTAAGATATATCAATTTTAGTCATATTAAAAATTTATTAAAAAATTTGAAATCCATCTTGCATGTCAGAATTAGAAAAATCTAGTAAAAGTACCACTCCCGACAACGAGACTTGTTCCTGATTTACAAAGTTCAATTTTTAAATGATTTTTTCGATGATCCAACCGTACGGATGTTAAGATATATCAATTTTAGTCATATGAAAAAATTATTAAAAAATTTGAAATCCATCTTGCATGTCAGAATTAGAAAAATCTAGTAAAAGTACCACTCCCGACAACGAGACTTGTTCCTGATTTACAAAGTTCAATTTTTAAATGATTTTTTCGATGATCCAACCGTACGGATGTTAAGATATATCAATTTTAGTCATATGAAAAAATTATTAAAAAATTTGAAATCCATCTTGCATGTCAGAATTAGAAAAATCTAGTAAAAGTACTACTCCCGACAACGAGACTTGTTCCTGATTTACAAAGTTCAATTTTTAAATGATTTTTTCGATGATCCAACCGTACGGATGTTAAGATATATCAATTTTAGTCATATGAAAAAATTATTAAAAAATTTGAAATCCATCTTGCATGTTTGAATTAGAAAAATCTAGTAAAAGTACCACTCCCTACAACGAGACTTGTTCCTGATTTACAAAGTTCAAATTTTAAATGATTTTTTTGACGATCCAACCATACGGATGTTAAGATATATCAATTTTATTCATATAAAAAACTTATTAAAAATTTGAAATTCATATTGCATGTCAGGATTAGAAAAGTCTAGTAAAAGTACCACTCCCGACAACGAGACTTGTTCCTGATTTACAAAGTACAATTTTTAAATGATTTTTTCGATGATCCAACCATACGGATGTTAAGATATATCAATTTTAGTTATATGAAAAAATTATTAAAAAATTTCAAATCCATCTTGCATGTCTGAATTAGAAAAATCTAGTAAAAGTACCACTCCCGACAACAAAACTTGTTCCTGATTTACAAAGTTCAATTTTTTAATGTTTTTTTTGACGATCCAACTGTACGGATGTTAAGATATATCAATTTTAGTCATATGAAAAAAACATTAAAAAATTTAAAATTCATATTGTATGTCAAGATTAGAAAAGCCTAGTAAAATTACCCCTCCCGACAATGAGATTCGTTCCTGATTTATAAGATTAATTTTTGAAATAATTTTTTCGATGATCCAACCGTACGGATGTTAAGATATATCAATTTTAGTCATATGAAAAAATTATTAAAAAAAATTGAAATCCATCTTGCATATCAAGATTAGAAAAATCTAGTAAAAGTACCGCTTCCGACAACGAAACTCGTTCTTGATTTATAAGATTACTTTTTAAAATAATTTTTTCGACGATCCAAACGTACGGATGTTAAGATATATCAATTTTAGTCATATTAAAAAATTATTAAAAAAAGTTGAAATTCTTCTTGCATATCAGGATTAGAAAAATCTAGTAAAAGTATTGTTTCCGACAACGAAACTGGTTCCTGATTTATAAATTAATTTTTAAAATAATTTTTTCGACGATCCAACCGTACCGATGTTAAGATATATCAATTTTAGTCATATTAAAAAATTATTAAAAAAATTGAAATTCATCTTGCATGTCAGGATTAGAAAAATCTAGTAAAATTACCCCTCCCGACAACGAGACTCGTTCCTGATTTATAAGATTAATTTTTGAAATAATTTTTTCGACGATCCAACCATACGGATGTTAAGATATATCAATTTTAGTCATATGAAAAAATTATTGAAAAATTTGAAATTCATCTTGCATGTCAAGATTCGAAAAATCTAGTAAAAATACCACTCCTAACAATGAGACTCGTTCCTAATTTACAAGATTAATTTTTGAAATGATTTTTTCAATGATCCAAACGTACGGATGTTAAGATATATCAATTTTAGTCATATTAAAAATTTATTAAAAAATTTGAAATCCATCTTGCATGTCAGAATTAGAAAAATCTAGTAAAAGTACCACTCCCGACAACGAGACTTGTTCCTGATTTACAAAGTTCAATTTTTAAATGATTTTTTCGATGATCCAACCGTACGGATGTTAAGATATATCAATTTTAGTCATATGAAAAAATTATTAAAAAATTTGAAATCCATCTTGCATGTCAGAATTAGAAAAATCTAGTAAAAGTACCACTCCCGACAACGAGACTTGTTCCTGATTTACAAAGTTCAATTTTTAAATGATTTTTTCGATGATCCAACCGTACGGATGTTAAGATATATCAATTTTAGTCATATGAAAAAATTATTAAAAAATTTGAAATCCATCTTGCATGTCAGAATTAGAAAAATCTAGTAAAAGTACCACTCCCGACAACGAGACTTGTTCCTGATTTACAAAGTTCAATTTTTAAATGATTTTTTCGATGATCCAACCGTACGGATGTTAAGATATATCAATTTTAGTCATATGTAAAAATTATTAAAAAAATTGAAATCCATCTTGCATATCAGGATTAGAAAAATCTAGTAAAAGTACCGCTTCTGACAACGAAACTCGTTCTTGATTTATAAGATTACTTTTTAAAATAATTTTTTCGACGATCCAACCGTACGGATGTTAAGATATATCAATTTTAGTCATATGTAAAAATTATTAAAAAAAATTGAAATCCATCTTGCATATCAGGATTAGAAAAATCTAGTAAAAGTACCGCTTCTGACAACGAAACTCGTTCTTGATTTATAAGATTACTTTTTAAAATAATTTTTTCGACGATCCAACCGTACGGATGTTAAGATATATCAGTTTTAGTCATATTAAAAAATTATTAAAAAAAGTTGAAATTCTTCTTGCATATCAAGATTAGAAAAATCTAGTAAAAGTACTGTTTCCGACAACGAAACTGGTTCCTGATTTATAAATTAATTTTTAAAATAATTTTTTCGACGATCCAACCGTATGGATGTTAAGATATATCAATTTTAGTCATATTAAAAAATTATTAAAAAAATTGAAATTCATCTTGCATGTCATGATTAGAAAAATCTAGTAAAATTACCTATCCCGACAACGAGACTCGTTCCTGATTTATAAGATTAATTTTTGAAATAATTTTTTCGACGATCCAACCATACAGATGTTAAGATATATCAATTTTAGTCATATGAAAAAATTATTAAAAAATTTGAAATTCATCTTGCATGTCAAGATTCGAAAAATCTAGTAAAAATACCACTCCTAACAATGAGACTCGTTCCTAATTTACAAGATTAATTTTTGAAATGATTTTTTCAATGATCCAACCGTACGAATGTTAAGATATATCAATTTTAGTCATATGAAAAAATTATTAAAAAATTTGAAATCCATCTTGCATGTCAGAATTAGAAAAATCTAGTAAAAGTACCACTCCCGACAACGAGACTTGTTCCTGATTTACAAAGTTCAATTTTTAAATGATTTTTTCGATGATCCAACCGTATGGATGTTAAGATATATCAATTTTAGTCATATGAAAAAATTATTAAAAAATTTGAAATCCATCTTGCATGTCAGAATTAGAAAAATCTAGTAAAAGTACCACTCCCGACAACGAGACTTGTTCCTGATTTACAAAGTTCAATTTTTAAATGATTTTTTCGATGATCCAACCGTACGGATGTTAAGATATATCAATTTTAGTCATATGAAAAAATTATTAAAAATTTGAAATCCATCTTGCATGTTTGAATTAGAAAAATCTAGTAAAAGTACCACTCCCTACAACGAGACTTGTTCCTGATTTACAAAGTTCAATTTTTAAATGATTTTTTTTGACGATCCAACCATACGGATGTTAAGATATATCAATTTTATTCATATAAAAAACTTATTAAAAAATTTGAAATTCATATTGCATGTCAGGATTAGAAAAGTCTAGTAAAAGTACCACTCCCGACAACGAGACTTGTTCCTGATTTACAAAGTACAATTTTTAAATGATTTTTTCGATGATCCAACCATACGGATGTTAAGATATATCAATTTTAGTTATATGAAAAAATTATTAAAAATTTCAAATCCATCTTGCATGTCTGAATTAGAAAAATCTAGTAAAAGTACCACTCCCGACAACAAAACTTGTTCCTGATTTACAAAGTTCAATTTTTTAATGTTTTTTTTTGACGATCCAACCGTACGGATGTTAAGATATATCAATTTTAGTCATATGAAAAAAACATTAAAAAATTTAAAATTCATATTGCATGTCAGGATTAGAAAAGTCTAGTAAAATTACCCCTCCCGACAATGAGACTCGTTCCTGATTTATAAGATTAATTTTTGAAATAATTTTTTCGACGATCCAATCGTAAGGATGTTAAGACATATCAATTTTAGTAATATGAAAAAATTATTGAAAAAAATTGAAATCCATCTTGCATATCAGGATTAGAAAAATCTAGTAAAAGTACCGCTTCTGACAACGAAACTCGTTCTTGATTTATAAGATTACTTTTTAAAATAATTTTTTCGACGATCCAACCGTACGGATGTTAAGATATATCAATTTTAGTCATATTAAAAAATTATTAAAAAAAGTTGAAATTCTTCTTGCATATCAAGATTAGAAAAATCTAGTAAAAGTACTGTTTCCGACAACGAAACTGGTTCCTGATTTATAAATTAATTTTTAAAATAATTTTTTCGACGATCCAACCGTACGGATGTTAAGATATATCAATTTTAGTCATATTAAAAAATTATTAAAAAAATTGAAATTCATCTTGCATGTCATGATTAGAAAAATCTAGTAAAATTACCTATCCCGACAACGAGACTCGTTCCTGATTTATAAGATTAATTTTTAAAATAATTTTTTCGACGATCCAACCATACAGATGTTAAGATATATCTATTTTAGTCATATGAAAAAATTATTAAAAAATTTGAAATTCATCTTGCATGTCAAGATTCGAAAAATCTAGTAAAAATACCACTCCTAACAATGAGACTCGTTCCTAATTTACAAGATTAATTTTTGAAATGATTTTTTCAATGATCCAACCGTACGAATGTTAAGATATATCAATTTTAGTCATATGAAAAAATTATTAAAAAATTTGAAATCCATCTTGCATGTCAGAATTAGAAAAATCTAGTAAAAGTACCACTCCCGACAACGAGACTTGTTCCTGATTTACAAAGTTCAATTTTTAAATGATTTTTTCGATGATCCAACGGTACGGATGTTAAGATATATCAATTTTAGTCATATGAAAAAATTATTAAAAAATTTGAAATCCATCTTGCATGTCAGAATTAGAAAAGTCTAGTAAAATTACCCCTCCCGACAATGAGACTCATTCCTGATTTACAAAGTTCAATTTTTAAATGATTTTTTCGACGATCCAACCGTACGGATGCTAAGATATATCAATTTTAGTCATATGAAAAAATTATTAAAAAATTTGAAATCCATCTTCCATGTCTGAATTAGAAAAATCTAGTAAAAGTACCACTCCCTACAACGAGACTTGTTCCTAATTTACAAAGTTCAATTTTTAAATGATTTTTTCACCGATCCAACCGTACAGATGTTAAGATATATCAATTTTAGTCATATGAAAAAATTATTAAAAAATTTGAAATTCATATTGCATGTCAGGATTAGAAAAGTCTAGTAAAAGTACCACTCCCGACAACGAGACTTGTTCCTGATTTACAAAGTTCAATTTTTAAATGATTTTTTCGATGATCCAACCGTACGGATGTTAAGATATATCAATTTTAGTCATATGAAAAAATTATTAAAAAATTTCAAATCCATCTTGCATGTCTGAATTAGAAAAATCTAGTAAAAGTACCACTCACGACAATGAGACTTGTTCCTGATTTACAAAGTTCAATTTTTAAATGTTTTTTTTGACGATCCAACCGTACGGATGTTAAGATATATCAATTTTAGTCATATGAAAAAAATATTAAAAAATTTAAAATTCATATTGCATGTCAGGATTAGAAAAGTCTAGTAAAATTACCCCTCCCGACAATGAGACTCGTTTCTGATTTATAAGATTAATTTTTGAAATAATTTTTTCGACGATCCAACCGTACGGATATTAAGATATATCAATTTTAGTCATATGAAAAAATTATTAAAAAATTTGAAATCCATCTTGCATGTCAGAATTAGAAAAATCTAGTAAAAGTACCACTCCCGACAACGAGACTTGTTCCTGATTTACAAAGTTCAATTTTTAAATGATTTTTTCGATGATCCAACCGTACGGATGTTAAGATATATCAATTTTAGTCATATGAAAAAATTATTAAAAAATTTGAAATCCATCTTGCATGTCAGAATTAGAAAAGTCTAGTAAAATTACCCCTCCCGACAATGAGACTCATTCCTGATTTACAAAGTTCAATTTTTAAATGATTTTTTCGACGATCCAACCGTACGGATGCTAAGATATATCAATTTTAGTCATATGAAAAAATTATTAAAAAATTTGAAATCCATCTTCCATGTCTGAATTAGAAAAATCTAGTAAAAGTACCACTCCCTACAACGAGACTTGTTCCTAATTTACAAAGTTCAATTTTTAAATGATTTTTTCACCGATCCAACCGTACGGATGTTAAGATATATCAATTTTAGTCATATGAAAAAATTATTAAAAAATTTGAAATTCATATTGCATGTCAGGATTAGAAAAGTCTAGTAAAAGTACCACTCCCGACAACGAGACTTGTTCCTGATTTACAAAGTTCAATTTTTAAATGATTTTTTCGATGATCCAACCGTACGGATGTTAAGATATATCAATTTTAGTCATATGAAAAAATTATTAAAAAATTTCAAATCCATCTTGCATGTCTGAATTAGAAAAATCTAGTAAAAGTACCACTCACGACAATCAGACTTGTTCCTGATTTACAAAGTTCAATTTTTAAATGTTTTTTTTGACGATCCAACCGTACGGATGTTAAGATATATCAATTTTAGTCATATGAAAAAAATATTAAAAAATTTAAAATTCATATTGCATGTCAGGATTAGAAAAGTCTAGTAAAATTACCCCTCCCGACAATGAGACTCGTTTCTGATTTATAAGATTAATTTTTGAAATAATTTTTTCGACGATCCAACCGTACGGATATTAAGATATATCAATTTTAGTCATATGAAAAAATTATTAAAAAATTAAAAATCCATCTTGCATGTCTGAATTAGAAAAATCTAGTAAAAGTACCACTCTCGATAACAAGACTTGTTCCTGATTTACAAAGTTAAATTTTTAAATGAATTTTTCGATGATCCAGCCGTACGGATGTTAAGATATATCAATTTTAGTCATATGAAAAAAATATTAAAAAATTTCAAATTCATCTTGCATGTCAGGATTAGAAAAGTCTAGTAAAATTACCCCTCCCGACAATGAGACTCGTTCCTGATTTATAAGATTAATTTTTGAAATATTTTTTTCGACAATACAACCGTACGGATGTTAAGATATATCAATTTTAGTCATATGAAAAAATTATTAAAAAATTTGAAATCCATCTTGCATGTCTGAATTAGAAAAATCTAGTAAAAGTACCCCTCCCGACAACGAGCCTTGTACCTGATTTACAAAGTTAAATTTTTAAATGATTTTTTCGATGATCCAACCATACGGATGTTAAGATATATCAATTTTAGTCATATGAAAAAAATATTAAAAAATTTAAAATTCATATTGCATGTCAGGATTAGAAAAGTCTACTAAAATTACCCCTCCCGACAATGAGACTCGTTCCTGATTTATAAGATTAATTTTTTAAATAATTTTTGTGACGATCCAACCGTACGGATGTTAAGATATATCTATTTTAGTCATATGAAAAAATTATTATAAAAAATTGAAATCCATCTTGCATATCAGGATTAGAAAAATCTAGTAAAAGTACCGCTTCCGACAACGAAACTCGTTCTTGATTTATAAGATTACTTTTTAAAATAAATTTTTCGACGATCCAACCGTACGGATATTAAGATATATCAATTTTAGTCATATTAAAAAATTATTAAAAAAAGTTGAAAGTCATCTTGCATATGAGGATTAGAAAAATCTAGTAAAAGTACCGTTTCCAACAACGAAACTCGTTCCTGATTTATAAGATTAATTTTTAAAATAATTTTTTCGACGATCCAACCGTACGGATGTTAAGATGTATCAATTTTAGTCATATTGAAAAATTATTAAAAAAATTGAAATTCATCTTGCATGTCAGGATTAGAAAAATCTAGTAAAATTACCCCTCCCGACAAAGAGACTTGTTCCTGATTTATAAGATTAATTTTTGAAATAATTTTTTCGACGAACCAACCATACGGATGTTAAGATATATCAATTTTAGTCATATGAAAAAATTATTAAAAAATTTAAAATTCATCTTGCATGTCAAGATTAGAAAAATCTAGTAAAAATACCACTCCTAACAATGAGACTCGTTCCTAATTTACAAGATTAATTTTTGAAATGATTTTTTCAATGATCAAACCGTACGGATGTTAAGATATATCAATTTTAGTCATTTGAAAAAATTATTAAAAAATTTGAAATCCATCTTGCATGTCAGAATTAGAAAAATCTAGTAAAAGTACCACTCCCGACAACGAGACTTGTTCCTGATTTACAAAGTTCAAATTTTAAATGATTTTTTCGAAGATCCAACCGTACGGATGTTAAGATATATCAATTATAGTCATATGAAAAAAATATTAAAAAATTTAACATTCATATTGCATGTCAGGATTAGAAAAGTCTAGTAAAATTACCCCTCCCGAAAATGAGACTCGTTCCTGATTTATAAGATTAATTTTTGAAATAATTTTTTCGACGATCCAACCGTATGGATGTTAAGATATATCAATTTTAGTCATATGAAAAAATTATTAAAAAATTTAAAATTCATATTGCATGTCAGGTTTAGAAAAGTCTAGTAAAATTACCCCTCCCGACAATGAGACTCGTTCCTGATTTATAAGATTAATTTTTGAAATAATTTTTTCGACGATCCAACCGTACGGATGTTAAGATATATCAATTTTAGTCATATGAAAAAATTATTAAAAAAATTGAAATCCATCTTGCATACCAGGATTAGAAAAATCTAGTAAAAGTACCGCTTCCGACAACGAAACTCGTTTTTGATTTATAAGATTACTTTTTAAAATAATTTTTTCGACGATCCAACCGTACGGATGTTAAGAGATATCAATTTTAGTCATATTAAAAAATTATTAAAAAAAGTTGAAATTCATCTTGCATATCAGGATTAGAAAAATCTAGTAAAAGTACCATTTCCGACAACGAAACTTGTTCCTGATTTATAAGATTAATTTTTAAAATAATTTTTTCGATGATCCAACCGTACGGATGTTAAGATATATCAATTATAGTCATATTAAAAAATTATTAAAAAAATTGAAATTCATCTTGCATGTCAGGATTAGAAAAATCTAGTAAAATTACCCCTCCTGACAACGAGACTTGTTCCTGATTTATAAGATTAATTTTTGAAATAATTTTTTGGACGATCCAACCGTACGGATGTTAAGATATATCAATTTTAGTCATATGAAAAAATTATTAAAAAATTTGAAATTCATCTTGCATGTCAAGATTAGAAAAATCTAGTAAAAATACCACTCCTAACAATGAGACTCGTTCCTAATTTACAAGATTAATTTTTGAAATGATTTTTTCAATGATCCAACCGTACGGATGTTAAGATATATCAATTTTAGTCATATGAAAAAATTATTAAAAAATTTGAAATCCATCTTGCATGTGAGAATTAGAAAAATCTAGTAAAAGTACCACTCCTAACAACGAGACTAGTTCCTGATTTACAAAGTTCAATTATTAAATAATTTTTTCGACGATCCAACCGTATGGATGTTAAGATATATCAATTTTAGTCATATAAAAAAATTATTAAAAAATTTAAAATTCATATTGCATGTGAGGATTAGAAAAGTCTAGTAAAATTACCCCTCCCGACAATGAGACTCGTTCCTGATTTATAAGATTAATTTTTGAAATAATTTTTTCGACGATCTAACCGTACGGATGTTAAGATATATCAATTTTAGTCATATTAAAAAATTATTAAAAAAATTGAAATCCATCTTGCATATCAGGATTAGAAAAATCTAGTAAAAGTACCGCTTCCGACAACGAAACTCGTTCTTGATTTATAAGATTACTTTTTAAAATAATTTTTTCGACGATCCAACCAAACGGATGTTAAGAGATATCAATTTTAGTCACATTAAAAAATTATTAAAAAAAGTTGAAATTCATCTTGCATGTCAGGATTAGAAAAATCTAGTAAAAGTACCATTTCCGACAACGAAGCTCGTTCCTGATTTATAAGATTAATTTTTAAAATAATTTTTTCGACGATCCAACCGTACGGATGTTAAGATATATCAATTATAGTCATATTAAAAAATTATTAAAAAAAATTGAAATTCATCTTGCATGTCAAGATTAGAAAAATCTAGTAAAATTACCCCTCCCGACAACGAGACTCGTTCCTGATTTATAAGATTAATTTTTGAAATAATTTTTTTGACGATCCAACCGTACGGATGTTAAGATATATCAATTTTAGTCATATGAAAAAATTATTAAAAAATTTGAAATTCGTCTTGCATGTCAAGATTAGAAAAATCTAGTAAAAATACCACTCCTAACAATGAGACTCGTTCCTAATTTACAAGATTAATTTTTGAAATGATTTTTTCAATGATCCAACCGTACAGATGTTAAGATATATCAATTTTGGTCATATGAAAAAATTATTAAAAAATTTGAAATCCATCTTGCATGTGAGAATTAGAAAAATCTAGTAAAAGTACCACTCCTGACAACGGGACTTGTTCCTGATTTACAAAGTTCAATTTTAAATAATTTTTTCGACGATCCAACCGTACGGATGTTAAGATATATCAATTTTATTCATATGAAAAAAATATTAAAAAATTTAAAATTCATATTGCATGTCACGATTGGAAAAGTCTAGTAAAATTACCCCTCCCGACAATGAGACTCGTTTCTGATTTATAAGATTAATTTTTGAAATAATTTTTTCGACGATCCAACCGTACGGATATTAAGATATATCAATTTTAGTCATATGAAAAAATTATTAAAAAATTAAAAATCCATCTTGCATGTCTGAATTAGAAAAATCTAGTAAAAGTACCACTCTCGATAACAAGACTTGTTCCTGATTTACAAAGTTAAATTTTTAAATGAATTTTTCGATGATCCAACCGTACGGATGTTAAGATATATCAATTTTAGTCATATGAAAAAAATATTAAAAAATTTAAAATTCATCTTGCATGTCAGGATTAGAAAAGTCTAGTAAAATTACCCCTCCCGACAATGAGACTCGTTCCTGATTTATAAGATTAATTTTTGAAATAATTTTTTTGACGATACAACCGTACGGATGTTAAGATATATCAATTTTAGTCATATGAAAAATTATTAAAAAATTTGAAATCCATCTTGCATGTCTGAATTAGAAAAATCTAGTAAAAGTACCCCTCCCGACAACGAGCCTTGTACCTGATTTACAAAGTTAAATTTTTAAAAGATTTTTTCGATGATCCAACCGTACGGATGTTAAGATATATCAATTTTAGTCATATGAAAAAAATATTAAAAAATTTAAAATTCATATTGCATGTCAGGATTAGAAAAGTCTACTAAAATTACCCCTCCCGACAATGAGACTCGTTCCTGATTTATAAGATTAATTTTTGAAATAATTTTTGTGACGATCCAACCGTACGGATGTTAAGATATATCTATTTTAGTCATATGAAAAAATTATTATAAAAAATTGAAATCCATCTTGCATATCAGGATTAGAAAAATCTAGTAAAAGTACCGCTTCCGACAACGAAACTCGTTCTTGATTTATAAGATTACTTTTTAAAATAAATTTTTCGACGATCCAACCGTACGGATATTAAGATATATCAATTTTAGTCATATTAAAAAATTATTAAAAAAAGTTGAAAGTCATCTTGCATATCAGGATTAGAAAAATCTAGTAAAAGTACCGTTTCCAACAACGAAACTCGTTCCTGATTTATAAGATTAATTTTTAAAATAATTTTTTCGACGATCCAACCGTACGGATGTTAAGATGTATCAATTTTAGTCATATTAAAAAATTATTAAAAAAATTGAAATTCATCTTGCATGTCAGGATTAGAAAAATCTAGTAAAATTACCCCTCCCGACAAAGAGACTCGTTCCTGATTTATAAGATTAATTTTTGAAATAATTTTTTCGACGAACCAACCATACGGATGTTAAGATATATCAATTTTAGTCATATGAAAAAATTATTAAAAAATTTAAAATTCATCTTGCATGTCAAGATTAGAAAAATCTAGTAAAAATACCACTCCTAACAATGAGACTCGTTCCTAATTTACAAGATTAATTTTTGAAATGATTTTTTCAATGATCAAACCGTACGGATGTTAAGATATATCAATTTTAGTCATATGAAAAAATTATTAAAAAATTTGAAATCCATCTTGCATGTCAGAATTAGAAAAATCTAGTAAAAGTACCACTCCCGACAACGAGACTTGTTCCTGATTTACAAAGTTCAATTTTAAAATGATTTTTTCGAAGATCCAACCGTACGGATGTTAAGATATATCAATTATAGTCATATGAAAAAAATATTAAAAAATTTAACATTCATATTGCATGTCAGGATTAGAAAAGTCTAGTAAAATTACCCCTCCCGAAAATGAGACACGTTCCTGATTTATAAGATTAATTTTTTGAAATAATTTTTTCGACGATCCAACCGTATGGATGTTAAGATATATCAATTTTAGTCATATGAAAAAATTATTAAAAAATTTAAAATTCATATTGCATGTCAGGTTTAGAAAAGTCTAGTAAAATTACCCCTCCCGACAATGAGACTCGTTCCTGATTTATAAGATTAATTTTTGAAATAATTTTTTCGACGATCCAACCGTACGGATGTTAAGATATATCAATTTTAGTAATATGAAAAAATTATTAAAAAAATTGAAATCCATCTTGCATATCAGGATTAGAAAAATCTAGTAAAAGTACCGCTTCCGACAACGAAACTCGTTCTTGATTTATAAGATTACTTTTTAAAATAATTTTTTCGACGATCCAACCGTACGGATGTTAAGAGATATCAATTTTAGTCATGTTAAAAAATTATTAAAAAAAGTTGAAATTCATCTTGCATATCAGGATTAGAAAAATCTAGTAAAAGTACCGTTTCTGACAACGAAACTTGTTCCTGATTTATAAGATTAATTTTTAAAATAATTTTTTCGATGATCCAACCGTACGAATGTTAAGATATATCAATTATATTCATATTAAAAAATTATTAAAAAAATTGAAATTAATCTTGCATGTCAGGATTAGAAAAATCTAGTAAAATTACCCCTCCCGACAACGAGACTCGTTCCTGATTTATAAGATTAATTTTTGAAATAATTTTTTTGACGATCCAACCGTACGGATGTTAAGATATATCAATTTTAGTCATATAAAAAAATTATTAAAAAATTTGAAATTCGTCTTGTATGTCAAGATTAGAAAAATCTAGTAAAAATACCACTCCTAACAATGAGACTCGTTCCTAATTTACAAGATTAATTTTTGAAATGATTTTTTCAATGATCCAACCGTACAGATGTTAAGATATATCAATTTTGGTCATATGAAAAAATTATTAAAAATTTTGAAATCCATCTTGCATGTGAGAATTAGAAAAATCTAGTAAAAGTACCACTCCTGACAACGGGACTTGTTCCTGATTTACAAAGTTCAATTTTTAAATAATTTTTTCGACGATCCAACCGTACGGATGTTAAGATATATCAATTTTATTCATATGAAAAAAATATTAAAAAATTTAAAATTCATATTGCATGTCACGATTGGAAAAGTCTAGTAAAATTACCCCTCCCGACAATGAGACTCGTTTCTGATTTATAAGATTAATTTTTGAAATAATTTTTTCGACGATCCAACCGTACGGATATTAAGATATATCAATTTTAGTCATATGAAAAAATTATTAAAAAATTAAAAATCCATCTTGCATGTCTGAATTAGAAAAATCTAGTATAAGTACCACTCTCGATAACAAGACTTGTTCCTGATTTACAAAGTTAAATTTTTAAATGAATTTTTCGATGATCCAACCGTACGGATGTTAAGATATATCAATTTTAGTCATATGAAAAAAATATTAAAAAATTTAAAATTCATCTTGCATGTCAGGATTAGAAAAGTCTAGTAAAATTACCCCTCCCGACAATGAGACTCGTTCCTGATTTATAAGATTAATTTTTGAAATAATTTTTTCGATTATACAACCGTACGGATGTTAAGATATATCAATTTTAGTCATATGAAAAATTATTAAAAAATTTGAAATCCATCTTGCATGTCTGAATTAGAAAAATCTAGTAAAAGTACCCCTCCCGACAACGAGCCTTGTACCTGATTTACAAAGTTAAATTTTTAAAAGATTTTTTCGATGATCCAACCGTACGGATGTTAAGATATATCAATTTTAGTCATATGAAAAAAATATTAAAAAATTTAAAATTCATATTGCATGTCAGGATTAGAAAAGTCTACTAAAATTACCCCTCCCGACAATGAGACTCGTTCCTGATTTATAAGATTAATTTTTGAAATAATTTTTGTGACGATCCAACCGTACGGATGTTAAGATATATCTATTTTAGTCATATGAAAAAATTATTATAAAAAATTGAAATCCATCTTGCATATCAGGATTAGAAAAATCTAGTAAAAGTACCGCTTCCGACAACGAAATTCGTTCTTGATTTATAAGATTACTTTTTAAAATAAATTTTTCGACGATCCAACCGTACGGATATTAAGATATATCAATTTTAGTCATATTAAAAAATTATTAAAAAAAGTTGAAAGTCATCTTGCATATCAGGATTAGAAAAATCTAGTAAAAGTACCGTTTCCAACAACGAAACTCGTTCCTGATTTATAAGATTAATTTTTAAAATAATTTTTTCGACGATCCAACCGTACGGATGTTAAGATGTATCAATTTTATTCATATTAAAAAATTATTAAAAAAATTGAAATTCATCTTGCATGTCAGGATTAGAAAAATCTAGTAAAATTACCCCTCCCGACAAAGAGACTCGTTCCTGATTTATAAGATTAATTTTTGAAATAATTTTTTCGACGAACCAACCATACGGATGTTAAGATATATCAATTTTAGTCATATGAAAAAATTATTAAAAAATTTAAAATTCATCTTGCATGTCAAGATTAGAAAAATCTAGTAAAAATACCACTCCTAACAATGAGACTCGTTCCTAATTTACAAGATTAATTTTTGAAATGATTTTTTCAATGATCAAACCGTACGGATGTTAAGATATATCAATTTTAGTCATATGAAAAAATTATTAAAAAATTTGAAATCCATCTTGCATGTCAGAATTAGAAAAATCTAGTAAAAGTACCACTCCCGACAACGAGACTTGTTCCTGATTTACAAAGTTCAATTTTAAAATGATTTTTTCGAAGATCCAACCGTACGGATGTTAAGATATATCAATTATAGTCATATGAAAAAAATATTAAAAAATTTAACATTCATATTGCATGTCAGGATTAGAAAAGTCTAGTAAAATTACCCCTCCCGAAAATGAGACACGTTCCTGATTTATAAGATTAATTTTTTGAAATAATTTTTTCGACGATCCAACCGTATGGATGTTAAGATATATCAATTTTAGTCATATGAAAAAATTATTAAAAAATTTAAAATTCATATTGCATGTCAGGTTTAGAAAAGTCTAGTAAAATTACCCCTCCCGACAATGAGACTCGTTCCTGATTTATAAGATTAATTTTTGAAATAATTTTTTCGACGATCCAACCGTACGGATGTTAAGATATATCAATTTTAGTAATATGAAAAAATTATTAAAAAAATTGAAATCCATCTTGCATATCAGGATTAGAAAAATCTAGTAAAAGTACCGCTTCCGACAACGAAACTCGTTCTTGATTTATAAGATTACTTTTTAAAATAATTTTTTCGACGATCCAACCGTACGGATGTTAAGAGATATCAATTTTAGTCATGTTAAAAAATTATTAAAAAAAGTTGAAATTCATCTTGCATATCAGGATTAGAAAAATCTAGTAAAAGTACCGTTTCTGACAACGAAACTTGTTCCTGATTTATAAGATTAATTTTTAAAATAATTTTTTCGACGATCCAACCGTACGAATGTTAAGATATATCAATTATAGTCATATTAAAAAATTATTAAAAAAATTGAAATTCATCTTGCATGTCAGGATTAGAAAAATCTAGTAAAATTACCCCTCCCGACAACGAGACTCGTTCCTGATTTATAAGATTAATTTTTGAAATAATTTTTTTGACGATCCAACCGTACGCATGTTAAGATATATCAATTTTAGTCATATGAAAAAATTATTAAAAAATTTGAAATTCATCTTGCATGTCAAGATTAGAAAAATCTAGTAAAAATACCACTCCTAACAATGAGACTCGTTCCTAATTTACAAGATTAATTTTTGAAATGCTTTTTTCAATGATCCAACCGTACGGATGTTATGATATATCAATTTTAGTCATATGAAAAAATTATTAAAAAATTTGAAATCCATCTTGCATGTGAGAATTAGAAAAATCTAGTAAAAGTACCACTCCTGACAAGGAGACTTGTTCCTGATTTACAAAGTTCAATTTTTAAATAATTTTTTCGACGATCCAACCGTATGGATGTTAAGATATATCAATTTTAGTCATATAAAAAAATTATTAAAAAATTTAAAATTCATATTGCATGTCAGGATTAGAAAAGTCTAGTAAAATTACCCCTCCCGACAATGAGACTCGTTCCTGATTTATAAGATTAATTTTTGAAATAATTTTTTCGACGATCTAACCGTACGGATGTTAAGATATATCAATTTTAGTCATATGAAAAAATTATTAAAAAAATTGAAATCCATCTTGCATATCAGGATTAGAAAAATCTAGTAAAAGTACCGCTTCCGACAACGAAACTCGTTCTTGATTTATAAGATTACTTTTTAAAATAATTTTTTCGACGATCCAACCATACGGATGTTAAGAGATATCAATTTTAGTCACATTAAAAAATTATTAAAAAAAGTTGAAATTCATCTTGCATATCAGGATTAGAAAAATCTAGTAAAAGTACCATTTCCGACAACGAAACTCGTTCCTGATTTATAAGATTAATTTTTAAAATAATTTTTTCCACGATCCAACCGTACGGATGTTAAGATATATCAATTATAGTCATATTAAAAAATTATTAAAAAAATTGAAATTCATCTTGCATGTCAGGATTAGAAAAATCTAGTAAAATTACCCCTCCCGACAACGAGACTCGTTCCTGATTTATAAGATTAATTTTTGAAATAATTTTTTTGACGATCCAACCGTACGGATGTTAAGATATATCAATTTTAGTCATATGAAAAAATTATTAAAAAATTTGAAATTCGTCTTGCATGTCAAGATTAGAAAAATCTAGTAAAAATACCACTCCTAACAATGAGACTCGTTCCTAATTTACAAGATTAATTTTTGAAATGATTTTTTCAATGATCCAACCGTACAGATGTTAAGATATATCAATTTTGGTCATATGAAAAAATTATTAAAAAATTTGAAATCCATCTTGCATGTGAGAATTAGAAAAATCTAGTAAAAGTACCACTCCTGACAACGGGACTTGTTCCTGATTTACAAAGTTCAATTTTTAAATAATTTTTTCGACGATCCAACCGTACGGATGTTAAGATATATCAATTTTAGTCATATGAAAAAAATATTAAAAAATTTAAAATTCATCTTGCATGTTAGGATTAGAAAAGTCTAGTAAAATTACCCCTCCCGACAATGAGACTCGTTCCAGATTTATAAGATTAATTTTTAAAATAATTTTTTCGACGATCCAACCGTACGGATGTTAAGATATATCAATTTTAGTCATATGAAAAAATTATTAAAAAATTTGAAATTCATCTTGCATGTCTGAATTAGAAAAATCTTGTAAAAGTACCCCTCCCGACAACGAGACTTGTACCTGATTTACAAAGTTAAATTTTTAAATGATTTTTTCGACGATCCAACCATACGGATGTTAAGATATATCAATTTTAGTCATATAAAAAAAATATTAAAAAATTTAAAATTCATATTGCATGTCAGGATTAGAAAAGTCTACTAAAATTACCCCTCCCGACAATGAGACTCGTTCCTGATTTATAAGATTGATTTTTGAAATAATTTTTTTGACGATCCAACCTTACGGATGTTAAGATATATCAATTTTAGTCATATGAAAAAGATATTAAAAATTTTAAAATTCATATTGCATGTCAGGATTAGAAAAGTCTAGTAAAATTACCCCTCCCGACAATGAGACTCGTTCCTGATTTATAAGATTAATTTTTGAAATAATTTTTTCGACGATCCAACCGTACGGATGTTAAGATATATCAATTTTAGTCATATGAAAAAATTATTAAAAAAAATTGAAATCCATCTTGCATATCAGGATTAGAAAAATCTAGTAAAGGTACCGTTTCCGACAACGAAACTCGTTCCTGATTTATAAGATTAATTTTTAAAATAATTTTTTCAACGATCAAACCGTACGGATGTTAAGATATATCAATTTTAGTCATATTAAAAAATTATTAAAAAAATTGAAATTCATCTTGCATGTCAGGATTAGAAAAATCTAGTAAAATTACCCCTCCCGACAAAGAGACTCGTTCCTGATTTATAATATTAATTTTTGAAATAATTTTTTCGACGAACCAACCATACGGATGTTAAGATATATCAATTTTAGTCATATGAAAAAATTATTAAAAAATTTGAAATTCATCTTGCATGTCTGAATTAGAAAAATCTTGTAAAAGTACCCCTCCCGACAACGAGACTTGTACCTGATTTACAAAGTTAAATTTTTAAATGATTTTTTCGACGATCCAACCATACGGATGTTAAGATAGATCAATTTTAGTCATATAAAAAAATATTAAAAAATTTAAAATTCATATTGCATGTCAGGATTAGAAAAGTCTACTAAAATTACCCCTCCCGACAATGAGACTCGTTCCTGATTTATAAGATTGATTTTTGAAATAATTTTTTTGACGATCCAACCTTACGGATGTTAAGATATATCAATTTTAGTCATATGAAAAAGATATTAAAAATTTTAAAATTCATATTGCATGTCAGGATTAGAAAAGTCTAGTAAAATTACCCCTCCCGACAATGAGACTCGTTCCTGATTTATAAGATTAATTTTTGAAATAATTTTTTCGACGATCCAACCGTACGGATGTTAAGATATATCAATTTTAGTCATATGAAAAAATTATTAAAAAAAATTGAAATCCATCTTGCATATCAGGATTAGAAAAATCTAGTAAAAGTACCATTTCCGACAACGAAACTCGTTCCTGATTTATAAGATTAATTTTTAAAATAATTTTTTCAACGATCAAACCGTACGGATGTTAAGATATATCAATTTTAGTCATATTAAAAAATTATTAAAAAAATTGAAATTCATCTTGCATGTCAGGATTAGAAAAATCTAGTAAAATTACCCCTCCCGACAAAGAGACTCGTTCCTGATTTATAATATTAATTTTTGAAATAATTTTTTCGACGAACCAACCATACGAATGTTAAGATATATCAATTTTAGTCATATGAAAAAATTATTAAAAAATTTGAAATTCATCTTGCATGTCAAGATTAGAAAAATCTAGTAAAAATACCACTCCTAACAATGAGACTCGTTCCTAATTTACAAGATTAATTTTTGAAATGATTTTTTCAATGATCAAACCGTACGGATGTTAAGATATATTAATTTTAGTCATATGAAAAAATTATTAAAAAATTTGAAATCCATCTTGCATGTCAGAATTAGAAAAATCTAGTAAAAGTACCACTCCCGACAACGAGACTTGTTCCTGATTTACAAAGTTCAATTTTTAAATGATTTTTTCGACGATCTAACCGTACGGATGTTAAGATATATCAATTTTAGTCATATTAAAAAATTATTAAAAAATTTGAAATCCATCTTGCATGTCTGAATTAGAAAAATCTAGTAAAAGTACCACTCCCGACAACGAGACTTGTTCCTGATTTACAAAGTTCAATTTTTAAATGATTTTTTCGAAGATCCAACCGTACGGATGTTAAGATATATCAATTATAGTCATATGAAAAAAATATTAAAAAATTTAACATTCATATTGCATGTCAGGATTAGAAAAGTCTGGTAAAATTACACCTCCCGAAAATGAGACTCGTTCCTGATTTATAAGATTAATTTTTGAAATAATTTTTTCGACGATCCAACCGCATGGATGTTAAGATATATCAATTTTAGTCATATGAAAAAAATATTAAAAAATTTAAAATTCATATTGCATGTGAGGATTAGAAAAGTCTACTAAAATTACCCCTCCCGACAATGAGACTCGTTCCTGATTTATAAGATTAATTGTAAGTCATATGTCATAGCCTATTTGTATATTCGAGGATTCAACTCAACTCAAATAAGAATGTAATAAGTAAATAGTGGATCGACCGTCAGAGAGATCTCGCAAAGTAATATATGTCAAAGGATTCAGAGACAATGTTCATCTACAGACTTGAGGAGTTAATTCACTGGAAGAAGTTCAAGAAGTTGATCATGCCTCAGTGATATAAATCAAGATCGTGGATTTAATCAAGTGACAGAGATCTCGTCAGGGTATCAATAAATTACAAGGATTTAATCTGAAGAAAATCAGAGTATCAAAGTCAACACATGAAGAAACGTCACGGAAGTTAGTCACTCATGAACCAGACAATACATCGAGTGTCAACGTTGAAGTGGTGGAATTGATTCATAATTTTCAGTGATTTTTAGAAGATTTGCAGAAGAATGGTTGCTGCTCAAGACTAGAATTAATTCTCTATTAATTAATTAAGTCATCTAATTTAATTAAGAAAATAAATTATATCTGTGAAGAATAATTTATTTATTAATTGAATTAATTGATTAATTAATTCTGAATTAATTTTAGGAATTTTCAGAATTTAAATTGGATTAAAATTCATTTAAATTCAGCAAGTCAAACTGATTGTACTAGTATGACAATCGGTATGACAATCAATAGTCATACCGAAAGTCATGCTAGTACAAACAATAGTCTCACCGAAAGTTACACTGGGAGGAGGATTGTCATGCTAGTTCATTCTGATTGTCATGCTAGTTCATTCAGATTGTCTTGCTAGTTCAATCCATTGTCCTACCGATTGTCTTGCTGAGCTCAGGATTGTCTTGCCAGTTCAATTCTATTCTGTTGATTAAAAAGAAGCAGACAATCAGCAGTTCTTTTTTATCCATCCAATACACAAGTAAAAAAGGAGAACACAGAAAGCAAAAGCAGCCGCCTCTGAAACATTCCATTTTTCATCTGCTTAATTCAAGATCACATTTCTAGATTGTAAAGTTAAATCCAATCAACTAGAAATCTTTATCTTGTTCTTGTGTAACAATCTAGCGGATCAAAATCCCTAGAACTTAATCTCAAATCGCGTTTAGCATTTGATTCTAATTATTGCAAAAATAGAAAAAGTTCATATCGAATTTATTCTAGATTTGTGATAATTGATTTGAGATTAATACCTTGTAATCGATACAGTTGTTGTAACACCTTTCAAGTTTAATAATATTTTTATTTAACTTGAATTTTGTTTCACATTTTTTTATTCCACATTTATTCGATTATTTGGTAACATTTGTATTCAACCCCCCCTTCTACAAACACATTGGGACCCAACAATTGGTATCAGAGCCTTCTGATTAACGAACAAATCAAGATCCTAGACTTTTGTGATTTTTCAACTCCTTGAATTTTTATTTATTCAAAAATTCATAATGACTTCACATAAAGTTGGAACCGTTAAAATTCCACAATTTGATAAAGAGAATTATATCATGTGGAAGAAGAAGATGCTATTATTTTTACAAGTTGCAAATCCCAAATATTCAAACTTGTTAAAGAAGGGTATAAAAACTCCGATGGTTATTGAACCGGAGGTAATAATAGATGGTGTGGTGACTACTAAAGCTAGAACCTATCCAAAAGAGCCTGAAGATTTTACTCCTGCTGAGAAGGAAGAAGCCTCCTTGGATGCCAGCCTTCAATTAATATTAATTGATTCCCTTGATCCCTTGATGAACAGACATGTGATGAACTGTAAAAATTCCAAACACATGTGGGAAACTATTGAGGTGATTAATGAAGGCACAGAGGAAGTTAGGGAGAACAAGTTGGAAATCCTAATCTCTGAATATGAACATTTCAAATCAAATCCAGGAGAAGGAATTACTGAAGTGTTTGAGAGGTACAATGCGTTGATCAACAACCTGAACATCAATGGAAAGTATTATTCAATCAGGGAGGTCAACAAAAAGTTCCTTTTAACACTGCCAGCTCATTTTGAACATAGAATCACTGCCATTAGAGAAGCTAGAGATCTGAGTGAGATTTCTTTGGACAGGCTCTATGGAGTGTTAAAAACCTATGAGTTGGAGCAGATTCAACAGAAGGAAGTCTACGGGAATGATAGAATGGTCAGCACATCTACTGCACTTGTAGCTGAAGGTCAACAACAACAACAAACTCAACAGTTAGAAAGAATGGTACAGTTTTCCAAGGGTGAGGAAAATGAGCTAGTAGCAGAATATGATCCTCCTACTACAAATCAATCAAGTGATGATTTTTATTCCTTGGAAGAGCTGGAGCAATTGGAAGATGAATCAATGGCCCAAATTGTCAAGAGATTCTCCCATGTCAGATTCAGGAGGAATCCCAAGCTTAAGTACAAGTCCAACTACAACAAATTCCAGAAAGGTGGATCTTCATCCTCTAACACCAGCAGTGGTGGGTACAAAATAGGGATGGTTGATCGAAGCACCATTAGATGCTATAACTGCAATGAGTTGGGACACTTTGCCACAGAATGTAGGAAGCCAAAGCAAGTAAGAAAGAACTCTGAAAGGGCTTATCTGGCAAAGGGAAGAAGCTGGGATGATACTGACAGTGAAGATGAAGATGAAGGAAATCTTGCTCTTATGGCTATTGATGGAAAAGCTTCATCGTCAAGAATAGAGGTAAAACTTTCTGATGCTGAAATGGTTTATCATCTAAGAGGTAACTTAGATTGTGCACGTCGTGATAATGAACTGTTAAGTTTACAGATCACAGACCTTGAGAAAGAGGTCAATGAATTAAGACTTGTGCACATTAATCAAGACAAATTAAAAGAACAGGTATCTTTTCTAGAGAATAGAGTTGACTGTTATAGAAAACTCGAAACTATTCTCAAAGACAAGATCACCGGTCTTGAGACTAAGGTTAGAGCCTACTTCAATTCTTGTTCGAAGGCTAAAGAGTTCTACAGTAAGCAAGCTGTTAATCAAACATCTGGAATAGGTTATGATTACAATGCTGCTATTGGAGAATTAGGCATAAACTCCCCTCCTCATGTATGTGCTAAAGGGAGGGAAGTACCACATGTGCTTAAGGGTGTTGATGAACCCCTCTATAAAGCATCAATTGCTGAACCATTTGATGCGACCTCTTCTGTTATTCAAGAAGAAATATGTGCTGAGGATCATGCTTATGAGAAGATTGTTTCCAAGTCAAGTGAGTCGAAAGTTCCAGTCAAAGTTGTGAAAGCAACTGAGACTAACTCAGACACACATGAGTTGGATAACAATAATGCCACGTCTACCATGCATAAATTGCCTGCTGTTAATCACTCTCATAAAGCATGTGGTGTTGCTAAGTGTATGTCTTGTGCTTTTAATATGATGTATGCTTATTTTAATGGTAAGCATGTGTCTAATGATAAGACTACTCCTCGTCAGCATGTGAATAACATGAAGCATGATAGGTCTAAGACTGCTAGTCCTTCTAAGGCTAGAAAGGAGACATTTGTGCCTAAGCTTAAACAGAAATTTGTTAAGGCTGTTTACAAGGTCAAATGTTCAGTCATTGAGAAAGTTGAGACAATTAAAATTAAAAATGTTGTTTTGCCTGACAAAGGACAATTCTACAAGTATGCCGGGCCCAACCAAGTTTGGGTTCCGAAGAAGGTCTAATCCATTTGTAGTGCAGGGCATTAAACAAGTATAACCGGTAGTGTGGATTCTTGACAGTGGATCATCAAGACATATGACCGGAGATAGAGCCCTGCTATCAAATGTGGTTGAGAAAGCTGGCCCCATGGTTACCTTTGGAGATAACAGCAAAGGTTTATCTGAGGGATATGGCTGTTTGCAAGCTGGGAATGTTATCATTGTAATTTTGTATATTGTGCTAGGTTATTATCAGGAAGCAGTATCTAACATATAGCACTAGTGACGAGACTTGAGAATATTATGACATATCAGGCACCTGATGCACATTACACTTGGAATTGGACTCTAGTAAGATGTGTACAAGTGTACTTCTGATTGGTGAGTTAAAAGAGGAAGTCAGTGCACCACAGTTCATGGACTTTGCAGCTGCAGATCTATTGGACTATGCAATCTCTTCTTCACAATCTCACTTCAGGTTGGTATGAACTAGTATACTGCTCAAGCAATCGTCAAGGACATGGTATGGCACTCTAACTGCAGTTACAATTTTATATGAATAAGTAGAGTCGTCATATTTATAACTATCTTATCACTAAGCACAATCATATTGTTTTATATGTGCAGTGGTATATTAATAATGCAACATAATAATTAGTATCTAAAGTACTTGACAAGTATCGGTCAATGATATGTTGTTAACATTATGTTGCAGATATTTGTAAGCTTTTGACATGAATGAGAATTACTTAGACTTTACCCTAAGTGATCAATATTTTATCAAAAACTCATTCATATTGAAAAACAAAAATTAAACTTCTTTCTACATTAGTGATTTCTTATTTCATGTAAAATCTTTTGAAATCACTATTGTAAATCATTTTCTCTCTATTACCATATATTCTGTGTTACAGGTTCAGTCTCCATTGACTTTCTTTCATTGACAGTCATGAGGTTGAAAACCCACAACGTCTATCCCAGACTGTAAAGACAAACACAAAAACAGAACCAACCAACACTCTCTTACCAAAAAAAATGTAGTATGAATGAGCGTGAGGGAGATAGTGCCTAGTGCACCACATAAGGAAGGTTCTGTAGTCAACCCAGTAGCTCTGTCTCCTACATAGATGAGTAGTATTTAAACCGAGACAACTGCTAGCCCCCATACATCTTCTCAAAAAGATGTAATGGCTGAAAAGGCACAAAAACAGTTACTAGATTCATTCTCTCAACAGGGTGAGTCTATTGAATTTTTCCTGTCGGCCAAGGTATCCGATGTAGTGTCACCACTTCAAACATAATCAATTCTTGATGCACAAGGAGAGGTTACACACACAAAGGATGAGTTGACGGAAACAAGAGTTTCGACCATTTTAAGGTCAGATTCGATTGTTCAAGGTTCGTTAGTGGACCAATTGCCTTTACAGGTGTTAGGAGAGGATACTGATCCAAAAGCCATATGTCAGTGGTCAGTGTCTACCTCCCCAGGCTTAAATCCCCTGGATGCATCTGCGGATAGTGGATCTGACATAGGTGCAGATCGGCAACTTGTTGACAATGATTCAGATATTACCTGATAAGTCACAAGGAAATGTCTTCACAGACATTAGAAGGGAACTTTGATCTTTATGCTAAATTCGTTGGATCATTGTTTACCTTCCCAGAATTCAAATCTGGAACCCTAAAAGGGAAACTAGCAACTTGTAGATTATGACTCAGATTTATCTGACGAGTTTAACAAGGATGGGGATTTGTGAACTCCCATTGCACCACCTGTGACCTCCTTAAGGATGGCTAAGGTGATTTTCCTTGCAGGTACAGCTGATTTTTGGAGCTATGAGAGAAGAGTGATACACTTGTGAGAATGAGTGTAAACACGAGTGGAGAGAAGAGTGAAACACATGTGAGGTACACTAAAACACAATCACACACTCACAGTGAGGAAGAAAGAGAAACTACTTGTTATTTCTTTTCCATCCAAGTGAAATATGAGAACTCCTTCAGACGACGGCATACATTCCTTCTTTAAGGGGGAGATAAAAGCTTAAGTAATAGTTTGGAGGATTCCTCAACTAAGGGGGAGAAATAGCAGGGAGGAAGAAAAAGATCCTACATGTACACTACACCACACCATTGTTGTTTGTAACTACGGATCCTATTGTACGGGAGAGGTGGTAAACACAAGGTGATTTTATATTTCAAGGCGGCTGCTCTTTTGTTCTTGACTTGTGTGGATGATAGATTGATATGCTGCTTCTCTGCTTCTATTTAAATCAACAAAACCAATAGAATTGACTTGGCATGACAATCCTATAGCTGGCAAGACTTTCGGTAGGACAATTGAATGAACTAGCAAGACAATCTGAATGAACTAGCATGACAATCAGAATGAACTAGCATGACAATCAGAATGAACTAGCAAGACAATCATCCTCCTAGAGTAACTTTCGGTATGACAATGGAAAATGGCCTAGCATGACAATCGGTATGACAATCCTGATTGTCATGCTAGTTCATTTTCAATTGTCTTGCTGATTTAATGCTTGAATTTAATCCAATTAAGCTTCTGAAAATTCCTAAAATTCCTAGAATTAATTCAGAATTAATTAATCAATTAATTCAATTAATAAATAAATTATTCTTCGCAGATATAATTTATTTTCTTAATTAAATTAGATGACTTAATTAATTAATAGAGAATTAATTCTAGTCTTGAGCAGCAACCATTCTTCTGCAAATCTTCTGAAAATCACTGAAAATTATGACTAACTTCCGTGACGTTTCTTCATGTCTTGACTCTGACACTTTGATTTTCTTCAGATTAAATCCTTGTAATTAATTGATACTCTGACTAGATCTTTGTCACTTGATTAAATCCACGATCTTGATTTATATCACTGAGGCATGATCAACTTCTTGAACTTCTTCCAGTGAATTACCTCCTCAAGTCTGTAGATGAACCTTGTTTCTGAATCCTTTGACAGATATTATTTTGCGAGATCTCTCTGACGGTCAATCCACTATTTACTTATTACATTCTTATTTGAGTTGAGTTGAATCCTCGAATATACAAATAGGCTATGACATATGACTTACAATCTCCCCCTATTTGTTTGTTAGACAATAACACACAAATACCTAGAGGATAACTCAACTAACAAATAAGAAAAAGATATAAACATACATGCAAAGTAAATAGTAGAAAAGTTCTGGACTAGATTTAACATTTTCCAGATTCCAAGTAGATGTTCCTCTAGACTGAACATATCTTCAAGTAGTTCCATCTTCATTTGTACAACCACATTTCCTGTTGAGAAGCCCATATCTCTTGCTTCTCCCCCTATGAGAATCAACTGGTTAAAGAAGATCACCTTCGTTTTACCACCTCTCCCGTACAATAGGATCCGCAGATAAAAACCAATGGTTCTCCTCTAACAGCTTCTTCCCTTATCAGAAAATCACCTTGTGTTTACCACCTCTCCCGTACAATAGGATCCGTAGTTACAAACAACAATGGTGTGGTGTAGTGTACATGTAGGATCTTTTTCTTCCTCCCTGCTATTTCTCCCCCTTAGTTGAGGAATCCTCCAAACTATTACTTAAGCTTTTATCTCCCCCTTAAAGAAGGAATGTATGCCGTCGTCTGAAGGAGTTCTCATATTTCACTTGGATGGAAAAGAAATAACAAGTAGTTTCTCTTTCTTCCTCACTGTGAGTGTGTGATTGTGTTTTAGTGTACCTCACATGTGTTTCACTCTTCTCTCCACTCGTGTTTACACTCATTCTTATTTGAGTTGAGTTGAATCCTCGAATATACAAATAGGCTATGACATATGACTAGATCTCTGTCACTTGATTAAATCCACGATCTTGATTTATATCACTGAGGCATGATCAACTTCTTGAACTTCTTCCAGTGAATTACCTCCTCAAGTCTGTAGATGAACCTTGTTTCTGAATCCTTTGACAGATATTATTTTGCGAGATCTCTCTGACGGTCAATCCACGCCATTGTTGTTTGTAACTACGGATCCTATTGTACGGGAGAGGTGGTAAACACAAGGTGATTTTCTGATAAGGGAAGAAGCTGTTAGAGGAGAACCATTGGTTTTTATCTGCGGATCCTATTGTACGGGAGAGGTGGTAAAACGTGTTGGGTTCCGAAGGCATAAAACGCAGCGGATAAACGTAAATAAAACAAAAATTCGAAACCCAAAAACAGGATCCATGTATAATTATGGGCAGATTATGGAGATAACGAATCATACCTTTCAAGAGATTAACTTTTACGAACTCAACGGAGATCCTAGCTATCACGCTTTGTGTCTACCTCTCGGAGAAACACCTCTATGGTATCCACACGAGCACCTTCAAGAACGTCTCACGAACTTGACTACGGAATGGATGTACTAGCCTCCTTCTTGACGATCTGAATTGCCTCTGCCTCTCTTTGCTGCTAGGGTTTTCTTAAAAAACGTTCAAGCCTCTTTAACCTCTCATTATCTATTTATAATGACTGATTAAAAAGGCCCATAATAGCAAAGCCCAACCCTAGTAGGTATTGGATTAAATAATAAAAACGAATTTCTATTATTTAATTAATAACTAAGTCATACTTAATTATTATGGGCAAAAACATTCCTTTTAATTCGAATTTATATTATCTCAATTAAGTCTTACTTAATTATAATAAAATTCAAATAATCATCAATTAATTTAAATCCATAATTTAAATTAACTATTCCATTAAGTGCTCTATTTGTGCGACCCTATAGGCTATTATTTAATTGGCAATAATTTTATTCTCTAATAAAATTATAAACAATGAGCGGTATCTAGTAATACATCATTGTTACCCAATTAAACAATAATTAAATCGTGATTAGATAAAACCTTTCGTGATTAATGTTTTTTCGTGTAATATAATCCCTTTAACCATACATATTATAGATTAAACTCGAGGCATGTATTTAGTCATCCTCTTCAACATTTAATCTGGGTTTACTTGATGCATGAGTAGATTATTGAAACAAATCATTATTTGAGCATGGCCATGCTTTTATAATCTCACTCAATCAAGAGGCCAATAATATCTCTCCTAATTATAGGAGGGTTAAATCCTTTATCTATCATTCATATTTCTCATACGACTCATGATATACCCGATGTCCACTTTTATCATCACCTGATCAAAAGTAACTTTTAATGTAGTCAAAGTATATTAATCCTCGTATAGAAATATAATGATTTCAAGTCAAAGGATCGTTACACCATTATCACTGTGAGTCTTTCTTATGACTTTATTAAACATGAAGAATCTCACTGTGGGTCTGTCCAGTACCATGTACTCTCACATGTACCTATGTATTGACTTCAGTATCCCCATACTTATAACCAATGAGATGTGGTTATCTTGTCAAACAACATACTAGTCTATCTATGTATTATTATTGTCCTATATAATAATACTCGACTAGGGACCTTTAAGAATATGATATATTATATAATCTCAAGTTCAAGTCATGTACTTAAACTATACAATTTGTATCATGATTCTAAGGACATTTATTATGCTAACAAAATATTGCAGTAATTAAGGTCATAATAAATAAATTTATTGAATGATCAACTGACATAAAGATAAAAGAATAATGTATTGCCTCTAGGGCACCTACACTAACAAAACGAAGGTGATCTTCTTTAACCAGTTGATTCTCATAGGGGGAGAAGCAAGAGATATGGGCTTCTCAACAGGAAATGTGGTTGTACAAATGAAGATGGAACTACTTGAAGATATGTTCAGTCTAGAGGAACATCTACTTGGAATCTGGAAAATGTTAAATCTCATCCAGAACTTTTCTGCTATTTACTTTGCATGTATGTTTATATCTTTTTCTTATTTGTTAGTTGAGTTATCCTCTAGGTATTTGTGTGTTATTGTCTAACAAACAAATAGGGGGAGATTGTAAGTCATATGTCATAGCCTATTTGTATATTCGAGGATTCAACTCAACTCAAATAAGAATGTAATAAGTAAATAGTGGATCGACCGTCAGAGAGATCTCGCAAAGTAATATATGTCAAAGGATTCAGAGACAATGTTCATCTACAGACTTGAGGAGTTAATTCACTGGAAGAAGTTCAAGAAGTTGATCATGCCTCAGTGATATAAATCAAGATCGTGGATTTAATCAAGTGACAGAGATCTCGTCAGGGTATCAATAAATTACAAGGATTTAATCTGAAGAAAATCAGAGTATCAAAGTCAACACATGAAGAAACGTCACGGAAGTTAGTCACTCATGAACCAGACAGTACATCGAGTGTCAACGTTGAAGTGGTGGAATTGATTCATAATTTTCAGTGATTTTCAGAAGATTTGCAGAAGAATGGTTGCTGCTCAAGACTAGAATTAATTCTCTATTAATTAATTAAGTCATCTAATTTAATTAAGAAAATAAATTATATCTGCGAAGAATAATTTATTTATTAATTGAATTAATTGATTAATTAATTCTGAATTAATTCTAGGAATTTTAGGAATTTTCAGAAGTTTAATTGGATTAAATTCAAGCATTAAATCAGCAAGACAATTGAAAATGAACTAGCATGACAATCAGGATTGTCATACCGATTGTCATGCTAGGCCATATTCAATTGTCACACCGAAAGTTACATCAGGAGGATGATTGTCTTGCTAGTTCATTCTGATTGTCATGCTAGTTCATTCAGATTGTCTTGCTAGTTCATTCAATTGTCCTACCGAAAGTCTTGCAAGCTTAAAGGATTGTCATTCCAATTCAATTAAATCAGCTGATTGATTAAATAGAAGCAGAGAAGCAGCATATCATTTTTAACTCAATCAAAATACAAGAACAACAAGCAAGCAGCCGCCTCTGAAAAATATCATTCTTCATCTGCAGAAATTCAAGATCAATTTCTAGTTTGTTAATGTTAAATCCAAACCACTAGAATTATTTATCTTGTTCTTGTGTAACAATCTAGCGGATTAAAATCCCTAGAACTTAATCTCAAATCGCGTTTAGCATTTGATTCTAATTATTGCAAAAATAGAAAAAGTTCATGTCGAATTTATTCTAGATTTGTGATAATTGATTTGAGATTAATACCTTGTAATCGATACAGTTGTTGTAACACCTTTCAAGTTTAATAATATTTTTATTTAACTTGAATTTTGTTTCACATTTTTTATTCCGCATTTAATTCGATTATTCGGTACTGTTTGTATTCAACCCCCCCTTCTACAAACACATTGGGACCTAACATTAATTTTTGAAATAATTTTTTTGACGATCCAACCTTACGGATGTTAAGATATATCTATTTTAGTCATACGAAAAAATTATTATAAAAAATTGAAATCCATATTGCATATGAGGATTAGAAAAATCTAGTAAAAGTACCGCTTCCGACAACGAAACTCGTTCTTGATTTATAAGATTACATTTTAAAATAAATTTTTCGACGATCCAACCGTACGGATATTAAGATATATCAATTTTACTCATATTAAAAAATTATTAAAAAAAGTTAAAATTCATCTTGCATATCAGGATTAGAAAAATCTAGTAAAAGTACCGTTTCCGACAACGAAACTCGTTCCTGATTTATAAGATTAAATTTTAAAATAATTTTTTCAACGATCCAACCGTACGGATGTTAAGATATATCAATTTTAGTCATATTAAAAAATTATTAAAAAAATTGAAATTCATCTTGCATGTCAAGATTAGAAAAATCTAGTAAAAATACTCCTCCCGACAAATAGACTCGTTCCTGATTTATAAGATTAATTTTTGAAATGATTTTTTCGAAGAACCAACCATACAGATGTTAAGATATATCAATTTTAGTCATATGAAAAAATTATTAAAAAATTTGAAATTCATCTTGCATGTTAAGATTAGAAAAATCTAGTAAAAATACCACTCCTAACAATGAGACTCGTTCCTAATTTACAAGATTAATTTTTGAAATGATTTTTTCAATGATCAAACCATACAGATGTTAAGATATATCAATTTTAGTCATATGAAAAAATTATTAAAAAATTTGAAATCCATCTTGCATGTCAGAATTAGAAAAATCTAGTAAAAGTACCACTCCCGACAACGAGACTTGTTCCTGATTTACAAAGTTCAATTTTTAAATGATTTTTTCGACGATCTAACCATACGGATGTTAAGATATATCAATTTTAGTCATATTAAAAAATTATTAAAAAATTTGAAATCCATCTTGCATGTCTGAATTAGAAAAATCTAGTAAAAGTACCACTCCCGACAACGAGACTTGTTCCTGATTTACAAAGTTCAATTTTTAAATGATTTTTTCGACGATCCAACCGTACGGATGTTAAGATATATCAATTTTAGTAATAGTGAAAAATTATTAAAAAAATTGAAATTCATCTTGCATGTCAAGATTAGAAAAATCTAGTAAAATTACCCCTCCCAACAACGAGACTCGTTCCTGATTTATAAGATTACTTTTTGAAATAATTTTTTCGACGATCCAACCATACGGATGTTAAGATATATCAATTTTAGTCATATGAAAAAATTATTAAAAAATTTGAAATTCATCTTGCATGTCAAGATTAGAAAAATCTAGTAAAAATACCACTCCTAACAATGAGACTCGTTCCTAATTTACAAGATTAATTTTTGAAATGATTTTTTCAATGATCAAACCGTACGGATGTTAAGATATATCAATTTTAGTCATATGAAAAAATTATTAAAAAATTTGAAATCCATCTTGCATGTCAGAATTAGAAAAATCTAGTAAAAGTACCACTCCCGACAACGAGACTTGTTCCTGATTTATAAAGTTCAATTTTTAAATGATTTTTTCGACGATCTAACCGTACGGATGTTAAGATATATCAATTTTAGTCATATGAAAAAATTATTAAAAAAATTGAAATCCATCTTGTATATCAGGATTAGAAAAATCTAGTAAAATTACCGCTTCCGACAACGAAACTCGTTCTTGATTTATAAGATTACTTTTTAAAATAATTTTTTCGACGATTCAACCGTACGGATGTTAAGAGATATCAATTTTAGTCATATTAAAAAATTATTAAAAAAAGTTGAAATTCATCTTGCATATGAGGATTAGAAAAATCTAGTAAAAGTACCGTTTCCGACAACGAAACTCGTTCCTGATTTATAAGATTAATTTTTAAAATAATTTTTTCGACGATCCAACCGTACGGATGTTAAGATATATCAATTATAGTCATATTAAAAAATTATTAAAAAAATTGAAATTCATCTTGCATGTCAGGATTAGAAAAATCTAGTAAAATTACCCCTCCCGACAACGAGACTCGTTCCTGATTTATAAGATTAATTTTTGAAATAATTTTTTCGATGATCCAACCATACGGATGTTAAGATATATCAATTTTAGTCATATAAAAAAATTATTAAAAAATTTGAAATTCATCTTGCATGTCAAGATTAGAAAAATCTAGTAAAAATACCACTCCTAACAATGAGACTCGTTCCTAATTTACAAGATTAATTTTTGAAATGATTTTTTCAATGATCCAACCGTACGGATGTTAAGATATATCAATTTTAGTCATATGAAAAAATTATTAAAAAATTTGAAATCCATCTTGCATGTGAGAATTAGAAAAATCTAGTAAAAGTACCACTCCTGACAACGAGACTTGTTCCTGATTTACAAAGTTTAATTTTTAAATGATTTTTTCGACGATCCAACCGTACGGATGTTAAGATATATCAATTTTAGTAATAGTAAAAAATTATTAAAAAAATTGAAATTCATCTTGCATGTCAAGATTAGAAAAATCTAGTAAAAGTACCACTCCCGACAACGAGACTCGTTCCTGATTTATAAGATTACTTTTTGAAATAATTTTTTCGACGATCCAACCATACGGATCTTAAGATATATCAATTTTAGTCATTTGAAAAAATTATTAAAAAATTTGAAATTCATCTGGCATGTCAAGATTAGAAAAATCTAGTAAAAATACCACTCCTAACAATGAGACTCGTTCCTAATTTACAAGATTAATTTTTGAAATGATTTTCTCAATCATTAAACCGTACGGATGTTAAGATATATCAATTTTAGTCATATGAAAAAATTATTAAAAAATTTGAAATCCATCTTGCATGTCAAAATTAGAAAAATCTAGTAAAAGTACCACTCCCGACAACGAGACTTGTTCCTGATTTACAAAGTTCAATTTTTAAATGATTTTTTTGACGATCTAACCGTACGGATGTTAAGATATATCAATTTTAGTCATAAGAAAAAATTATTAAAAAAATTGAAATCCATCTTGCATATCAGGATTAGAAAAATTTAGTAAAATTACCGCTTCCGACAACGAAACTCGTTCTTGATTTATAAGATTACTTTTTAAAATAATTTTTTCGACGATCCAACCGTACGGATGCTAAGAGATATCAATTTTAGTCATATTAAAAAATTATTAAAAAAAGTTGAAATTCATCTTGCATATGAGGATTAGAAAAATCTAGTAAAAGTACCGTTTCCCACAACGAAACTCGTTCCTGATTTATAAGATTAATTTTTCAAATAATTTTTTCGACGATCCAACCGTACGGATGTTAAGATATATCAATTATAGTCATATTAAAAAATTATTAAAAAAATTGAAATTCATCTTGCATGTCAGGATTAGAAAAATCTAGTAAAATTACCCCTCCCGACAACGAGACTCGTTCCTGATTTATAAGATTAATTTTTGAAATAATTTTTTCGATGATCCAACCATACGGATGTTAAGATATATCAATTTTAGTCATATGAAAAAATTATTAAAAAATTTGAAATTCATCTTGCATGTCAAGATTAGAAAAATCTAGTAAAAATACCACTCCTAACAATGAGACTCGTTCCTAATTTACAAGATTAATTTTTGAAATGATTTTTTCAATGATCCAACCGTACGGATGTTAAGATATATCAATTTTAGTCATATGAAAAAATTATTAAAAAATTTGAAATCCATCTTGCATGTGAGAATTAGAAAAATCTAGTAAAAGTACCACTCCTGACAACGAGACTTGTTCCTGATTTACAAAGTTTAATTTTTAAATGATTTTTTCGACGATCCAACCGTACGGATGTTAAGATATATCAATTTTAGTAATAGTAAAAAATTATTAAAAAAATTGAAATTCATCTTGCATGTCAAGATTAGAAAAATCTAGTAAAATTACCCCTCCCAACAACGAGACTCGTTCCTGATTTATAAGATTACTTTTTGAAATAATTTTTTCGACGATCCAACCATACGGATGTTAAGATATATCAATTTTAGTCATCATATGAAAAAAATATTAAAAAATTTGAAATTCATCTTGCATGTCAAGATTAGAAAAATCTAGTAAAAATACCACTCCTAACAATGAGACTCGTTCCTAATTTACAAGATTAATTTTTGAAATGATTTTTTCAATGATCCAACCGTACGGATGTTAAGATATATCAATTTTAGTCATATGAAAAAATTATTAAAAAATTTGAAATCCATCTTGCATGTCAGAATTAGAAAAATCTAGTAAAAGTACCATTCCCGACAACGAGACTTGTTCCTGATTTACAAAGTTCAATTTTTAAATGATTTTTTCGACGATCCAACCGTACGGATGTTAAGATATATCAATTTTAGTCATATGAAAAAATTATTAAAAAATTTGAAATCCATCTTGCATGTCTGAATTAGAAAAATCTAGTAAAAGTACCACTCCCGACAACGAGACTTGTTCCTGATTTACAAAGTTCAATTTTTAAATGATTTTTTCGAAGATCCAACCATACGGATGTTAAGATATATCAATTATAGTCATATGAAAAAAATATTAAAAAATTTAACATTCATATTGCATGTCAGGATTAGAAAAGTCTAGTAAAATTACCCCTCCCGAAAATGAGACTCATTCCTGATTTATAAAATTAATTTTTGAAATAATTTTCTCGACGATCCAACCGTACGGATGTTAAGATATATCAATTTTAGTCATATGAAAAAATTATTAAAAAAATTGAAATCCATCTTGCATGTTTGAATTAGAAAAATCTAGTAAAAGTACCACTCCCCACAACGAGACTTGTTCCTGATTTACAAAGTTCAATTTTGAAATGATTTTTTCGACGATCCAACCATACGGATGTTAAGATATATCAATTTTAGTCATATGAAAAAAATATTAAAAAATTTAAAATTCATATTGCATGTCAGGATTAGAAAAGTCTAGTAAAATTACCCCTCCCGACAATGAGACTCGTTCCTGATTTATAAGATTAATTTTTGAAATAATTTTTTCGACGATCCAACCGTACGGATGTTAAGATATATCAATTTTAGTCATATGAAAAAATTATTAAAAAAAATTGAAATCCATCTTGCATATCAGGATTAGAAAAATCTAGTAAAAGTACCGCTTCCGACAACGAAACTCGTTCGTGATTTATAAGATTACTTTTTAAAATAATTTTTTCGACGATCCAACCGTACAGATGTTAAGAGATATCAATTTTTGTCATATTAAAAAATTATTAAAAAAAGTTGAAATTCATCTTGGATATGAGGATTAGAAAAATCTAGTAAAAGTACCGTTTCCGAAAACAAAACTCGTTCCTGATTTATAAGATTAATTTTTAAAATAATTTTTTCGACGATCCAACCGTACGGATGTTAAGATATATCAATTATAGTCATATTAAAAAATTATTAAAAAAATTGAAATTCATCTTGCATGTCAGGATTAGAAAAATCTAGTAAAATTACCCCTCCCGACAACGAGACTCGTTCCTGATTTATAAGATTAATTTTTGAAATAATTTTTTCGATTATCCAACCATACGGATGTTAAGATATATCAATTTTAGTCATATGAAAAAATTATTAAAAAATTTGAAATTCATCTTGCATGTCAAGATTAGAAAAATCTAGTAAAAATATCACTCCTAACAATGAGACTCGTTCCTAATTTACAAGATTAATTTTTGAAATGATTTTTTCAATGATCCAACCGTACGGATGTTAAGATATATCAATTTTAGTCATATGAAAAAATTATTAAAAAATTTGAAACCCATCTTGCATGTGAGAATTAGAAAAATCTAGTAAAAGTACCACTCCGGACAACGAGACTTGTTCCTGATTTACAAAGTTTAATTTTTAAATGATTTTTTCGACGATCCAACCGTATGGATGTTAAGATATATCAATTTTAGTAATAGTAAAAAATTATTAAAAAATTGAAATTCATCTTGCATGTCAAGATTAGAAAAATCTAGTAAAATTACCCCTCCCAACAACGAGACTCGTTCCTGATTTATAAAGTTAAATTTTTAAATGATTTTTTCGACGATCCAACCATACGGATGTTAAGATATATCAATTTTAGTCATATAAAAAAAATATTAAAAAATTTAAAATTCATATTGCATGTCAGGATTAGAAAAGTCTACTAAAATTACCCCTCCCGACAATGAGACTCGTTCCTGATTTATAAGATTGATTTTTGAAATAATTTTTTTGACGATCCAACCTTACGGATGTTAAGATATATCAATTTTAGTCATATGAAAAAGATATTAAAAATTTTAAAATTCATATTGCATGTCAGGATTAGAAAAGTCTAGTAAAATTACCCCTCCCGACAATGAGACTCGTTCCTGATTTATAAGATTAATTTTTGAAATAATTTTTTCGACGATCCAACCGTACGGATGTTAAGATATATCAATTTTAGTCATATGAAAAAATTATTAAAAAAAATTGAAATCCATCTTGCATATCAGGATTAGAAAAATCTAGTAAAAGTACCGTTTCCGACAACGAAACTCGTTCCTGATTTATAAGATTAATTTTTAAAATAATTTTTTCAACGATCAAACCGTACGGATGTTAAGATATATCAATTTTAGTCATATTAAAAAATTATTAAAAAAATTGAAATTCATCTTGCATGTCAGGATTAGAAAAATCTAGTAAAATTACCCCTCCCGACAAAGAGACTCGTTCCTGATTTATAATATTAATTTTTGAAATAATTTTTTCGACGAACCAACCATACGGATGTTAAGATATATCAATTTTAGTCATATGAAAAAATTATTAAAAAATTTGAAATTCATCTTGCATGTCAAGATTAGAAAAATCTAGTAAAAATACCACTCCTAACAATGAGACTCGTTCCTAATTTACAAGATTAATTTTTGAAATGATTTTTTCAATGATCAAACCGTACGGATGTTAAGATATATCAATTTTAGTCATATGAAAAAATTATTAAAAAATTTGAAATCCATCTTGCATGTCAGAATTAGAAAAATCTAGTAAAAGTACCACTCCCGACAACGAGACTTGTTCCTGATTTACAAAGTTCAATTTTTAAATGATTTTTTCGACGATCTAACCGTACGGATGTTAAGATATATCAATTTTAGTCATATTAAAAAATTATTAAAAAATTTGAAATCCATCTTGCATGTCTGAATTAGAAAAATCTAGTAAAAGTACCACTCCCGACAACGAGACTTGTTCCTGATTTGCAAAGTTCAATTTTTAAAT
Organism: Apium graveolens; assembly: GCF_009905375.1. Taxonomy (NCBI): domain Eukaryota; kingdom Viridiplantae; phylum Streptophyta; class Magnoliopsida; order Apiales; family Apiaceae; genus Apium; species Apium graveolens. The sequence goes on along the minus strand of NC_133648.1, from coordinate 14,118,654 downwards.
GATTTTTTCGAAGATCCAACCGTACGGATGTTAAGATATATCAATTATAGTCATATGAAAAAAATATTAAAAAATTTAACATTCATATTGCATGTCAGGATTAGAAAAGTCTGGTAAAATTACACCTCCCGAAAATGAGACTCGTTCCTGATTTATAAGATTAATTTTTGAAATAATTTTTTCGACGATCCAACCGTATGGATGTTAAGATATATCAATTTTAGTCATATGAAAAAAATATTAAAAAATTTAAAATTCATATTGCATGTGAGGATTAGAAAAGTCTACTAAAATTACCCCTCCCGACAATGAGACTCGTTCCTGATTTATAAGATTAATTTTTGAAATAATTTTTTTGACGATCCAACCTTACGGATGTTAAGATATATCTATTTTAGTCATACGAAAAAATTATTATAAAAAATTGAAATCCATATTGCATATGAGGATTAGAAAAATCTAGTAAAAGTACCGCTTCCGACAACGAAACTCGTTCTTGATTTATAAGATTACATTTTAAAATAAATTTTTCGACGATCCAACCGTACGGATATTAAGATATATCAATTTTAGTCATATTAAAAAATTATTAAAAAAAGTTAAAATTCATCTTGCATATCAGGATTAGAAAAATCTAGTAAAAGTACCGTTTCCGACAACGAAACTCGTTCCTGATTTATAAGATTAAATTTTAAAATAATTTTTTCAACGATCCAACCGTACGGATGTTAAGATATATCAATTTTAGTCATATAAAAAAATTATTAAAAAAATTGAAATTCATCTTGCATGTCAAGATTAGAAAAATCTAGTAAAAATACTCCTCCCGACAAATAGACTCGTTCCTGATTTATAAGATTAATTTTTGAAATGATTTTTTCGACGAACCAACCATACGGATGTTAAGATATATCAATTTTAGTCATATGAAAAAATTATTAAAAAATTTGAAATTCATCTTGCATGTTAAGAATAGAAAAATCTAGTAAAAATACCACTCCTAACAATGAGACTCGTTCCTAATTTACAAGATTAATTTTTGAAATGATTTTTTCAATGATCAAACCATACGGATGTTAAGATATATCAATTTTAGTCATATGAAAAAATTATTAAAAAATTTGAAATCCATCTTGCATGTCAGAATTAGAAAAATCTAGTAAAAGTACCACTCCCGACAACGAGACTTGTTCCTGATTTACAAAGTTCAATTTTTAAATGATTTTTCGACGATCTAACCATACGGATGTTAAGATATATCAATTTTAGTCATATTAAAAAATTATTAAAAAATTTGAAATCCATCTTGCATGTCTGAATTAGAAAAATCTAGTAAAAGTACCACCCCCGACAACGAGACTTGTTCCTGATTTACAAAGTTCAATTTTTAAATGATTTTTTCGACGATCCAACCGTACGGATGTTAAGATATATCAATTTTAGTCATATGAAAAAATTATTAAAAAAAATTGAAATCCATCTTGCATATCAGGATTAGAAAAATCTAGTAAAAGTACCGCTTCCGACAACGAAACTCGTTCGTGATTTATAAGATTACTTTTTAAAATAATTTTTTCGACGATCCAACCGTACAGATGTTAAGAGATATCAATTTTTGTCATATTAAAAAATTATTAAAAAAAGTTGAAATTCATCTTGGATATGAGGATTAGGAAAATCTAGTAAAAGTACCGTTTCCGAAAACGAAACTCGTTCCTGATTTATAAGATTAATTTTTAAAATAATTTTTTCGACGATCCAACCGTACGGATGTTAAGATATATCAATTATAGTCATATTAAAAAATTATTAAAAAAATTGAAATTCATCTTGCATGTCAGGATTAGAAAAATCTAGTAAAATTACCCCTCCCGACAACGAGACTCGTTCCTGATTTATAAGATTAATTTTTGAAATAATTTTTTCGATTATCCAACCATACGGATGTTAAGATATATCAATTTTAGTCATATGAAAAAATTATTAAAAAATTTGAAATTCATCTTGCATGTCAAGATTAGAAAAATCTAGTAAAAATATCACTCCTAACAATGAGACTCGTTCCTAATTTACAAGATTAATTTTTGAAATGATTTTTTCAATGATCCAACCGTACGGATGTTAAGATATATCAATTTTAGTCATATGAAAAAATTATTAAAAAATTTGAAACCCATCTTGCATGTGAGAATTAGAAAAATCTAGTAAAAGTACCACTCCGGACAACGAGACTTGTTCCTGATTTACAAAGTTTAATTTTTAAATGATTTTTTCGACGATCCAACCGTATGGATGTTAAGATATATCAATTTTAGTAATAGTAAAAAATTATTAAAAAATTGAAATTCATCTTGCATGTCAAGATTAGAAAAATCTAGTAAAATTACCCCTCCCAACAACGAGACTCGTTCCTGATTTATAAAGTTAAATTTTTAAATGATTTTTTCGACGATCCAACCATACGGATGTTAAGATATATCAATTTTAGTCATATAAAAAAAATATTAAAAAATTTAAAATTCATATTGCATGTCAGGATTAGAAAAGTCTACTAAAATTACCCCTCCCGACAATGAGACTCGTTCCTGATTTATAAGATTGATTTTTGAAATAATTTTTTTGACGATCCAACCTTACGGATGTTAAGATATATCAATTTTAGTCATATGAAAAAGATATTAAAAATTTTAAAATTCATATTGCATGTCAGGATTAGAAAAGTCTAGTAAAATTACCCCTCCCGACAATGAGACTCGTTCCTGATTTATAAGATTAATTTTTGAAATAATTTTTTCGACGATCCAACCGTACGGATGTTAAGATATATCAATTTTAGTCATATGAAAAAATTATTAAAAAAAATTGAAATCCATCTTGCATATCAGGATTAGAAAAATCTAGTAAAAGTACCGTTTCCGACAACGAAACTCGTTCCTGATTTATAAGATTAATTTTTGAAATAATTTTTTCGACGATCCAACCGTACGGATGTTAAGATATATCAATTTTAGTCATATGAAAAAATTATTAAAAAAAATTGAAATCCATCTTGCATATCAGGATTAGAAAAATCTAGTAAAAGTACCGTTTCCGACAACGAAACTCGTTCCTGATTTATAAGATTAATTTTTAAAATAATTTTTTCAACGATCAAACCGTACGGATGTTAAGATATATCAATTTTAGTCATATGAAAAAATTATTAAAAAAAATTGAAATCCATCTTGCATATCAGGATTAGAAAAATCTAGTAAAAGTACCGTTTCCGACAACGAAACTCGTTCCTGATTTATAAGATTAATTTTTAAAATAATTTTTTCAACGATCAAACCGTACGGATGTTAAGATATATCAATTTTAGTCATATTAAAAAATTATTAAAAAATTTGAAATTCATCTTGCATGTCATATTAAAAAATCTAGTAAAAATATCACTCCTAACAATGAGACTCGTTCCTAATTTACAAGATTAATTTTTGAAATGATTTTTTCAATGATCCAACCGTACGGATGTTAAGATATATCAATTTTAGTCATATGAAAAAATTATTAAAAAATTTGAAACCCATCTTGCATGTGAGAATTAGAAAAATCTAGTAAAAGTACCACTCCGGACAACGAGACTTGTTCCTGATTTACAAAGTTTAATTTTTAAATGATTTTTTCGACGATCCAACCGTATGGATGTTAAGATATATCAATTTTAGTAATAGTAAAAAATTATTAAAAAATTGAAATTCATCTTGCATGTCAAGATTAGAAAAATCTAGTAAAATTACCCCTCCCAACAACGAGACTCGTTCCTGATTTATAAAGTTAAATTTTTAAATGATTTTTTCGACGATCCAACCATACGGATGTTAAGATATATCAATTTTAGTCATATAAAAAAAATATTAAAAAATTTAAAATTCATATTGCATGTCAGGATTAGAAAAGTCTACTAAAATTACCCCTCCCGACAATGAGACTCGTTCCTGATTTATAAGATTGATTTTTGAAATAATTTTTTTGACGATCCAACCTTACGGATGTTAAGATATATCAATTTTAGTCATATGAAAAAGATATTAAAAATTTTAAAATTCATATTGCATGTCAGGATTAGAAAAGTCTAGTAAAATTACCCCTCCCGACAATGAGACTCGTTCCTGATTTATAAGATTAATTTTTGAAATAATTTTTTCGACGATCCAACCGTACGGATGTTAAGATATATCAATTTTAGTCATATGAAAAAATTATTAAAAAAAATTGAAATCCATCTTGCATATCAGGATTAGAAAAATCTAGTAAAAGTACCGTTTCCGACAACGAAACTCGTTCCTGATTTATAAGATTAATTTTTAAAATAATTTTTTCAACGATCAAACCGTACGGATGTTAAGATATATCAATTTTAGTCATATTAAAAAATTATTAAAAAAATTGAAATTCATCTTGCATGTCAGGATTAGAAAAATCTAGTAAAATTACCCCTCCCGACAAAGAGACTCGTTCCTGATTTATAATATTAATTTTTGAAATAATTTTTTCGACGAACCAACCATACGGATGTTAAGATATATCAATTTTAGTCATATGAAAAAATTATTAAAAAATTTGAAATTCATCTTGCATGTCAAGATTAGAAAAATCTAGTAAAAATACCACTCCTAACAATGAGACTCGTTCCTAATTTACAAGATTAATTTTTGAAATGATTTTTTCAATGATCAAACCGTACGGATGTTAAGATATATCAATTTTAGTCATATGAAAAAATTATTAAAAAATTTGAAATCCATCTTGCATGTCAGAATTAGAAAAATCTAGTAAAAGTACCACTCCCGACAACGAGACTTGTTCCTGATTTACAAATTTCAATTTTTAAATGATTTTTTCGACGATCTAACCGTACGGATGTTAAGATATATCAATTTTAGTCATATTAAAAAATTATTAAAAAATTTGAAATCCATCTTGCATGTCTGAATTAGAAAAATCTAGTAAAAGTACCACTCCCGACAACGAGACTTGTTCCTGATTTGCAAAGTTCAATTTTTAAATGATTTTTTCGAAGATCCAACCGTACGGATGTTAAGATATATCAATTATAGTCATATGAAAAAAATATTAAAAAATTTAACATTCATATTGCATGTCAGGATTAGAAAAGTCTGGTAAAATTACACCTCCCGACAACGAGACTCGTTCCTGATTTATAAGATTAATTTTTGAAATAATTTTTTCGATTATCCAACCATACGGATGTTAAGATATATCAATTTTAGTCATATGAAAAAATTATTAAAAAATTTGAAATTCATCTTGCATGTCAAGATTAGAAAAATCTAGTAAAAATATCACTCCTAACAATGAGACTCGTTCCTAATTTACAAGATTAATTTTTGAAATGATTTTTTCAATGATCCAACCGTACGGATGTTAAGATATATCAATTTTAGTCATATGAAAAAATTATTAAAAAATTTGAAACCCATCTTGCATGTGAGAATTAGAAAAATCTAGTAAAAGTACCACTCCGGACAACGAGACTTGTTCCTGATTTACAAAGTTTAATTTTTAAATGATTTTTTCGACGATCCAACCGTATGGATGTTAAGATATATCAATTTTAGTAATAGTAAAAAATTATTAAAAAATTGAAATTCATCTTGCATGTCAAGATTAGAAAAATCTAGTAAAATTACCCCTCCCAACAACGAGACTCGTTCCTGATTTATAAAGTTAAATTTTTAAATGATTTTTTCGACGATCCAACCATACGGATGTTAAGATATATCAATTTTAGTCATATAAAAAAAATATTAAAAAATTTAAAATTCATATTGCATGTCAGGATTAGAAAAGTCTACTAAAATTACCCCTCCCGACAATGAGACTCGTTCCTGATTTATAAGATTGATTTTTGAAATAATTTTTTTGACGATCCAACCTTACGGATGTTAAGATATATCAATTTTAGTCATATGAAAAAGATATTAAAAATTTTAAAATTCATATTGCATGTCAGGATTAGAAAAGTCTAGTAAAATTACCCCTCCCGACAATGAGACTCGTTCCTGATTTATAAGATTAATTTTTGAAATAATTTTTTCGACGATCCAACCGTACGGATGTTAAGATATATCAATTTTAGTCATATGAAAAAATTATTAAAAAAAATTGAAATCCATCTTGCATATCAGGATTAGAAAAATCTAGTAAAAGTACCGTTTCCGACAACGAAACTCGTTCCTGATTTATAAGATTAATTTTTAAAATAATTTTTTCAACGATCAAACCGTACGGATGTTAAGATATATCAATTTTAGTCATATTAAAAAATTATTAAAAAAATTGAAATTCATCTTGCATGTCAGGATTAGAAAAATCTAGTAAAATTACCCCTCCCGACAAAGAGACTCGTTCCTGATTTATAATATTAATTTTTGAAATAATTTTTTCGACGAACCAACCATACGGATGTTAAGATATATCAATTTTAGTCATATGAAAAAATTATTAAAAAATTTGAAATTCATCTTGCATGTCAAGATTAGAAAAATCTAGTAAAAATACCACTCCTAACAATGAGACTCGTTCCTAATTTACAAGATTAATTTTTGAAATGATTTTTTCAATGATCAAACCGTACGGATGTTAAGATATATCAATTTTAGTCATATGAAAAAATTATTAAAAAATTTGAAATCCATCTTGCATGTCAGAATTAGAAAAATCTAGTAAAAGTACCACTCCCGACAACGAGACTTGTTCCTGATTTACAAAGTTCAATTTTTAAATGATTTTTTCGACGATCTAACCGTACGGATGTTAAGATATATCAATTTTAGTCATATTAAAAAATTATTAAAAAATTTGAAATCCATCTTGCATGTCTGAATTAGAAAAATCTAGTAAAAGTACCACTCCCGACAACGAGACTTGTTCCTGATTTGCAAAGTTCAATTTTTAAATGATTTTTTCGAAGATCCAACCGTACGGATGTTAAGATATATCAATTATAGTCATATGAAATAAATATTAAAAAATTTAACATTCATATTGCATGTCAGGATTAGAAAAGTCTGGTAAAATTACACCTCCCGAAAATGAGACTCGTTCCTGATTTATAAGATTAATTTTTGAAATAATTTTTTCGACGATCCAACCGTATGGATGTTAAGATATATCAATTTTAGTCATATGAAAAAAATATTAAAAAATTTAAAATTCATATTGCATGTGAGGATTAGAAAAGTCTACTAAAATTACCCCTCCCGACAATGAGACTCGTTCCTGATTTATAAGATTAATTTTTGAAATAATTTTTTTGACGATCCAACCTTACGGATGTTAAGATATATCTATTTTAGTCATACGAAAAAATTATTATAAAAAATTGAAATCCATATTGCATATGAGGATTAGAAAAATCTAGTAAAAGTACCGCTTCCGACAACGAAACTCGTTCTTGATTTATAAGATTACATTTTAAAATAAATTTTTCGACGATCCAACCGTACGGATATTAAGATATATCAATTTTAGTCATATTAAAAAATTATTAAAAAAAGTTAAAATTCATCTTGCATATCAGGATTAGAAAAATCTAGTAAAAGTACCGTTTCCGACAACGAAACTCGTTCCTGATTTATAAGATTAAATTTTAAAATAATTTTTTCAACGATCCAACCGTACGGATGTTAAGATATATCAATTTTAGTCATATAAAAAAATTATTAAAAAAATTGAAATTCATCTTGCATGTCAAGATTAGAAAAATCTAGTAAAAATACTCCTCCCGACAAATAGACTCGTTCCTGATTTATAAGATTAATTTTTGAAATGATTTTTTCGACGAACCAACCATACGGATGTTAAGATATATCAATTTTAGTCATATGAAAAAATTATTAAAAAATTTGAAATTCATCTTGCATGTTAAGAATAGAAAAATCTAGTAAAAATACCACTCCTAACAATGAGACTCGTTCCTAATTTACAAGATTAATTTTTGAAATGATTTTTTCAATGATCAAACCATACGGATGTTAAGATATATCAATTTTAGTCATATGAAAAAATTATTAAAAAATTTGAAATCCATCTTGCATGTCAGAATTAGAAAAATCTAGTAAAAGTACCACTCCCGACAACGAGACTTGTTCCTGATTTACAAAGTTCAATTTTTAAATGATTTTTCGACGATCTAACCATACGGATGTTAAGATATATCAATTTTAGTCATATTAAAAAATTATTAAAAAATTTGAAATCCATCTTGCATGTCTGAATTAGAAAAATCTAGTAAAAGTACCACCCCCGACAACGAGACTTGTTCCTGATTTACAAAGTTCAATTTTTAAATGATTTTTTTGACGATCCAACCGTACGGATGTTAAGATATATCAATTTTAGTAATAGTGAAAAATTATTAAAAAAATTGTAATTCATCTTGCATGTCAAGATTAGAAAAATCTAGTAAAATTACCCCTCCCAACAACGAGACTCGTTCCTGATTTATAAGATTAATTTTTGAAATGATTTTTTCGACGAACCAACCATACGGATGTTAAGATATATCAATTTTAGTCATATGAAAAAATTATTAAAAAATTTGAAATTCATCTTGCATGTTAAGATTAGAAAAATCTAGTAAAAATACCACTCCTAACAATGTGACTCGTTCCTAATTTACAAGATTAATTTTTGAAATGATTTTTTCAATGATCAAACCATGCGGATGTTAAGATATATCAATTTTAGTCATATGAAAAAATTATTAAAAAATTTGAAATCCATCTTGCATGTCAGAATTAGAAAAATCTAGTAAAAGTACCACTCCCGACAACGAGACTTGTTCCTGATTTACAAAGTTCAATTTTTAAATGATTTTTTCGACGATCTAACCATACGGATGTTAAGATATATCAATTTTAGTCATATTAAAAAATTATTAAAAAATTTGAAATCCATCTTGCATGTCTGCATTAGAAAAATCTAGTAAAAGTACCACTCCCGACAACGAGACTTGTTCCTGATTTACAAAGTTCAATTTTTAAATGATTTTTTCGACGATCCAACCGTACGGATGTTAAGATATATCAATTTTACTAATAGTGAAAAATTATTAAAAAAATTGAAATTCATCTTGCATGTCAAGATTAGAAAAATCTAGTAAAATTACCCCTCCCAACAACGAGACTCGTTCCTGATTTATAAGATTACTTTTTGAAATAATTTTTTCGACGATCCAACCATACGGATGTTAAGATATATCAATTTTAGTCATATGAAAAAATTATTAAAAAATTTGAAATTCATCTTGCATGTCAAGATTAGAAAAATCTAGTAAAAATACCACTCCTAACAATGAGACTCGTTCCTAATTTACAAGATTAATTTTTGAAATGATTTTTTCAATGATCAAACCGTACGGATGTTAAGATATATCAATTTTAGTCATATGAAAAAATTATTAAAAAATTTGAAATCCATCTTGCATGTCAGAATTAGAAAAATCTAGTAAAAGTACCACTCCCGACAACGAGACTTGTTCCTGATTTACAAAGTTCAATTTTTAAATGATTTTTTCGACGATCTAACCGTACGGATGTTAAGATATATCAATTTTAGTCATATGAAAAAATTATTAAAAAAATTGAAATCCATCTTGTATATCAGGATTAGAAAAATCTAGTAAAATTACCGCTTCCGACAACGAAACTCGTTCTTGATTTATAAGATTACTTTTTAAAATAATTTTTTCGACGATCCAACCGTACGGATGTTAAGAGATATCAATTTTAGTCATATTAAAAAATTATTAAAAAAAGTTGAAATTCATCTTGCATATGAGGATTAGAAAAATCTAGTAAAAGTACCGTTTCCGACAACGAAACTCGTTCCTGATTTATAAGATTAATTTTTAAAATAATTTTTTCGACGATCCAACCGTACGGATGTTAAGATATATCAATTATAGTCATATTAAAAAATTATTAAAAAAATTGAAATTCATCTTGCATGTCAGGATTAGAAAAATCTAGTAAAATTACCCCTCCCGACAACGAGACTCGTTCCTGATTTATAAGATTAATTTTTGAATAATTTTTTCGATGATCCAACCATACGGATGTTAAGATATATCAATTTTAGTCATATAAAAAAATTATTAAAAAATTTGAAATTCATCTTGCATGTCAAGATTAGAAAAATCTAGTAAAAATACCACTCCTAACAATGAGACTCGTTCCTAATTTACAAGATTAATTTTTGAAATGATTTTTTCAATGATCCAACCGTACGGATGTTAAGATAAATCAATTTTAGTCATATGAAAAAATTATTAAAAAATTTGAAATCCATCTTGCATGTGAGAATTAGAAAAATCTAGTAAAAGTACCACTCCTGACAACGAGACTTGTTCCTGATTTACAAAGTTTAATTTTTAAATGATTTTTTCGACGATCCAACCGTACGGATGTTAAGATATATCAATTTTAGTAATAGTAAAAAATTATTAAAAAAATTGAAATTCATCTTGCATGTCAAGATTAGAAAAATCTAGTAAAATTACCCCTCCCAACAACGAGACTCGTTCCTGATTTATAAGATTACTTTTTGAAATAATTTTGTCGACGATCCAACCATACGGATGTTAAGATATATCAATTTTAGTCATATGAAAAAATTATTAAAAAATTTGAAATTCATCTGGCATGTCAAGATTAGAAAAATCTAGTAAAAATACCACTCCTAACAATGAGACTCGTTCCTAATTTACAAGATTAATTTTTGAAATGATTTTTTCAATCATCAAACCGTACGGATGTTAATATATATCAATTTTAGTCATATGAAAAAATTATTAAAAAATTTGAAATCCATCTTGCATGTCAGAATTAGAAAAATCTAGTAAAAGTACCACTCCCGACAACGAGACTTGTTCCTGATTTACAAAGTTCAATTTTTAAATGATTTTTTCGACGATCTAACCGTACGGATGTTAAGATATATCAATTTTAGTCATATGAAAAAATTATTAAAAAAATTGAAATCCATCTTGCATATTAGGATTAGAAAAATTTAGTAAAATTACCGCTTCCGACAACGAAACTCGTTCTTGATTTATAAGATTACTTTTTAAAATAATTTTTTCGACGATCCAACCGTACGGATGTTAAGAGATATCAATTTTAGTCATATTAAAAAATTATTAAAAAAAGTTGAAATTCATCTTGCATATGAGGATTAGAAAAATCTAGTAAAAGTACCGTTTCCGACAACTAAACTCGTTCCTGATTTATAAGATTAATTTTTCAAATAATTTTTTTGACGATCCAACCGTACGGATGTTAAGATATATCAATTATAGTCATATTAAAAAATTATTAAAAAAATTGAAATTCATCTTGCATGTCAGGATTAGAAAAATCTAGTAAAATTACCCCTCCCGACAACGAGACTCGTTCCTGATTTATAAGATTAATTTTTGAAATAATTTTTTCGATGATCCAACCATACGGATGTTAAGATATATCAATTTTAGTCATATGAAAAAATTATTAAAAAATTTGAAATTCATCTTGCATGTCAAGATTAGAAAAATCTAGTAAAAATACCACTCCTAACAATGAGACTCGTTCCTAATTTACAAGATTAATTTTTGAAATGATTTTTTCAATGATCCAACCGTACGGATGTTAAGATATATCAATTTTAGTTATCATATGAAAAAATTATTAAAAAATTTGAAATTCATCTTGCATGTCGAGATTAGAAAAATCTAGTAAAAATACCACTCCTAACAATGAGACTCGTTCCTAATTTACAAGATTAATTTTTGAAATGATTTTTTCAATGATCCAACCGTACGGATGTTGAGATATATCAATTTTAGTCATATGAAAAAATTATTAAAAAATTTGAAATCCATCTTGCATGTCAGAATTAGAAAAATCTAGTAAAAGTACCATTCCCGACAACGAGACTTGTTCCTGATTTACAAAGTTCAATTTTTAAATGATTTTTTCGACGATCCAACCGTACGGATGTTAAGATATATCAATTTTAGTCATATGAAAAAATTATTAAAAAATTTGAAATCCATCTTGCATGTCTGAATTAGAAAAATCTAGTAAAAGTACCACTCCCGACAACGAGACTTGTTCCTGATTTACAAAGTTCAATTTTTAAATGATTTTTTCGAAGATCCAACCATACGGATGTTAAGATATATCAATTATAGTCATATGAAAAAAATATTAAAAAATTTAACATTCATATTGCATGTCAGGATTAGAAAAGTCTAGTAAAATTACCCCTCCCGAAAATGAGACTCATTCCTGATTTATAAGATTAATTTTTGAAATAATTTTCTCGACGATCCAACCGTACGGATGTTAAGATATATCAATTTTAGTCATATGAAAAAATTATTAAAAAAATTGAAATCCATCTTGCATGTTTGAATTAGAAAAATCTAGTAAAAGTACCACTCCCCACAACGAGACTTGTTCCTGATTTACAAAGTTCAATTTTGAAATGATTTTTTCGACGATCCAACCATACGGATGTTAAGATATATCAATTTTAGTCATATGAAAAAAATATTAAAAAATTTAAAATTCATATTGCATGTCAGGATTAGAAAAGTCTAGTAAAATTACCCCTCCCGACAATGAGACTCGTTCCTGATTTATAAGATTAATTTTTGAAATAATTTTTTCGACGATCCAACCGTACGGATGTTAAGATATATCAATTTTAGTCATATGAAAAAATTATTAAAAAAAATTGAAATCCATCTTGCATATCAGGATTAGAAAAATCTAGTAAAAGTACCGCTTCCGACAACGAAACTCGTTCTTGATTTATAAGATTACTTTTTAAAATAATTTTTTCGACGATCCAACCGTACGGATGTTAAGAGATATCAATTTTAGTCATATTAAAAAATTATTAAAAAAAGTTGAAATTCATCTTGCATATGAGGATTAGAAAAATCTAGTAAAAGTACCGTTTCCGACAACGAAACTCGTTCCTGATTTATAAGATTAATTTTTAAAATAATTTTTTCGACGATCCAACCGTACGGATGTTAAGATATATCAATTATAGTCATATTAAAAAATTATTAAAAAAATTGAAATTCATCTTGCATGTCAGGATTAGAAAAATCTAGTAAAATTACCCCTCCCGACAACGAGACTCGTTCCTGATTTATAAGATTAATTTTTGAAATAATTTTTTCGATGATCCAACCATACGGATGTTAAGATATATCAATTTTAGTCATATGAAAAAATTATTAAAAAATTTGAAATTCATCTTGCATGTCAAGATTAGAAAAATCTAGTAAAAATACCACTCCTAACAATGAGACTCGTTCCTAATTTACAAGATTAATTTTTGAAATGATTTTTTCAATGATCCAACCGTACGGATGTTAAGATATATCAATTTTAGTCATATGAAAAAATTATTAAAAAATTTGAAACCCATCTTGCATGTGAGAATTAGAAAAATCTAGTAAAAGTACCACTTCTGACAACGAGACTTGTTCCTGATTTACAAAGTTTAATTTTTAAATGATTTTTTCGACGATCCAACCGTACGGATGTTAAGATATATCAATTTTAGTAATAGTAAAAAATTATTAAAAAATTGAAATTCATCTTGCATGTCAAGATTAGAAAAATCTAGTAAAATTACCCCTCCCAACAACGAGACTCGTTCCTGATTTATAAGATTACTTTTTGAAATAATTTTTTCGACGATCCAATCATACGGATGTTAAGATATATCAATTTTAGTCATATGAAAAAATTATTAAAAAATTTGAAATTCATCTTGCATTTCAAGATTAGAAAAATCTAGTAAAAATACCACTCCTAACAATGAGACTCGTTCCTAATTTACAAGATTAATTTTTGAAATGATTTTTTCAATGATCCAACCGTACGGATGTTAAGATATATCAATTTTAGTCATATGAAAAAATTATTAAAAAATTTGAAATCCATCTTCCATGTCAGAATTAGAAAAATCTAGTAAAAGTACCATTCCCGACAACGAGACTTGTTCCTGATTTACAAAGTTCAATTTTTAAATGATTTTTTCGACGATCCAACCGTACGGATGTTAAGATATATCAATTTTAGTCATATGAAAAAATTATTAAAAAATTTGAAATCCATCTTGCATGTCTGAATTAGAAAAATCTAGTAAAAGTACCACTCCCGACAACGAGACTTGTTCCTGATTTACAAAATTCAATTTTTAAATGATTTTTTCGAAGATCCAACCGTACGGATGTTAAGATATATCAATTATAGTCATATGAAAAAAATATTAAAAAATTTAACATTCATATTGCATGTCAGGATTACAAAAGTCTAGTAAAATTACCCCTCCCGAAAATGAGACTCGTTCCTGATTTATAAGATTAATTTTTGAAATAATTTTCTCGACGATCCAACCGTACGGATGTTAAGATATATCAATTTTAGTCATATGAAAAAATTATTAAAAAATTTGAAATCCATCTTGCATGTTTGAATTAGAAAAATCTAGTAAAAGTACCACTCCCCACAACGAGACTTGTTCCTGATTTACAAAGTTCAATTTTGAAATGATTTTTTCGACGATCCAACCATACGGATGTTAAGATATATCAATTTTAATCATATGAAAAAAATATTAAAAAATTTAAAATTCATATTGCATGTCAGGATTAGAAAAGTCTAGTAAAATTACCCCTCCCGACAATGAGACTCGTTCCTGATTTATAAGATTAATTTTTGAAATAATTTTTTCGACGATCCAACCGTACGGATGTTAAGATATATCAATTTTAGTCATATGAAAAAATTATTAAAAAAAATTGAAATCCATCTTGCATATCAGGATTAGAAAAATCTAGTAAAAGTACCGCTTCCGACAATGAAACTCGTTCTTGATTTATAAGATTACTTTTTAAAATAATTTTTTCGACGATCCAACCATACGGATGTTAAGAGATATCAATTTTAGTCATATTAAAAAATTATTAAAAAAAGTTGAAATTCATCTTGCATATCAGCATTAGAAAAATCTAGTAAAAGTACCGTTTCCGACAACGAAACTCGTTCCTGATTTATAAGATTAATTTTTAAATTAATTTTTTCGACAATCCAACCGTACGGATGTTAAGATATATCAATTTTAGTCATATGAAAAAATTATTAAAAAAATTGAAATTCATCTTGCATGTCAGGATTAGAAAAATCTAGTAAAATTATCTCTCCCGACAACGAGACTCGTTCCTGATTTATAAGATTAATTTTTGAAATAATTTTTTCGACGATCCAACCATACGGATGTTAAGATATATCAATTTTAGTCATATTAAAAAATTATTAAAAAATTTGAAATTCATCTTGCATGTCAAGATTAGAAAAATCTAGTGAAAATACCACTCCTAACAATGAGACTCGTTCCTAATTTACAAGATTAATTTTTGAAATGATTTTTTCAATGATCCAATCGTACGGATGTTAAGATATATCAATTTTAGTAATATGAAAAAATTATTAAAAAATTTGAAATCCATCTTGCATGTCAGAATTAGAAAAATCTAGTAAAAGTACCTCCCGACAATGAGACTTTTTCCAGATTTAAAAAGTTCAATTTTTAAATGATTTTTTCGATGATCCAACCGTACGGATGTTAAAATATATCAATTTTACTCATATGAAAAAATTATTAAAAAATTTAAAATTCATCTTGCATGTCAGGATTAGAAAAATCTAGTAAAAGTACCGCTTCCGACAACGAAACTCGTTCCTTATTTATTAAATTAATTTTTAAAATAATTTTTTCGACGATCCAACCATACAGATGTTAAGATATATCAATTTTAGTCATATTAAAAAATTATTAAAAAAATTGAAATTCATCTTGCATGTCAGGATTAGAAAAATCTAGTAAAATTACCCCTCCCGACAACGAGACTCGTTCCTGATTTATAAGATTAATTTTTGAAATAATTTTTTCGACGATCCAACCATACGGATGTTAAGATATATAAATTTTAATCATATGAAAAGATTATTAAAAAATTTGAAATTCATCTTGCATGTCAAGATTAGAAAAATCTAGTGAAAATACCACTCCTAACAATGAGACTCGTTCCTAATTTACAAGATTAATTTTTGAAATGATTTTTTCAATGATCCAATCGTACGGATGTTAAGATATATCAATTTTAGTAATATGAAAAAATTATTAAAAAATTTGAAATCCATCTTGCATGTCAAAATTAGAAAAATCTAGTAAAAGTACCTCCCGACAATGAGACTTTTTCCAGATTTAAAAAGTTCAATTTTTAAATGATTTTTTCGATGATCCAACCGTACGGATGTTAAAATATATCAATTTTACTCATATAAAAAAATTATTAAAAAATTTAAAATTCATCTTGCATGTCAGGATTAGAAAAATCTAGTAAAAGTACCGCTTCCGACAACGAAACTCGTTCCTTATTTATTAAATTAATTTTTAAAATAATTTTTTCGACGATCCAACCATACAGATGTTAAGATATATCAATTTTAGTCATATTAAAAAATTATTAAAAAAATTGAAATTCATCTTGCATGTCAGGATTAGAAAAATCTAGTAAAATTACCCCTCCCGACAACGAGACTCGTTCCTGATTTATAAGATTAATTTTTGATATAATTTTTTCAACGATCCAACCATACGGATGTTAAGATATATCAATTTTAATCATATGAAAAGATTATTAAAAAATTTGAAATTCATCTTGCATGTCAAGATTAGAAAAATCTAGTAAAATTACCCCTCCCGACAATGAGACTCGTTCCTGATTTATAAGATTAATTTTTGAAATTATTTTTTCAATGATCCAACCGTACGGATGTTAAGATATATCAATTTTAGTCATATGAAAAAATTATTAAAAAATTTGAAATCCATCTTGCATGTCAGAATTAGAAAAATCTAGTAAAAGTACCACTCCCGACAACGAGACTTGTTCCTGATTTACAAAGTTCAATTTTTAAATGATTTTTTCGACGATCCAACCGTACGGATGTTAAGATATATCAATTTTATTCATATGAAAAAATTATTAAAAAATTTGAAATCCATCTTGCATGTCTGAATTAGAAAAATCTAGTAAAAGTACCACTCCCGACAACGAGACTTGTTCCTGATTTACAAAGTTCAATTTTTAAATGATTTTTTCGAATATCCAACCGTACGGATGTTAAGATATATCAATTATAGTCATATGAAAAAAATATTAAAAAATTTAACATTCATATTGCTTGTCAGGATTAGAAAAGTCTAGTAAAATTACCCCTCCCGAAAATGAGACTCGTTCCTGATTTATAAGATTAATTTTTGAAATAATTTTTTCAATGATCCAACCGTACGGATGTTAAGATATATCAATTTTAGTCATATGAAAAAATTATTAAAAAATTTGAAATCCATCTTGCATGTTTGAATTAGAAAAATCTAGTAAAAGTACCACTCCCGACAACGAGACTTGTTCCTGATTTACAAAGTTCAATTTTTAAATGATTTTTTCGACGATCCCACCGTACGGATGTTAAGATATTTCAATTTTAGTCATATGAAAAAAATATTAAAAAATTTAAAATTCATATTGTATGTCAGGATTAGAAAAGTCTAGTAAAATTACCCCTCCCGACAATGAGACTCGTTCCTGATTTATAAGATTAATTTTTGAAATGATTTTTTCAATGATCCAATCGTACGGATGTTAAGATATATCAATTTTAGTAATATGAAAAAATTATTAAAAAATTTGAAATCCATCTTGCATGTCAGAATTAGAAAAATCTAGTAAAAGTACCTCCCGACAATGAGACTTTTTCCAGATTTAAAAAGTTCAATTTTTAAATGATTTTTTCGATGATCCAACCGTACGGATGTTAAAATATATCAATTTTACTCATATGAAAAAATTATTAAAAAATTTAAAATTCATCTTGCATGTCAGGATTAGAAAAATCTAGTAAAAGTACCGCTTCCGACAACGAAACTCGTTCCTTATTTATTAAATTAATTTTTAAAATAATTTTTTCGACGATCCAACCATACAGATGTTAAGATATATCAATTTTAGTCATATTAAAAAATTATTAAAAAAATTGAAATTCATCTTGCATGTCAGGATTAGAAAAATCTAGTAAAATTACCCCTCCCGACAACGAGACTCGTTCCTGATTTATAAGATTAATTTTTGAAATAATTTTTTCGACGATCCAACCATACGGATGTTAAGATATATCAATTTTAATCATATGAAAAGATTATTAAAAAATTTGAAATTCATCTTGCATGTCAAGATTAGAAAAATCTAGTGAAAATACCACTCCTAACAATGAGACTCGTTCGTAATTTACAAGATTAATTTTTGAAATGATTTTTTCAATGATCCAATCGTACGGATGTTAAGATATATCAATTTTAGTAATATGAAAAAATTATTAAAAAATTTGAAATCCATCTTGCATGTCAAAATTAGAAAAATCTAGTAAAAGTACCTCCCGACAATGAGACTTTTTCCAGATTTAAAAAGTTCAATTTTTAAATGATTTTTTCGATGATCCAACCGTACGGATGTTAAAATATATCAATTTTACTCATATGAAAAAATTATTAAAAAATTTAAAATTCATCTTGCATGTCAGGATTAGAAAAATCTAGTAAAAGTACCGCTTCCGACAATGAAACTCGTTCCTTATTTATTAAATTAATTTTTAAAATAATTTTTTCGACGATCCAACCATACAGATGTTAAGATATATCAATTTTAGTCATATTAAAAAATTATTAAAAAAATTGAAATTCATCTTGCATGTCAGGATTAGAAAAATCTAGTAAAATTACCCCTCCGGACAACGAGACTCGTTCTTGATTTATAAGATTAATTTTTGAAATAATTTTTTCGACGATCCAACCATACGGATGTTAAGATATATCAATTTTAATCATATGAAAAGATTATTAAAAAATTTGAAATTCATCTTGCATGTCAAGATTAGAAAAATCTAGTAAAATTACCCCTCCCGACAATGAGACTCGTTCCTGATTTATAAGATTAATTTTTGAAATAATTTTTTCAATGATCCAACCGTACGGATGTTAAGATATATCAATTTTAGTCATATGAAAAAATTATTAAAAAATTTGAAATCCATCTTGCATGTCAGAATTAGAAAAATCTAGTAAAAGTACCACTCCCGACAACGAGACTTGTTCCTGATTTACAAAGTTCAATTTTTAAATGATTTTTTCGACGATCCAACCGTACGGATGTTAAGATATATCAATTTTATTCATATGAAAAAATTATTAAAAAAATTGAAATCCATCTTGCATGTCTGAATTAGAAAAATCTAGTAAAAGTACCACTCCCGACAACGAGACTTGTTCCTGATTTACAAAGTTCAATTTTTAAATGATTTTTTCGAATATCCAACCGTACGGATGTTAAGATATATCAATTATAGTCATATGAAAAAAATATTAAAAAATTTAACATTCAAATTGCTTGTCAGGATTAGAAAAGTCTAGTAAAATTACCCCTCCCGAAAATGAGACTCGTTCCTGATTTATAAGATTAATTTTTGAAATAATTTTTTCAATGATCCAACCGTACGGATGTTAAGATATATCAATTTTAGTCATATGAAAAAATTATTAAAAAATTTGAAATCCATCTTGCATGTTTGAATTAGAAAAATCTAGTAAAAGTACCACTCCCGACAACGAGACTTGTTCCTGATTTACAAAGTTCAATTTTTAAATGATTTTTTCGACGATCCCACCGTACGGATGTTAAGATATTTCAATTTTAGTCATATGAAAAAAATATTAAAAAATTTAAAATTCATATTGCATGTCAGGATTAGAAAAGTCTAGTAAAATTACCCCTCCCGACAATGAGACTCGTTCCTGATTTATAAGATTAATTTTTGAAATAATTTTTTCGACGATCCAACCGTACAGATGTTAAGATATATCAATTTTAGTCATATGAAAAAATTATTAAAAAATTGGAAATCCATCTTGCATGTCTGAATTAGAAAAATCTAGTAAAAGTACCACTCCCGACAACGAGACTTGTTCCTGATTTACAAAGTTCAATTTTTAAATGACTTTTTTCGACAATCCAACCGTACGGATGTTAAGATATATCAATTATAGTCATATGAAAAAAATATTAAAAAATTTAACATTCATATTGCATGTCAGGATTAGAAAAGTCTAGTAAAATTACCCCTCCCGAAAATGAGACTCGTTCCTGATTTATAAGATAAATTTTTGAAATAATTTTTTTGACGATCCAACTGTACGGATGTTAAGATATATCAATTTTAGTCATATGAAAAAATTATTAAAAAATTGGAAATCTATCTTGCATGTCTGAATTAGAAAAATCTAGTAAAAGTATCACTCTCGACAACGAGACTTGTTCCTGATTTACAAAGTTCAATTTTTAAATGACTTTTTTCAACGATCCAACCGTACGGATGTTAAGATATATCAATTTTCGTCATATGAAAAAAATATTAAAAATTTAAAATTCATATTGCATGTCAGGATTAGAAAAGTCTAGTAAAATTACCCCTCCCGACAATGAGACTCGTTCCTGATTTATAAGATTAATTTTTGAAATAATTTTTTTGACGATCCAACCGTACGGATGTTAAGATATATCAATTTTAGTCATATGAAAAAAAAATTAAAAAAAATTGAAATCCATCTTGCATATCATGATTAGA
Organism: Apium graveolens; assembly: GCF_009905375.1. Taxonomy (NCBI): domain Eukaryota; kingdom Viridiplantae; phylum Streptophyta; class Magnoliopsida; order Apiales; family Apiaceae; genus Apium; species Apium graveolens. Next base: position 14,097,838 of record NC_133648.1, on the reverse strand, counting down.
AAAATCTAGTAAAAGTACCGCTTCCGACAACGAAACTCGTTCTTCATTTATAAGATTACTTTTTAAAATAATTTTTTCGACGATCCAACCGTACGGATGTTAAGAGATTTCAATTTTAGTCATATTAAAAAATTATTAAAAAAAGTTGAAATTCATCTTGCATATCAGGATTAGAAAAATCTAGTAAAAGTACCGTTTCCGAAAACGAAACTCGTTCCTGATTTATAAGATTAATTTTTAAAATAATTTTTTCGACGATCCAACCGTACGGATGTTAAGATATATCAATTTTAATCATATGAAAAGATTATTAAAAAATTTGAAATTCATCTTGCATGTCAAGATTAGAAAAATCTAGTGAAAATACCACTCCTAACAATGAGACTCGTTCCTAATTTACAAGATTAATTTTTGAAATGATTTTTTCAATGATCCAATCGTACGGATGTTAAGATATATCAATTTTAGTAATATGAAAAAATTATTAAAAAATTTGAAATCCATCTTGCATGTCAAAATTAGAAAAATGTAGTAAAAGTACCTCCCGACAATGAGACTTTTTCCAGATTTAAAAAGTTCAATTTTTAAATGATTTTTTCGATGATCCAACCGTACGGATGTTAAAATATATCAATTTTACTCATATGAAAAAATTATTAAAAAATTTAAAATTCATCTTGCATGTCAGGATTAAAAAAATCTAGTAAAAGTACCGCTTCCGACAACGAAACTCGTTCCTTATTTATTAAATTAATTTTTAAAATAATTTTTTCGAAGATCCAACCATACAGATGTTAAGATATATCAATTTTAGTCATATTAAAAAATTATTAAAAAAATTGAAATTCATCTTGCATGTCAGGATTAGAAAAGTCTAGTAAAATTACCCCTCCCGACAATGAGACTCGTTCCTGATTTATAAGATTAATTTTTGAAATAATTTTTTCGACGATCCAACCGTACAGATGTTAAGATATATCAATTTTAGTCATATGAAAAAATTATTAAAAAATTGGAAATCCATCTTGCATGTCTGAATTAGAAAAATCTAGTAAAAGTACCACTCCCGACAACGAGACTTGTTCCTGATTTACAAAGTTCAATTTTTAAATGACTTTTTTCGACGATCCAACCGTACGGATGTTAAGATATATCAATTATAGTCATATGAAAAAAATATTAAAAAATTTAACATTCATATTGCATGTCAGGATTAGAAAAGTCTAGTAAAATTACCCCTCCCGAAAATGAGACTCGTTCCTGATTTATAAGATAAATTTTTGAAATAATTTTTTTGACGATCCAACTGTACGGATGTTAAGATATATCAATTTTAGTCATATGAAAAAATTATTAAAAAATTGGAAATCTATCTTGCATGTCTGAATTAGAAAAATCTAGTAAAAGTATCACTCTCGACAACGAGACTTGTTCCTGATTTACAAAGTTCAATTTTTAAATGACTTTTTTCAACGATCCAACCGTACGGATGTTAAGATATATCAATTTTCGTCATATGAAAAAAATATTAAAAATTTAAAATTCATATTGCATGTCAGGATTAGAAAAGTCTAGTAAAATTACCCCTCCCGACAATGAGACTCGTTCCTGATTTATAAGATTAATTTTTGAAATAATTTTTTTGACGATCCAACCGTGCGGATGTTAAGATATATCAATTTTAGTCATATGAAAAAAAAATTAAAAAAAATTGAAATCCATCTTGCATATCAGGATTAGAAAAATCTAGTAAAAGTACCGCTTCCGATAACGAAACTCGTTCTTCATTTATAAGATTACTTTTTAAAATAATTTTTTCGACGATCCAACCGTACGGATGTTAAGAGATTTCAATTTTAGTCATATTAAAAAATTATTAAAAAAAGTTGAAATTCATCTTGCATATCAGGATTAGAAAAATCTAGTAAAAGTACCATTTCCGAAAACGAAACTCGTTCCTGATTTATAAGATTAATTTTTAAAATAATTTTTTCGACGATCCAACCGTACGGATGTTAAGATATATCAATTTTAATCATATGAAAAGATTATTAAAAAATTTGAAATTCATCTTGCATGTCAAGATTAGAAAAATCTAGTGAAAATACCACTCCTAACAATGAGACTCGTTCCTAATTTACAAGATTAATTTTTGAAATGATTTTTTCAATGATCCAATCGTACGGATGTTAAGATATATCAATTTTAGTAATATGAAAAAATTATTAAAAAATTTGAAATCCATCTTGCATGTCAAAATTAGAAAAATGTAGTAAAAGTACCTCCCGACAATGAGACTTTTTCCAGATTTAAAAAGTTCAATTTTTAAATGATTTTTTCGATGATCCAACCGTACGGATGTTAAAATATATCAATTTTACTCATATGAAAAAATTATTAAAAAATTTAAAATTCATCTAGCATGTCAGGATTAGAAAAATCTAGTAAAAGTACCGCTTCCGACAACGAAACTCGTTCCTTATTTATTAAATTAATTTTTAAAATAATTTTTTCGAAGATCCAACCATACAGATGTTAAGATATATCAATTTTAGTCATATTAAAAAAATTATTAAAAAAATTGAAATTAATCTTGCATGTTAGGATTAGAAAATCTAGTAAAATTACCTCTCCCGACAACGAGACTCGTTCCTGATTTATAAGATTAATTTTTGAAATAATTTTTTCGACGATCCAACCGTACGGATGTTAGGATATATCAATTTTAGTCATATTAAAAAATTATTAAAAATAGTTGAAATTCATCTTGCATATCAGGATTAGAAAAATCTAGTAAAAGTACCGTTTCCGACAACGAAACTCGTTCCTGATTTATAAGATTAATTTTTAAAGTAATTTTTTCGACGATGCAACCATACGGATGTTAAGATATATCAATTTTAGTCATATTAAAAAATTATTAAAAAAATTGAAATTCATCTTACATGTCAGGATTAGAAAAATCTAGTAAAATTACCCCTCCCGACAACGAGACTCGTTTCTGATTTATAAGATTAATTTTTGAAATAATTTTTTCGGCGATCCAACCATACGGATGTTAAGATATATCAATTTTAGTCATATTAAAAAAATTATTAAAAAAATTGAAATTAATCTTGCATGTTAGGATTAGAAAAATCTAGTAAAATTACCTCTCCCGACAACGAGACTCGTTCCTGATTTATAAGATTAATTTTTGAAATAATTTTTTAGGCGATCCAACCGTACGGATGTTAAGATATATCAATTTTAGTCATATTAAAAAATTATTAAAAAAAGTTGAAATTCATCTTGCATATCAGGATTAGAAAAATCTAGTAAAAGTACCGTTTCCGACAACGAAACTCGTTCCTGATTTATAAGATTAATTTTTAAAATAATTTTTTCGATGATCCAACCGTACGGATGTTAAGATATATCAATTTTAGTCATATTAAAAAATTATTAAAAAAATTAAAATTCATCTTGCATATCAGGATTAGAAAAATCTAGTAAAATTACCCCTCCCGACAACGAGACTCGTTCCTGATTTATAAGATTAATTTTTGAAATAATTTTTTTGACGATCCAACCATACGGATGTTAAGATATATCAATTTTAGTCATATGAAAAAATTATTAAAAAATTTGAAATTCATCTTGCATGTTAAGATTAGAAAAATCTAGTAAAAATACCACTCCTAACAATGAGACTCGTTCCTAATTTACAAGATTAATTTTTCAAATGATTTTTTCAATGATCCAACCGTACGGATATTAAGATATATCAATTTTAGTCATATGAAAAAATTATTAAAAAATTTGAAATCCATCTTGCATGTCAGAATTAGAAAAATCTAGTAAAAGTACCACTCCCGACAACGAGACTTGTTCCTGATTTACAAAGTTCAATTTTTAAATGATTTTTTCGACGATCCAACCATACGGATGTTAAAATATATCAATTTTAGTCATATGAAAAAATTATTAAAAAATTTAAAATTCATCTTGCATGTCAGGATTAGAAAAATCTAGTAAAAGTACCGCTTCCGACAACGAAACTCGTTCCTGATTTATTAAATTAATTTTTAAAATAATTTTTTCGACGATCCAACCATACAGATGTTAAGATATATCAATTTTAGTCATATTAAAAAATTATTAAAAAATTGAAATTCATCTTGCATGTCAAGATTAGAAAAATCTAGTAAAATTACCCATCCCGACAACGAGACTCGTTCCTGATTTATAAGATTAATTTTTGAAATAATTTTTTCGACGATCCAACCGTACGGATGTTAAGATATATCAATTTTAGTCATATGAAAAAATTATTAAAAAATTTGAAATCCATCTTGCATGTGAAGATTAGAAAAATCTAGTAAAAATACCACTCCTAACAATGAGACTCGTTTCTAATTTACAAGATTAATTTTTGAAATGATTTTTCAATGATCCAACTGTACGAATGTTAAGATATATCAATTTTAGTCATATAAAAAAATTATTAAAAAATTTGAAATCCATCTTGCATGTCAGAATTAGAAAAATCAAGTAAAAGTACCACTCCTAACAACGAGACTTGTTCCTGATTTACAAAGTTCAATTTTTAAATGATTTTTTCGACGATCCAACCGTACGGATGTTAGGATATATCAATTTTAGTCATATGAAAAAAATATTAAAAAATTTAAAATTCATATTGCTTGTCAGGATTAGAAAAATCTAGTAAAATTAACCCTCCCGACAATGACACTAGTTCCTGATTTATAAGTTCAATTTTTAAATAATTTTTTCGACGATCCAACCATACGGATGTTAAGATATATCAATTTTAGTCATATTAAAAAATTATTAAAAAAAGTTGAAATTCATCTTGCATATCAGGATTAGAAAAATCTAGTAAAAGTACCGTTTCCGACAACGAAACTCGTTCCTGATTTATAAGATTAATTTTTAAAGTAATTTTTTCGACGATGCAACCGTACGGATGTTAAGATATATCAATTTTAGTCATATTAAAAAATTATTAAAAAAATTCAAATTCATCTTACATGTCAAGATTAGAAAAATCTAGTAAAATTACCCCTCCCGACAACGAGACTCGTTTCTGATTTATAAGATTAATTTTTGAAATAATTTTTTCGACGATCCAACCTTACGAATTTTAATATATATCAATTTTAGTCATATGAAAAAATTATTAAAAAATTTGAAATTCATCTTGCATGTCAAGATTAGAAAAATCTAGTGAAAATACCACTCCTAACAATGAGACTCATTCCTAATTTACAAGATTAATTTTTGAAATGATTTTTTCAATGATCCAACTGTACGGATGTTAAGATATACCAATTTTAGTCATATGAAAAAATTATTAAAAAATTTGAAATCCATCTTGCATGTGAGAATTAGAAAAATCTAGTAAAAGTACCACTCCCGACAACGAGACTTGTTCCTGATTTACAAAGTTCAATTTTAAATGATTTTTTCAATGATCCAACCATACAGATGTTAAAATATATCAATTTTAGTCATATGAAAAAATTATTAAAAAATTTAAAATTCATCTTGCATGTTAGGATTAGAAAAATCTAGTAAAAGTACCGCTTCCGACAACGAAACTCGTTCCTGATTTATTAAATTAATTTTTAAAATAATTTTTTCGACGATCCAACCATACAGATGTTAAGATATATCAATTTTAGTCATATTAAAAAATTATTAAAAAATTGAAATTTATCTTGCATGTCAAGATTAGAAAAATCTTGTAAAATTACCCCTCCCGACAAAGAGACTCGTTCCTGATTTATAAGATTAATTGTTGAAATAATTTTTTCGACGATCCAACTGTACGGATGTTAAGATATATCAATTTTAGTCATATGAAAAAATTATTAAAAAATTAGAAACCATCTTGCATGTCAAGATTAGAAAAATCTAGTAAAAATACCACTCCTAACAATGAGACTCGTTTCTAATTTACAAGATTAATTTTTGAAATGATTTTTTCAACGATCCAACTGTACGGATGTTAAGATATATCAATTTTAGTCATATGAAAAAATTATTAAAAAATTTGAAATCCATCTTGCATGTCAGAATTAGAAAAATCTAGTAAAAGTACCACTCCCGACAACGAGACTTGTTCCTGATTTACAAAGTTCAATTTTTAAATGATTTTTTTGACGATCCAACCGTACGGATGTTAAGATATATCAATTTTAGTCATATGAAAAAATATTAAAAAATTTAAAATTCATATTGCATGTCAGGATTAGAAAAAATCTAGTAAAATTACCCCTTCCGACAATGAGACTCGTTCCTGATTTATAAGATTAATTTTTGAAATAATTTTTTTGACGATCCAACCGTACGGATGTTAAGATATATAAATTTTAGTCATATGAAAAACTTATTAAAAAAATTGAAATCCATCTTGCATATCAGGATTAGAAAAATCTAGTAAAACTACCGCTTCCAACAACGAAACTCGTTCCTGATTTATATGATTAATTTTTAAAATAATTTTTTCGACGATCCAACTGTACGGATGTTAAGATATATTAATTTTAGTCATATGAAAAAATTATTAAAAAAAATTGAAATTTATCTTGCATGTCAGGATTAGAAAAATCTCGTAAAATTACCCCTCCCCACAACGAGACTCGTTCCTGATTTATAAGATTAATTTTTGAAAAAAAAATTTCGACAATCCAACCGTACGGATGTTAAGATATATCAATTTTAGTCATATGAAAAAATTATTAAAAAATTGAAATCTATCATGCATGTCAGGATTAGAAAAATCTAGTAAAAGTACCGCTCCCGACAACGAAACTCGTTCCTGATTTAGAAGATTAATTTTTAATATGATTTTTTTGAAGATCTAACCGTTCAGATGTTAAGATATATTAATTTTAGTCATTTTAAAAAATTATTAAAAAAATTTAAATTCATCCTGCATGTCAGGATTAGAAAAAACAAGTAAAATTACCCCTCCCGACAACGAGACTCATTCCTAATTTATAAGATTATTTTTTGAAATTATTTTCTCGACGATCCAACCGTACGGAGGTTAAAATATATCAATTTTAGTCATATGAAAAAATTATTAAAAAAATTGAAATCCATCTTGCATGTCACGATTAGAAAAATCTAGTAAAAGTACCGCTCCAGACAACGAAACTCGTTCCTGATTTACAAGATTAATTTTTCAAATGATTTTTTCGACGATCCAACCATACGGATGTTAAGATATATCAATTTTAGTCATATTAAAAAAATTATTAAAAAAATTGAAATTAATCTTGCATGTTAGGATTAGAAAATCTAGTAAAATTACCTCTCCCGACAACGAGACTCGTTCCTGATTTATAAGATTAATTTTTGAAATAATTTTTTCGAAGATCCAACCGTACGGATGTTAAGATATATCAATTTTAGTCATATTAAAAAATTATAAAAAAAAGTTGAAATTCATCTTGCATATTAGGATTAGAAAAATCTAGTAAAAGTACCGTTTCCGACAACGAGACTCGTTTCTGATTTATAAGATTAATTTTCGAAATAATTTTTTCGACGATCCAACCATACGGATGTTAATATATATCAATTTTAGTCATATGAAAAAATTATTAAAAAATTTGAAATTCATCTTGCATGTCAAGATTAGAAAAATCTAGTAAAAATACCACTCCTAACAATGAGACTCGTTCCTAATTTACAAGATTAATTTTTGAAATGATTTTTTTAATGATCCAACCGTACGGATGTTAAGATATATCAATTTTAGTCATATGAAAAAATTATTAAAAAATTTGAAATCCATCTTGCATGTCAGAATTAGAAAAATCTAGTAAAAGTACCACTCCCGACAACGAGACTTGTTCCTGATTTACAAAGTTCAATTTTAAATGATTTTTTCGACGATCCAACCGTACAGATGTTAAAATATATCAATTTTAGTCATATGAAAAAATTATTAAAAAATTTAAAATTCATCTTGCATGTCAGGATTAGAAAAATCTAGTAAAAGTTCCGCTTCCGACAACGAAACTCGTTCCTGATTTATTAAATTAATTTTTAAAATAATTTTTTCGATGATCCAACCATACAGATGTTAAGATATATCAATATTAGTCATATTAAAAAATTATTAAAAAATTGAAATTCATCTTGCATGTCAGGATTAGAAAAATCTTGTAAAATTACCCCTCCCGACAACGAGACTCGTTCCTGATTTATAAGATTAATTTTTGAAATAATTTTTTCGACGATCCAACCGTACGGATGTTAAGATATATCAATTTTAGTCATATGAAAAAATTATTAAAAAATTTGAAACCATCTTGCATGTCAAGATTAGAAAAATCTAGTAAAAATACCACTCCTAACAATGAGACCCGTTTCTAATTTACAAGATTAATTTTTGAAATGATTTTTTCAATGATCCAACTGTATAGATGTTAAGATATATCAATTTTAGTCATATGAAAAAATTATTAAAAAATTTGAAATCCATCTTGCATGTCAGAATTAGAAAAATCTAGTAAAAGTACCACTCCCGACAACGAGACTTGTTCCTGATTTACAAAGTTCAATTTTTAAATGATTTTTTTGACGATCCAACCGTACGGATATTAAGATATATCAATTTTATTCATATGAAAAAAATATTAAAAAATTTAAAATTCATATTGCATGTCAGGATTAGAAAAAATCTAGTAAAATTACCCCTCCCGACAATGAGACTCGTTCCTGATTTATAAGATTAATTTTTGAAATAATTTTTTCGACGATCCAACCGTACGGATGTTAAGATATATAAATTTTAGTCATATGAAAAACTTATTAAAAAAATTGAAATCCATCTTGCATATCAGGATTAGAAAATTCTAGTAAAACTACCGCTTCCAACAACGAAACTCGTTCCTGATTTATAAGATTAATTTTTAAAATAATTTTTTCGACGATCCAACCGTACGGATGTTAAGATATATTAATTTTAGTCATATGAAAAAATTATTAAAAAAAATTGAAATTCATCTTGCATGTCAGGATTAGAAAAATCTCATAAAATTACCCCTCCCCACAACGAGACTCGTTCCTGATTTATAAGATTAATTTTTGAAAAAAAAATTTCGACAATCCAACCGTACGGATGTTAAGATATATCAATTTTAGTCATATGAAAAAATTATTAAAAAATTGAAATCTATCATGCATGTCAGGATTAGAAAAATCTAGTAAAAGTACCGCTCCTTACAACGAAACTCGTTCCTGATTTACAAGATTAATTTTTAAAATGATTTTTTTGACGATCCAACCGTTCGGATGTTAAGATATATCAATTTTAGTTATTTTAAAAAATTATTAAAAAAAATTAAATTAATCTTGCATGTTAGGATTAGAAAAATCTTGTAAAATTACCTCTCCCGACAACGAGACTCGTTCCTGATTTATAAGATTAATTTTTGAAATAATTTTTTAGACGATCCAACCGTATGGATGTTAAGATATATCAATTTTAGTCATATTAAAATAAGTTGAAAATAATCTTGCAGATCAGGATTAGAAAAATCTAGTAAAAGTACTCTTTCCGACAATAAAACTCGTTCCCGATTTATAAGATTAATTTTTAAAATAATTTTTTCGACGATGCAACCGTGCGGATGTTAAGATATATCAATTTTAGTCATATTAAAAAATTATTAAAAAAATTGAAATTCATCTTGCATGTCAGGATTAGAAAAATCTAGTAAAATTACCCCTTCCAACAACGAGACTCGTTCTTGATTTATAAGATTAATTTTTGAAATAATTTTTTCGACGATCCAACCATACGGATGTTAAGATATATCAATTTTAGTCATATGACAAAATTATTAAAAATTTTGAAATTCATCATGCATGTCAAGATTAGAAAAATCTAGTAAAAATACCACTACTAACAATGAGACTCGTTTCTAATTTACAAGATTAATTTTTGAAATGATTTTTTCAATGATCCAACTGTACGGATGTTAAGATATATCAATTTTAGTCATATGAAAAAATTATTAAAAAATTTGAAATCCATCTTGCATGTCAGAATTAGAAAAATCTAGTAAAAGTACCACTCCCGACAACGAGACTTGTTCCTGATTTACAAAGTTCAATTTTTAAATGATTTTTTTGACGATCCAACCGTACGGATATTAAGATATATCAATTTTAGTCATATGAAAAAAATATTAAAAAATTTAAAATTCATATTGCATGTCAGGATTAGAAAAAATCTAGTAAAATTACCCCTCCTGACAATGAGACTCGTTCCTGATTTATAAGATTAATTTTTGAAATAATTTTTTCGACGATCCAACCGTACGGATGTTAAGATATATAAATTTTAGTCATATGAAAAACTTATTAAAAAAATTGAAATCCATCTTGCATATCAGGATTAGAAAAATCTAGTAAAACTACCGCTTCCAACAACGAAACTCGTTCCTGATTTATAAGATTAATTTTTAAAATAATTTTTTCGACGATCCAACCGTACGGATGTTAAGATATATTAATTTTAGTCATATGAAAAAATTATTAAAAAAAATTGAAATTCATCTTGCATGTCAGGATTAGAAAAATCTCGTAAAATTACCCCTCACCACAACGAGAGTCGTTCCTGATTTATAAGATTAATTTTTGAAAAAAAAAATTCGACAATCCAACCGTACGGATGTTAAGATATATCAATTTTAGTCATATGAAAAAATTATTAAAAAATTGAAATCTATCATGCATGTCAGGATTAGAAAAATCTAGTAAAAGTACCGCTCCTGACAACGAAACTCGTTCCTGATTTACAAGATTAATTTTTAAAATGATTTTTTTGACGATCCAACCGTTCGGATGTTAAGATATATCAATTTTAGTCATTTTAAAAAATTATTAAAAAAATTTAAATTAATCTTGCATGTTAAGATTAGAAAAATCTAGTAAAATTACCTCTCCCCACAACGAGACTCGTTCCTGATTTATAAGATTAATTTTTGAAATAATTTTTTCGACGATCCAACCATACGGATGTTAAGATATATCAATTTTAGTCATATTAAAAAATTATTAAAAAAAGTTGAAATTCATCTTGCATATCAGGATTAGAAAAATCTAGTAAAAGTACTCTTTCCGACAACGAAACTCGTTCCCGATTTATAAGATTAATTTTTAAAATAATTTTTTCGACGATCCAACCGTACGGATGTTAAGATATATTAATTTTAGTCATATGAAAAAATTATTAAAAAAAATTGAAATTCATCTTGCATGTCAGGATTAGAAAAATCTCGTAAAATTACCCCTCCCCACAACGAGACTCGTTCCTGATTTATAAGATTAATTTTTGAAAAAAAAATTCGACAATCCAACCGTACGGATGTTAAGATATGTCAATTTTAGTCATATGAAAAAATTATTAAAAAATTGAAATCTATCATGCATGTCAGGATTAGAAAAATCTAGTGAAAGTACCGCTCCTGACAACGAAACTCGTTCCTGATTTACAAGATTTATTTTTAAAATCATTTTTTGACGATCCAACCGTTCGGATGTTAAGATATATCAATTTTAGTCATTTTAAAAAATTATTAAAAAAATTTAAATTAATCTTGCATGTTAGGATTAGAAAAATCTAGTAAAATTACCTCTCCCGACAACGAGACTCGTTCCTGATTTATAAGATTAATTTTTGAAATAATTTTTTCGACGATCCAACCGTATGGATGTTAAGATATATCAATTTTAGTCATATTAAAAAATTATTAAAAAAAGTTGAAATTCATCTTGCATATCAGGATTAGAAAAATCTAGTAAAAGTACTCTTTCCGACAACGAAACTCGTTCCCGATTTATAAGATTAATTTTTAAAATAATTTTTTCGACTATGCAACCGTACGGATGTTAAGATATATCAATTTTAGTCATATTAAAAAATTAATAAAAAAATTGAAATTCATCTTGCACGTCAAGATTAGAAAAATCTAGTAAAATTACCCCTTCCAACAACGAGACTCGTTCCTGATTTATAAGATTAATTTTTGAAATAATTTTATCGACGATCCAACCATATGGATGTTAAGATATATCAATTTTAGTCATATGACAAAATTATTAAAAAAATTGAAATTCATCTTGCATGTCAAGATTAGAAAAATCTAGTAAAAATACCACACCTAACAATGAGACTCGTTCCTAATTTACAAGATTAATTTTTGAAATTATTTTTTCAATGATCCAACCGTACGGATGTTAAGATATATCAATTTTAGTCATATGAAAAAATTATTAAAAAATTTGAAATCCATCTTGCATGTCAGAATTAGAAAAATCTAGTAAAAGTACCACTTCCGACAACGAAACTTGTTCCTGATTTACAAAGTTCAATTTTAAATGATTTTTTCGACGATCCAACCGTACAGATGTTAAAATATATCAATTTTAGTCATATGAAATAATTATTAAAAAATTTAAAATTCATCTTGCATGTCAGGATTAGAAAAATCTAGTAAAAGTACTGCTTCTGACAACGAAACTCGTTCCTGATTAATTAAATTAATTTTTAAAATAAGTTTTTCGACAATCCAACCATACAGATGTTAAGATATATCAATTTTAGTCATAATAAAAATTTATTAAAAAATTAAAATTTATCTTGCATGTCAGGATTAGAAAAATCTTGTAAAATTACCCCTCCCGACAACGAGACTCGTTCCTGATTTATAAGATTAATTTTTGAAATAATTTTTTCGACGATGCAACCATATGGATGTTAAGATATATCAATTTTAGTCATATGACAAAATTATTAAAAAATTTGAAATTCATCTTGCATGTCAAGATTAGAAAAATCTAGTAAAAATACCACACCTAACAATGAGACTCGTTCCTAATTTACAAGATTAATTTTTGAAATTATTTTTTCAATGATCCAACCGTACGGATGTTAAGATATATCAATTTTAGTCATATGAAAAAATTATTAAAAAATTTGAAATCCATCTTGCATGTCAGAATTAGAAAAATCTAGTAAAAGTACCACTTCCGACAACGAGACTTGTTCCTGATTTACAAAGTTTAATTTTAAATGATTTTTTCGACGATCCAACCGTACAGATGTTAAAATATATCAATTTTAGTCATATGAAATAATTATTAAAAAATTTAAAATTCATCTTGCATGTCAGGATTAGAAAAATCTAGTAAAAGTACCGCTTCCGACAACGAAACTCGTTCCTGATTAATTAAATTAATTTTTAAAATAAGTTTTTCGACAATCCAACCATACAGATGTTAAGATATATCAATTTTAGTCATAATAAAAAATTATTAAAAAATTGAAATTTATCTTGCATGTCAGGATTAGAAAAATCTTGTAAAATTACCCCTCCCGACAACGAGACTCGTTCCTGATTTATAAGATTAATTTTTGAAATAATTTTTTCAACGATCCAACCCTACGGATGTTAAGATATATCAATTTTAGTCATATGCAAAAATTATTAAAAAAATTGAAACCATCTTGCATGTCAAGATTAGAAAAATCTAGTAAAAATACCACTCCTAACAATGAGACTCGTTTCTAATTTACAAGATTAATTTTTAAAATAATTTTTTCGACGATCCAACCGTACGGATGTTAAGATATATCAATTTTAGTCATATGAAAAAATTATTAAAAAATTTGAAATCGATCTTGCATGTCAGAATTAGAAAAATCTAGTAAAAGTACCACTCCCGACAACGAGACTTGTTCCTGATTTACAAAGTTTAATTTTTAAATGATTTTTTCGACGATCCAACCGTACGGATGTTAAGATATATCAATTTTAGTCATATGAAAAAAATATTAAAAAATTTAAAATTCATATTGCATGTGAGGATTAGAAAAATCTAGTAAAATTACCCCTCCCGACAATGAGACTCGTTCCTGATTTATAAGATTAATTTTTGAAATATTTTTTTCGACGATCCAACCGTACGGATGTTAAGATATATAAATTTTAGTCATATGAAAAACTTATTAAAAAAATTGAAATCCATCTTGCATATCAGGATTAGAAAAATCTAGTAAAACTACCGCTTCCAACAACGAAACTCGTTCCTGATTTATAAGATAAATTTTTAAAATAATTTTTTCGAAGATCCAACCGTACGGATGTTAAGATATATCAATTTTAGTCATATGAAAAAATTATTAAAAAAAATTGAAATTCATCTTGCATGTCAGGATTAGAAAAATCTCGTAAAATTACCCCTCCCCACAACGAGACTCGTTCCTGATTTATAAGATTAATTTTTGAAATAATTTTTTCTACAATCCAACCGTACGGATGTTAAGATATATCAATTTTAGTCATATGAAAAAATTATTAAAAAATTGAAATCTATCATGCATGTCAGGGTTAGAAAAATCTAGTAAAAGTACCGCTCCAGACAACGAAACTCGTTCCTGATTTACAAGATTAATTTATAAAATGATTTTTTTGACGATCCAACCGTTCGGAAGTTAAGATATATCAATTTTAGTCATTTTAAAAAATTATTAAAAAAATTTAAATTAATCTTGCATGTTAGGATTAGAAAAATCTAGTAAAATTACCTCTCCCGACAACGAGACTCGTTCCTGATTTATAAGATTAATTTTTGAAATAATTTTTTCGACGATCCAACCGTACGGATGTTAAGATATATCAATTTTAGTCATATTAAAAAATGTTGAAATTCATCTTGCATATCAGGATTAGAAAAATCTAGTAAAAGTACTCTTTCCGACAACGAAACTCGTTCCCGATTTATAAGATTAATTTTTAAAATAATTTTTTCTACGATCCAACCGTACGGATGTTAAGATATATTAATTTTAGTCCTATGAAAAAATTATTAAAAAAAATTGAAATTCATCTTGCATGTCAGGATTAGAAAAATCTCGTAAAATTACCCCTCCCCACAACGAGACTCGTTCCTGATTTATAAGATTAATTTTTGAAAAAAAAAATCGACAATCCAACCGTACGGATGTTAAGATATATCAATTTTAGTCATATGAAAAAATTATTAAAAAATTGAAATCTATCATGCATGTCAGGATTAGAAAATTTTTGTGAAAGTACCGCTCATGACAACGAAACTCGTTCCTGATTTACAAGATTAATTTTTAAAATGATTTTTTTGACGATCCAACCGTTCGGATGTTAAGATATATCAATTTTAGTCATTTTAAAAAATTATTAAAAAAATTTAAATTAATCTTGCATGTTAGGATTTGAAAAACTAGTAAAATTACCTCTCCCGACAACGAGACTCGTTCCTGATTTATAAGATTAATTTTTGAAATAATTTTTTCGACGATCCAACCGTATGGATGTTAAGATATATCAATTTTAGTCATATTAAAAAATTATTAAAAAAAGTTGAAATTCATCTTGCATATCAGGATTAGAAAAATCTAGTAAAAGTACTCTTTCCGACAACGAAACTCGTTCCCGATTTATAAGATTAATTTTTAAAATAATTTTTTCGACGATGCAACCGTACGGATGTTAAGATATATCAATTTTAGTCATATTAAAAAATTATTAAAAAAATTGAAATTCATCTTGCATGTCAAGATTAGAAAAATCTAG
Source organism: Apium graveolens (assembly GCF_009905375.1). Classification (NCBI taxonomy): domain Eukaryota; kingdom Viridiplantae; phylum Streptophyta; class Magnoliopsida; order Apiales; family Apiaceae; genus Apium; species Apium graveolens. Next base: position 14,082,197 of record NC_133648.1, on the reverse strand, counting down.
TAAAATTACCCCTTCCAACAACGAGACTCGTTCCTGATTTATAAGATTAATTTTTGAAATAATTTTTTCGACGATCCAACCATACGGATGTTAAGATATATCAATTTTAGTCATATGACAAAATTATTAAAAAATTTGAAATTCATCTTGCATGTCAAGATTAGAAAAATCTAGTAAAAATACCACTCCTAACAATGAGACTCGTTCCTAATTTACAAGATTAATTTTTGAAATGATTTTTTCAATGATCCAACCGTACGGATGTTAAGATATATCAATTTTAGTCATATGAAAAAATTATTAAAAAATTTGAAATCCATCTTGCATGTCAGAATTAGAAAAATCTAGTAAAAGTACCACTCCCGACAACGAGACTTGTTCCTGATTTACAAAGTTTAATTTTTAAATGATTTTTTCGACGATCCAACCGTACGGATGTTAAGATATATCAATTTTAGTCATATGAAAAAAATATTAAAAAATTTAAAATTCATATTGCATGTCAGGATTAGAAAAATCTAGTAAAATTACCCCTCCCGACAATGAGACTCGTTCCTGATTTATAAGATTAATTTTTGAAATAATTATTTTGACGATCCAACCGTATGGATGTTAAGATATATAAATTTTAGTCATATGAAAAACTTATTAAAAAAATTGAAATTCATCTTGCATATCAAGATTAGAAAAATCTAGTAAAACTAACGCTTCCAACAACGAAACTCGTTCCTGATTTATAAGATAAATTTTTAAAATAATTTTTTCGAAGATCCAACCGTACGGATGTTAAGATATATCAATTTTAGTCATATGAAAAAATTATTAAAAAAAATTGAAATTCATCTTGCATGTCAGGATTAGAAAAATCTCGTAAAATTACCCCTCCCCACAACGAGAATCGTTCCTGATTTATAAGATTAATTTTTGAAATAATTTTTTCGACAATCCAACCGTACGGATGTTAAGATATATCAATTTTAGTCATATGAAAAAATTATTAAAAAATTGAAATCTATCATGCATGTCAGGATTAGAAAAATCTAGTAAAAGTACCGCTCCTGACAACGAAACTCGTTCCTGATTTACAAGATTAATTTTTAAAATGATTTTTTTGACGATCCAACCGTTCGGATGTTAAGATATATCAATTTTAGTCATTTTAAAAAATTATTAAAAAAATTTAAATTCATCTTGCATGTCAGGATTAGAAAAATCAAGTAAAATTACCCCTCCCGACAACGAGACTCGTTCCTAATTTATAAGATTAATTTTTGAAATTATTTTCTCGACGATCAAACCGTACGGAGGTTAAGATATATCAATTTTAGTCATATGAAAAACTTATTAAAAAAATTGAAATCAATCTTGCATATCAGGATTAGAAAAATCTAGTAAAACTACTGCTTCCAACAACGAAACTCGTTCCTGATTTATAAGATAAATTTTTAAAATATTTTTTTCGAAGATCCAATCGTACGGATGTTAAGATATATCAATTTTAGTCATATGAAAAAATTATTAAAAAAAATTGAAATTCATCTTGCATGTCAAGATTAGAAAAATCTCGTAAAATTACCCCTCCCCACAACGAGACTCGTTCCTGATTTATAAGATTAATTTTTGAAATAATTTTTTCGACAATCCAACCGTACAGATGTTAAGATATATCAATTTTAGTCATATGAAAAAATTATTAAAAAATTGAAATCTATCATGCATGTCAGGATTAGAAAAATCTAGTAAAAGTACCGCTCCTAACAACGAAACTCGTTCCTGATTTACAAGATTAATTTTTAAAATAATTTTTTTGACGATCCAACCGTTCGGATGTTAAGATATATCAATTTTAGTCATTTTAAAAAATTATTAAAAAAATTTAAATTCATCTTGCATGTCAGGATTAGAAAAATCAAGTAAAATTACCCCTCCCGACAACGAGACTCGTTCCTAATTTATAAGATTAATTTTTGAAATTATTTTCTCGACGATCAAACCGTACGGAGGTTAAGATATATCAATTTTAGTCATATGAAAAAATTATTAAAAAAATTGAAATCCATCTTGCATGTCAGGATTAGAAAAATCTAGTAAAAGTACCGCTCCGGACAACGAAACTCGATCCTGATTTACAAGATTAATTTTTCAAATGATTTTTTCGACGATCCAACCATACGGATGTTAAGATATATCAATTTTAGTCATATTAAAAAAATTATTAAAAAAATTGAAATTAATCTTGCATGTTAGGATTAGAAAAATCTAGTAAAATTACCTCTCCCGACAACGAGACTCGTTCCTGATTTATAAGATTAATTTTTGAAATAAATTTTTCGACGATCCAACCGTACGGATGTTAAGATATATCAATTTTAGTCATATGAAAAAATTATTAAAAAAATTGAAATTCATCTTGCATTTCAGGATGTTAGGAATATGTGTATTAGTTTGATGATAAGTTAAACAAAAATCTTAAGTAGAAATCTGGTGTTTGTAGCCTCAACGGATAAGACTATTTTAGCTATCCGTTGATGGAGTAGCTTTACTTAGAAATAAGTTTAGTATTGTAGCACATTTCAGTTTCTGTATTCAAGTTATAATTCTTAGATGTTGTGGGAAATTATAAGTCATGTTGACTACTAGTGGATATGCAAATAGGAGGGCAAACTGTAAATATTTCATGTCTTGTAATTTTGTATAAGTGAAGTAGTATCAACTGATAAGTTAAAGGTCTTCAACGGATAAGAAACAAAGCTTCAACGGATGTCTCTTAAGCTTCAACGGATAACATCCATCAACGGATGAGTGCATCAACGGATAAAGCTTCAACTGTTAATGCATCAACGGATAAAGCCGTCAATGGATGAAAGCTTCAACGGATGCTAAGTTCAATAGCAGTTGACAGTGACAATTCATAAGCTGACAGAGGCCCATGGGTTGATAGAGACAATTGGAATGTGGCAGCCTCTTGGAGGAATCAAGAAAATGCAGCATTTCCATTCTGGTGCAAACAAGGAAGTATTCAAAGATTCACAGATTATCCTAGATTGCATTGGATAGAGAAATGAAAAAGAAACATGTGAAGAATCTTTTCAATTGTATTTTATATTTTTGTCTTCACTTGTAAACTTGGTGATATATACACCAAGTTGCAGCTAGTAACTAGAATGTGAATTTTCCAGAGCTATTTAGAAAAATATTGAGAGAAAATCATCTAGTTTGTACTAGGAAGCAGCTGTGATCAATATCTTGAATCACAGATTTTCTGAAATAAAACATCTCTGGTGGAACAACAAATCCACCAGAAAAGTTTTTAAGTCTTTTGTGTTCTTTACATTTGTGTTTGAATATATATCTGTCTGCATTAGCTCAAAGCAATTCACACACACTTGTTCATCAAAACACATAGCCTTTGAAACTGCTCAAAACTTGAAAAAGTTTTGAGATTTATATTCCACTCCCCTTCTGTAAATCTCATTGTTAGTTCCTTGGGAATAACAATTGGTATCAGAGTAAGCTCTTAACTTACAAAGTGATTATCATCACTGGAAATTGAAGATGCATCTACATCTTCTCTCTCAAGATGAAAGCTACATCAACTGCATTGAAAATGGTCCTCACATCCCTCACAAGGTGGCCACAGCTGCAACTGCCACAGTTGCTATTGGACAGTCTATTCCCAAGCCAAAAGCAGAATGGACTGATGAAGATATTGAAGAGGTTCACAAGGACAAGAAAGCCATAAACATTTTGTTCAATGGTTTAGATCAAGATATGTTTGATAATGTCATTAACAGTCAAACTGCTAAGGAAATTTGGGATACTATGCAACTTATCTGTGAGGGTACTGAACAAGTTAGAGAAAACAAAATGCAACTTCTCATTCAACAGTATGAATACTTTCACTTTGAAGAAGGAGTATCACTGAATGATACCTTCAATAGATTTCAGAAACTGTTGAATGGATTGAAGCTGTATGGCAGAGTGTACCAAGTCAAGGACTCCAACTTAAAATTTCTGAGGTCTCTACCAAAGGAATGGAAGCCTATGACTGTTTCACTAAGTAATTCTCAAGATTATAAGGACTTCACACTTGAAAGATTATATGGAATTTTGAAGACCTATGAACTTGAGATGGAGCAAGATGAGCTGTTGAAAAAGGGAAAGAGAAAAGGTGGATCAGTTGCACTTGTAGCTGACAATGAGAAGACTGAAGCCAGAAATGAAGAAAAGACAATGCCAAGTCTCAAAATTGGCACAAGCAAATCAGAATCAAGTAAGGGAAAGGAGCAAGTAGCTGAGGTTGAAGATAATTCCAATCAAGATGACTCTGATGATGTTGATGAACATCTGGCCTTTCTTTCCAGGAGGTTTGTAAAGATGAAATTCAGGAAAAATGCTAAATTCACTAAGTCAAACAAGAACATGGTGGACAAATCTAAGTTCAAATGTTATAATTGTGGCATAAGTGGACACTTTGCAAATGAATGCAGAAAGCGAACCTCTGATAAGAAGATATTTGAGCAAGTTGATTACAAAAAGAAATATTTCGATTTTCTCAAACAAAAGGAAAGAGGTTTTCTGACTCAAGATGACTGGGCAGCAGATGGAGCAAATGAAGATGATGATATGGAATATGTCAACCTAGCCCTGATGGCTAATTCTAATGAAAATGAAACTAGTTCATCAAGCAACCAGGTAATTACTACTGACCTCTCTCAGCTTTCTAAGATTGAATGCAATGAAGCCATAAATGATATGTCCAATGAATTATATCATTTGTGTATTTCTCTTAAATCACTAGCTAAAGAAAACACAAGAATCAAAGAGAATAATCTATTTTTAAGTGATAGGAATGCTGTGTTAGAGGGTAAGGTAATTGAGCTTGAAAAGGTTAAAATCAAATGCTTAACTGTTGAGAGTGAACTAGAAGAATCTGTTAAGAAAGTAGAAATTCTTTCTAAACAACTAAAACGTGAGCAAGAGGTAATCAAGGCCTGGAAAACATGTAGGGATGTGAGTGCTCAGATTGTCATGGTTCCGGGAATTGAATCATTCTGTGAGAATGCCTGGAAGAAAAACAAAAAGGAAGTAGAATTAATTGATGGATTATCAACGGATGTGGAATCAACGGATGATGAAAGTTATCCTTTGAAGGAAGAAAAGGAGCATCCGTTGAAGGCTCATCAATTAAAACAGGCAAGTGATTCTAAAAAGAACAATTTGAAAAATCTTAATAAAAAGTTTGGTTCAACTTCCAAGAACTTTGTCAAAGAAGAAGCTAGCACATCCAAAGATGCCAGTAAGGTGAATATAGGACACATGACTTTAGATCAGTTAAAAAATAGGCTTAAGATGGTTGAGGATAAAAAGGAAACTAAAAGAAAATCAAATAGAAATGGGAAGGTAGGGATTAACAAACACAACAAATACACACCTAATAAATATGCTCCTAGAAAAAGTTGTGTGCATTGCAAAAGTGTTAATCATCTATCTGCTAAGTGCAAGTCAGTTAAGAATGCTCCCATACCTTTAACTCCTTCCATGCCTAACATGTCTATGTCACCTCTGCATGCTATGCCTGTTGTGTCTCAACAGAATCCTCAGGCACATTTTGCAAACATGCCATATATTAATAATCCTTATTTTTCTGCATTCAGTATGCCTCAAATGCCATACAACATGCCTTTGTGGAATAATATATTTGCACAATCTATGCCTTATCATATTCAACCAAATGTGCTTAATGATTCTGTAACTAACCCTACACTTCAACCAACTACATCTGAGACCAAGGTTGACCTAAAGTTACCTAAGTCAAAAGATGCAGGAGGTATGAAGTCTAGGAAAAAGACTAACAAGGCTGGACCCAAGGAAACTTGGGTACCAAAATCAACTTGATAGATTTTTTTGTGTGCAGGGAAAAAGAAGGAATCTATCGTACTTGGACAGTGGTTGTTCAAGGCACATGACAGCAGTTTTCACCCTGCTCACAGAGTTCAAGGAGAGATCTGGCCCTAGCATAACCTTTAGAGATGACAGCAAAGGGTTCACTATGGGATATGGCTTGATTTCAAAAGAAAATGTCATCATTGATGAAGTTGCATTAGTTGATGGTCTCAAACACAATCTATTGAGCATCAGTCAACTATGTGACAGAGGGAATATTGTTTCCTTCAATTCTGAAGCCTGTGTTGTCACAAGTAAGAAGGACAACAAAGTGGTTCTAACTGGAGTTAGAAAAAGAAATATGTACTTGGCTGACTTCAACTCTATAGATGCAAAATCAATTACTTGTCTTTTCAGCAAAGCAAGTCCAGATGAAAGTTGGCTATGGCACAAGAAGCTGTCCCATTTGAATTTCAAGACAATGAATGATCTAGTGAAAAAGGACTTAGTTAGAGGAATGCCTCTAGTGGAATTCTCAAGGGATGGACTGTGTGATGCCTGTCAGAAAGGAAAGCAAAAGAGAGCATCATTCAGTAAGAAGCTTGAATCAGCAATTGATGAACCATTATAACTGCTACACATGGATCTTTTTGGACCAGTCAATGTATTGTCAATTTCAAGGAAAAGATATTGCCTAGTGATTGTAGATGATTTCTCAAAGTTTTCATGGACCTAGTTTCTTGGATCAAAGGATGAAGCTAGTGAAATCATCATCAATCATATCAAGCAAGTCAACAATCATCCAGATTTCAAGGTAAGGAATATCAGGAGTGACAATGGAACTGAGTTCAGGAATTCTACCATGAGGTTGTTCTGTGAAGAAAATGGGATCATGCATGAGTTCTCGGCTCCAAGGACTCCACAACAGAATGGTGTGGTGGAAAGGAAGAACAGATCACTAATTGAAGCTGCAAGAACAATGCTTGAAGAGTCAAAACTCCCAACATACTTTTGGGCTGAGGCTGTTAACTGTGCATGTTGCATTCATAATATTTCTCTAATCAATCAGGAAAAAGGCATGACTCCCTATCAATTGCTCAAGAGAAGAAAACCAACTTTAAAATTTCTTCATGTCTTTGGTTACAAATGCTACATTCTAAGGAATCAACCTGAAGTTTGATGCAAAGGATGATGAAGGAATATTTGTTGGTTATTCTGCTGGAAAAACATATAGGGTCTACAATCTAAGAACCAACATTATCATGGAATCTGTGCATGTTGTGTTTGATGATAAAAAGATTGATGGACTAACAGATGAGGGACATCATGAAGAACTCAAATTTGACAACATTGAGATATATTGTGATGAAAGTGAAGATGAAAATGATGGGGAAGGCACCTCGAAAAGAATTCAAAATCTGCCTTTGGATAATGCACAAAGTGCTGCATCAGTTGAAAGTCACAATTCAGCATCCGTTGAAAGAAGTAATGCAGCATCCGTTGAAAGAAAAAGTGCATCATCCGTTGAAGTACATAATGAAACATCCGTTGATCATAGTCTGTCAACGGATAATCAATTCACTTCATCAGTTGATAGAACTCCCAGTTCATTTCAAAGGATCAGTAACTCAGGGGGAGTTTCAGCCAATCAACATTCTATCTCACATCATGACAATACTGAGGCAACCTCATCTAGAGCTAATCTACCACCTCAAAGGAAATGGACCAAGAATCACCCTTTTGAATTGATCATTAGTGATGCAACATCTAAAGTGCAAACTAGAAGGGCTACTCAAGATGAATGTCTATATAGTAGTTTTCTATCACAGGAGGAACCTAAGAAAGCGGAAGAAGCTCTATTGGATCCAGATTGGATTTTAGCAATACAAGAGGAGCTAAACCAATTTGAAAGGAACAAGGTATGGAAGCTGGTACCCAAGCCAAAGAACAAGAGCTCTGTTGACACAAAATGGGTATTCAGGAACAAGATGGATGAAAATGGTATTGTCATAAGGAATAAAGCCAGATTGGTTGCCAAGGGCTATTCTCAACAAGAGGGAATAGATTTTGATGAGACATTTGCTCCAGTTGCAAGACTTGAAGCCATCAGAATCTTTCTAGCCTATGTAGCCCATGCCAATTTCAAAGTCTATCAAATGGATGTCAAGAGTGCATTTCTGAATGGAGAATTGGAGGAAGATGTTTATGTAAGCCAACCTCCAGGAGTTGAAGATCCAAATTTTCCAGGCTATGTGTATTATCTATTGAAAGCACTCTATGGACTAAAGCAAGTACCTAGAGCCTGGTATGAGACTTTGTCAAAATTTCTTCTAGATAATCACTTCACAAGAGGTACTGTTGACAAAACTCTTTTCTTTAGAAATGTTAATGGCTCTACAATACTTGATCAAATCTATGTAGATGATATTATATTTGGCTCTACAGATGATAAGCTTTGTAAAAAGTTTTCTAAGTTAATGCAAAGTAAATATGAAATGAGCATGATGGGAAAGCTAACTTATTTTCTTGGTTTACAAGTTAAACAAGTTAGTGGTGGAATATTCATTAGTCAAACTAAATATATTTATGATCTTTTAAAGAAGTTTGACTTAATGGATTGTTCATCTGCAAAAACTCCCATGGCCACTGCCACCAAGCTTGAATTAAACAAGGCTGAAAAGTCTGTGGATATTACAAGCTATAGAGGCATGGTTGGCTCACTTCTATATTTAACTGCTAGTGGACCTGATATAATGTTTTCTACATGTCTCTGTGCTAGATTTCAAGCTGGCCCTAAAGAATCTCACTTAGTGGCTATTAAAAGAATTTTCAGATATCTCAAAGGGACTCCAAATCTAGGAATTTGGTATCCTAGAGAGTCTGGTTTGGATCTAATTGGCTACTCAGATGCAGATTATGCAGGTTGCAAAATCGACAGGAAAAGTACAACTGGCACCTGTCAATTTCTAGGGAATAAGCTTGTGTCATGGTTCAGTAAGAAGCAAAATTCCGTTTCTACATCAACAGCTGAAGCAGAGTACATTGCTGCTGGTCGTTGCTGTGCACAGATACTTTGGATGAGGAATCAACTATTTGACTATGGGATAACTGTTGACAAAATTCCAATATTCTGCGACAACACAAGTGCCATTGCCATTACTGAAAATCCAGTACAGCACTCAAGAACCAAGCATATTGACATCAGATACCACTTCATAAGGGAACATGTGATGAATGGTACAGTGGAACTTCATTTTGTTCCAAGTGAAAAGCAGATTGCAGACATATTTACCAAGCCACTTGATGAATCAACATTCACAAGATTATTAAGAGAGCTAGGTATGCTTAATTATTCATAAATTCATATCCTTATTATAATCGGCTTTGAAGCCTGAAATGAATTTGATGCAAGAACAAAGTTGGCTTTAAGTAATGATTATTCTATCAATGGATATTCCCTATCCGTTGAAAGCCAAAATTGTTCTATCAACGGATGTCCATTATCTATTGAAAGATAAATACATTTCTGGTAATTTTATCCTTCAACGGATAAAACTGTGTTAATCTTCAACGAATAACTATTTACCTTATCCGTTGAAGTGTCACATCAGTTGTTCTAAGTAAGTCACAACCATTGATTCTTTTACTTAACCGTTGATACATATATATACACAGTTGTATGTATTTATATTAAAGGCAGTTTTAGAATTCATACAGTTTTCTTTATTCTCAAACGGCTGTAATTTACTTAAAAGTATTATTTAATCATTCTCCTTACGTTTTAATTTGAGAAAGTATAAAAGCCTTTTGAATTCTTATTTTCACTTTACGCTTTCTTACAATCATTCAAAAACTTTTACTCTCTTTCTCTCCCAAAACTCTCAACTTTTCTCTGCAACCTCTACTCACTCCAATGGCACCAGTAGTAAAGATAATGTCCCAGTCTGGATTTGTCTATGAGAAGAACAATTTCGTAGCTTTGGTGGAAAAGAATGAAGCCCACTCAGATTATCACAAGAAGATGGACTTCATCAAAAACTGCAAACTAAGCTATGCAATGCCGGAAGCCCCAACTATTTACTGTGAGGTAATTGAGGATATTTGGAGAACTGCAGAGTTCAATCCCACAGATATGACCATCACTTTCTCTCTCAAAGGTAAGGATAACTGTATTAATTGTGATGATATACAGTCTTGTTTCAAACTACCTGAGAACAATGCCATGACACCACACAATGATAATGATATATCTAGCATGTTAGATTCCATAGGCTATTCTTTTGATTCTGCTAGTTTAGGGAGTATTAGAAGAAAAGGCCTTAGGAAAGAATGGAGTTTTCTTAGTGATGCCTTTATCAAGGTTTTCTCTGGGAAAATTAGTAATTTTGATGCTATAACTTCATCTCTAGTTAATATGCTCTATATGCTAGAATCTGATAGGTATTTTAATTTTAGCAACTATGTCATGCTAGAATTAGGTACCAAGTTTGGTAACAAAGCTAACAGACCCCATAACATCTACTATGCTAGATTCTTTATGTTATTGGCTAACCATAACTGAAGGATTGGTCATAACCAATGAGAGTAACAAACTCAAGTGTTGGGCACAAGAGAAAAGGGTTCTTGCAGACCTTTTGAGAATAAATCTCAACAATCAGGTGCCATTGGTATATTTGCCAATAATGAATGCACCTCAGGTAAGTGAGGTAAATACTTCTTCAACTCCTACTACTTCCAACCCCATTATCTCATTGCCTTCAAGTGTGGCCATGGAATATGTGTCTTTGTCCCAACAGATTCCTACCAAAGCCACCAAACCTAAAGTTTCAAGAACAAAGTCAAAGAAAGCCACCTCTGTTGTTTCTCAAAAGACAACAGTTGTAACAACTACCATCAACCCTGAGGGGAGTGAACAGCGTGTGAGTGGTGAGGCGAGGGGTGAACATCAAGAAACCCCCCAGGATAAGGTAGGAGAGGTGAGTGGTACCCCAGCTAGCCAAGCCACAGTTTCTCAAAAGACTGTGGTGGTTGAAAAGGATTTTAACTCATCCCTAGTTGCATCCTCCCAAAAGGGTGCGGCTATTGAAAATAGTCCCCAACCAGGGACACAAAACAAAAGAGGGAGGGACACTGAAACCACACACTCACCTGTAAAAGCCTTTACAAGAAGAAAGAAGGTTAAAACCTTAATTTCCATACAGGGTGCACACACTGCACAGATACACCTACCTGTATCTATGCCTTCTCAAATTCAGCTTGATGTGACTCCAACAAATGTAGAGTCACAACCCCATTCTTTCAAAATTGACACACATAAATCACCAAATTTTCCATCACCATCTCTGGATGTGGACAGGATATTCACATCAATTCCTGATTCTCCCTCTTTACAACTCAGGGAGGAGCCCCACTCAAATACTGGTGATCATCATCTTTTAGATGATTTTTTGGATCATTAGCCAATTCTTTCAGACTTGGTTGAAGAATATGTGTTTTCTAAATTAAAATCTATCCACACATAATCAACAATCATGTCCCTTTCAATTTCTACTTCTTTTCCTTCATTAACGGATATTACTCATCCGTTGACAAGTAGTTGTTCTTCGACGGATAAGCTTAACAGCAGTTATCCTTTGATACAATCAGTTCCTACTTCAACGTATACTCCCTATCCGTTGATAGTCTCTACACAAATAACTGAATCAATTCCATGTGTAGAAGACATGGTTACTGTACAATCACTTCTAGGATTGAGGGAAGGGAGTAAAAATTTGAGTGAGAGGCTGGGTTGCTCCAAGGCAAAAGGAGAGCTTGAGAGTCTAAATATGCATGCTATTTTTTCCAGCATGGCAAAAGAAAGTGGGAGGAGTGCCATCTTAGTAGGTGAGGGTGAGGGTGTGAGGTGTGTGAGCCAGGGGGAGCCCCTGATACAAGAATATAGAGAAATTGAGAGAAAAGCGGGTACAGAAGGTATAAGGGTGGATCCAGCCATTGCTAATGAGTCAATAATTGTGGATGATGCTGAAACGGAAAGACAATTTCAGCAACATTACAAAGCTGTAATTGATAACATTTCCTTGGATGCTGACACTTTTACTCATCCTGTGTCAGCCTATCAATTGTTGGCTGCTCAGGGCAATGTGGAGGCAGAACAGACTTTGAACCTAGTACATACTTCAGAATCTCTACAAAGGGATAAAGTTGTTGTCAATAGGATGCCTTGTTAAGCTGGTGAGCCATCTGAAGAATTTGGAGTAAATTCTAATGATGATGACTCTGTCTCATTTGATGGAAGCATGAGCTTAGGGGGAGATGCAGGCCCTAGTTCAGTTCCGAATCTACCTGAATGAGCCTTGACTAAGGAATCTACATCAGGACAGTTCAGTGTCTCCTTGGTCAAACAAGTTATGGCTATTCAAAAGGCCCTTCAGGAAACTTCAGATGCTGGTACCAAGGCTATTCTTCAAGCCCACCTGGATTCTCTACCTCTCATGAAGCTACAACAACTAAGACAGAATCTGAGTGTGGATGAACTCAAGAAGGATATAGCTGACTTGAAGTCCTATAATTCTGAGAAGCTGGATTATGTCATGCCCTATGGTACCATGCAGGACTTGTTACTGAGATTGAGAAGAGAATCAGATGCTGAAAAGAGGCTGGCCAAGTTGGAAGACAGAGTTCAAGTCATTGAAAACTCTGTGGTCACCATTCTTCAGAATCAACAGTCTCAAACAAGTCTACTCATGCAGCTGGCAAAAGCACAAGGCTTAACCCCTCTCCTTGATGATAACAAAAAGGGGGAGAATAAAGGGGAAGGGGAAAGAGAGCCATCTACAAACATCCAAATATCTAAAGTGCTAGTTCCTGCCATCACTACTTCTCCAACACTTCAAATCAAAGGAAAGCTTGATGGAATTGATCTAATCCAACTAGCAGCAGCTGAGATGAAGGTGAAGGAGCAGAGGAGAAAAATTGATGAAAGGATGCAACAGGTGTTTGGCTCTACAACTTCAAAATCATTATCTGTGAAACATAGCACAAAGGTTGAGCCAATCATTATGGAGCACAAGCCAGTAAGGAGGAATAAGGTTGGAGAGACTTCCTTAAGGAATTTGAAACCCATGGTACTCAAGCCATCCACTAGACTCAACAGGGACTCTACTAAGAACCCTCTAAACTTTAGTCAGTCAAAAGAAGTAGATTTTCCTCTTCCAAAACCTGATGAAGACAAAGTTTTGAGTGGCAGCATCACAAAGCACAAAGAGACCAATGATGTAGTGGAAAAAATGAATATGGCTATCATTTATAGAGAGGGAAAGAGTATCTGTGTGATGCAAGGACATCCCAAATTCTCTAAAGCCAAGATGGAAGAAACCATGAGGTTAAAGGAAGAAGCTAAAAGGCTGAAGGCTAACAAAAGAGCACAAGCAAAGCTTAAAAAACAGCTAGAGTCAAGTCAGACTGAAGAAAGGGAGAAGATTGAAGACTAGAGTGAAGAAAACAAGATTGAAAGAAAAAATATGGATATGGGGAATGTGGTAGGTGAGAGTGTAGAGGAAAGAAAGGAATGGCAGAAAGGGAACAGAAAGAAGGCCAATGCAAAAAGGAAGAGTGAAGATGACACTGAAGAAACCCAATCTAAATCTAAACCACTACTTTCTATTCCTGAACCCATTGTGCCTGATCCCTATTTAAATATCCATGGTGAAACAATCATTCCTAAGGAGGAACCCATTGATTGGGACACCATCAAATTGCCCACCTTCTTAAATACTTCTCCACCACCAAAGAAACAGAAAAGAAAAACAAATTAACACCTCCCCTAACCTCAAGAAAATTCACTCAGAAACCCAAGCCTAAGCCACAAGCCTCAAAGGATGATTATGTTCACATTTATGACATAAAGGAACAGACAGACGTTGAACTCTACCTGGATGAGCTGGAGGAAGTAAGGGGAATAGATGCCTATAGATAGCTACCAGAAAGATTAGTGTTCAAGTACAAAGGAAATGGAGAAAGGACTTGGCCCCTTTACAGAATTCTGGATGAAGGCTATTCTACCTTGGTTAGAGTGTACTCAGCTATCAAAAGGGATTCTGGCTTTACCAGGATTGCCAAAACTGAGATTCTCAACAAGATTGCCAGCATAAGGAAAACTTGGTGGGAGCCCAATTCCTTGCCTAGAACATTACTCATCCCTGAGCATGGAATTATAATTCATAAATCACCTCATTGGCTGATAAGAGTTCAGAGACAATAAAGGAGTCAGAAGATTCTTCAGACTTGAAGACCAGCTTAAAATTGCCAGTAATGAAACTCTCAAGGACATGCAATATAAGTTGGACATCAGTCAAGAAGATGAAGCTGAATTCTACAGACAAATCCAACTTCAAGTAGAGGAAAATGATAGGAGGCTAGGGAAGAAAACAAGGGATCAAAGGAAAAGAAAATAATCTGCTAAGCCTAAAGGAGCATCCTTGGAAATAATGTAATCCTTCAATTCTATCTCAGTACATACACTTTTGCAGCACTTTTGAATTTGTACTTGATTTCAATTCATATATTTATTAAGTGTTTTGTTATCATCAAGTTAAACCCAAATTTATGCCTACAATTCTAGTAGACATAAATAGGGGGAGATTGTTAGGAATATATGTATTAGTTTGATGATAAGTTAAACAAAACACTTAAGTAGAAATCTGGTGTTTGTAGCTTCAACGGATAAGACCATTCTGACTATCCGTTGATGGAGTAGCTTTACTTAGAAATAAGTTTAGTATTGTAGCACATTTCAGTTTCTGTATTCAAGTTATAATTTTTAGATGTTGTGGGAAATTATAAGTCATATTGACTACTAGCGGATATGCAAATAGGAGGGCTAACTGTAAATATTTCATGCCTTGTAATTTTGTATAAGTGAAGTAGTATCAACTGATAAGTTAAAGGTCTTAAACAGATAAGAAACAAAGCTTCAATGGATGTCTCTAAACCTCCAACAGATAACATCCATCAACGGATGCGTGCATCAACGGATAAAGCTTCAACTGCTAATGCATCAACGGATAAAGCCTTCAACGGATGAAAGCTTCAACGGATGCTAAGTTTAATAGCAGTTGACAGTGACAATTCATAAGCTGACAGAGGCACATGGGTTGACAGAGACAATTGGAATGTTGCAGCCTCTTGGAGGAATCAAGAAAATGCAGCATTTCCATTCTGGTGCAAACAAGGAAGTATTCAAAGATTCACAGATTATCCTAGATTGCATTGGATAGAGAAATGAAGAAGAAACATGTGAAGAATCTTTTCAATTGTATTTTATATTTTTGTCTTCACTTGTAAACTTGGTGATATATAAACCAAGTTGTAGCTAGTAACTAGAATGTGAATTTTTCAGAGCTGTTTAGAAAAACATTGAGAGAAAATCATCTAGTTTGTACTAGAAAGCAGTTGTGATCAATTTATTGAATCACAGATTTTCTGAAATAACACATCTCTAGTGGAACAACAAATCCACCAGAAAAGTTTTTAAGTCTTTTGTGTTCTTTACATTTGTGTTTGAATATACATCTGTCTGCATTAGCTAAAATCAATTCATACACACTTGTTCATCAAAACACATAGCCTTTGAAACTGCTCAAAACTTGAAAAAGTTTTGAGATTTACATTCAACCGCCCTTCTGTAAATCTCATTGTTAGTTCCTTGGGAATAACACAGGATTAGAAAAATCTAGTAAAAGTATCGCTCCAGACAACGAGACTCCTACCTGATTTTCAAGATTAATTTTTGAAATGATTTTTTCGAATATCCAACCGTACGGATGTTAAGATATATAAATTTTAGTCATATGAAAAAATTATTAAAAAATTTGAAATCCATCTTGGATGTCAGGATTAGAAAAATCTAGTAAAATTATCACTCCCGACAACGAGACTCGTTCCCGATTTACAAGATTAATTTTTAAAATGATTTTTTTAATGATCCAACCATACGGATGTTAAGATATATTAATTTTAGTCATATGCAAAAATGATTAACAAATTTGAAATTTATTTTGCATGTCGGGATTAGAAAAAGTATTTTTAGGATCATCTTGCACAATGTTAATATATATTAATTTTAGTTATGTAGAAAAATAATTTAAAATTTTCAAATTTATTTCAAATAATTTTAAATACAAAATTATATGGAATTATTTAAAATAAAATTTATTCTATTAATATAAAGTAAAATAAAATAAGTAATTAATTATAATATGTAAACATAAAAATAATTTACTATTTTTTTATTTTTCACACAATTTTTGGTTTCTCCCCTTTAGTGTACATTTCCCTCTTACTTCTAATTTTCATTTCACCCTTATCTATCCCCTTCCCCAGTCTTAGATCTGACCCCTCTTCTTCTCTTCGTTCTCACTCTCCATACTCTTCCATCTCTCTCCCTCGACTCTTCTTTCTCCTCTCTCTATTTGGTTTTGCTTAAAATCACATCTATTAACCCTGTATTATGATGGGTTTAAGTTTTTGAGTTTTCAAACCCTAACCATCTCCCTCACCCATTCTTGTTCCTCTTTCATAAAATTGCCTTTGAATTCAGCTCAACTATTTAGATTCACTTCCAATAATAGGTGGAGCTTCTCAAGTAGAAAAATGAAGGTTGAAATTTCTAATCTTCTTCATTTTCAAGTTCAAAGCGACAATTTTGAGAAATATTTTTGGAGTTATGAATTTGACCTTTCAAGCTCAGGGCATGACTGATGAGTAACTGTTTATCATTTGCAAGGTTAGGTTCTAGGCATACAACTACTCAGTGCTTGCTTAGGTGATTGTCGATTTAGTTTCTAGTTTTATACCTTCAACAAGAAATATAAGCAGTATAAACTAATTTGAGTGGTAATTTGTCCTAGTTTAATTCAGATTCCTTAACAAAGATAGTGTTCTATATTTTTCTAGTGGTCTTTTAGTTTAATTAATTAAAGAGCGTCGGCTATTTAATTTAAGAATTTTCTATGTTTGTTGTGCTTAATTTGGTTATGAAATCACATATGTCTTGCAGAATAGATTGTTCTGATATTTATATGTGTAACATGAATTCTTCCTTGTCCTGTGGATTTTGCAAAGCTTTGGCATTACAAGTCATAAAGGGAAAGAAGATTGATGATGTTGTCGCATATTCTTCACTCTCCCCCCTGAAATAATTACCGAAATATTGAGGTGGTTGCCGGTGGAATTCACTAATAAATCTTAGTTATTTGCCCTTATACTAGTGGTAAGGTCATTCACTAACATTGGATGTACCAAATGCAGGTGTTTAGTGGAAATGGGAATACTATTGATGGTTCTGCCAGTTTTTTCGGGAGAGATAGATTTTCACATGTCAAAAAATATGAGGTAAGAAAAAACTTTGCTTATCATTAGATATCTATGGAATACATAACTTAAATTGTAAATTTTTTAGGTTGAGTTCAACAAAGTTTCACAATCTTTGATTGATGCTTTGGTTCCTAATGCTCAGGGGATCTGCTCTTAACCGTTTGGTCTGGTCAAGGTACGCTCGTACTTTTTGTGCTTTGTCCATTTGTTTGCTTTGTCCATGTTACTTAAATTCAAATGTGTTTTAAGACAATGTTGCACTAATTGTAGTTCTTGAAGCGAAGTTGAGTAATGAGGGGTTTGATAATCCTAGGAAGAGCTTGTCTGTGTGGTAAGTACAAAGTGCCTACCTTTTGTATGTATTGAGTGTGATACATATGTATGATCCTCTGTTTAATTTTATTTTTTTTGGAGATTTGTTTTTGTGTTTTGATTGTAAACTTTCAACTCATTGGGGTGAATTAGAGTCCATTGATTAATCCAGGGTTAAGTGTTAAAGAGGAATTAAAAATATGTGTTTTGTGTTTGTTAAAATCCTCATTAATGTAAGAGAAGTCTGTTAAAAAACTTTGTGCATTGTAAATTATACTAGCAAATAAAAATTACACTAACATGGAGTTTTAATTGTATCCCATATGTTTAAAATTTGAGTTAAAATGTCTATTGCAGATCAAAGAGGTAGTGGGTGTTGAGATCACAATTGCATATGATGTCTGTGGAATAAGAATGGTTAATGTGATTCACCACTTTACAAATTAATAGTTTTGAATCAAGTACATGCTAATAGGCCATTTGTTTTATGGCTCTTCTGTCTATTCTGTTTATCTTTAATCAAGTGTAATGTTAAAACTAATACTATAATTTAGAATGCATGTATCCATTTCCAAGGTTTTATTCATGATCTATTTTAGAACAAGTAGTAATTGTTTAATTAATATAATATAATTTAATTATTGTTATTTATTTCCACAGAAAATAGTTTTCCTTTTTTCTAAAATTTCAGATATAATTAGTCAATTTATCTATTTAATTATTTATATTTGTGTAATTATATATCCTTTCGATTTTGGAATTATAGGAGGTTTTAATTTGTTCCAAAAAAACCCAATAGTGAGTTTTTAAAATTTATCTTCTTTCTTGAGAATTAAAGCAAATAGCTCTTTATCTTGCAAGTCACTGTATTGAATTCTATAAATTCTGTTTAAATATAGAGAACATATTTTTGAGAAGCAATTCACACATATTGGCAAATTTGTGTGCAACTGCTTGAGTTGTTATTTTTTTTGTTCATGTGATTCATAGCTGTAATTACTCTTTTCTTTGTTACATCTTTACCAGCTTGATGAAGCATTACAAATGCAAATAGGAATGCACAGGAGGTTGGGTGATCAAAATGAGGTTCCATTTATGTACTTCAATACACATGGTAGACAAAAATCAAGAACTAATACTTTCCAATGTATATATTATAAAGGTCAAAGAGAATTTGAAGGTGAAAGTCGAAGCACAGGGGAGCTTCCTTGAGAGAATTGTTAAGGAGTATAAAAGCAGGTCAAATAATAATGTAAAGCCTGGCAAGTCTTTAGTCTTTCTCACCCATTCCATTTCGATACTGTCTCGATTTTAATATTTGCCTTGTTTTGATTTGCAAGACAACAGATGTAAGTATTGGATTAACAGATGTAAGTATTGGATTTGGGTTTATTGTAATAACAATATTGCTCACAAAGACATATATTAGTTTTTGTTCTTTTTATTTTTGCTTGGAACATTTCTTTGGATCAATTTTTTGTATATAAAACCATTGTGTACTCTGTTTATAGCTATTTTAGAACAAAGTTGTTATAAAACATATCTTACAACGTTGAAGTTTAATAAAAGCGTTGTGTGAAAGAAAATATGACAATGGTATGTAAAATGGTTCTTAAATTGATATATACAAAAATCGATGTTATGTATACTTTCAAACAACATTTTTAGACTACAACATAGACAACAATTGTGTTATATTATTTTCAACAATGGTTCTTAAATTGATATATAAATAAACCGTTGTATGTCGCATTCCACAAAATAATTCTTGTAAATTGACTGTTGTTTGTGACAAACTAGGATAATTAATTATGATTAAAACTATTGTTGAACAATTATCTTAATAACACTTGAATAAAAGAAACTATTGTTTGAGGAGGACTATAACAAAAGTTTGAAAAAACTAAAAACTGTTGTTTGATAAGTCCTCTAGAAAACCATTGTGTATATCATATTAGAACAAATGTTTTATTTATAAAACTGTTATTGTTAAGCTTTCAGACAATGGTCATATTCAGTCAGCCGTTGTGTCTTTTGTATTGTTACATGCGTTATAGAACCGTTGTGAAGTCTTCTTCTAACAAGTGCTAAAACCACTATTGTCTGGTATTCTATCACATGAGTATTGGATAGACAACGGAAACTATACATGTCATACAATGGTGCAAAACTGTTGTATGATTGCTTATTTCTTGTAGTGACTATATTTAAACAAAAGAAAATAATAAACATTAACAATTCACATAACAATATTGAACAGAACCAAAAATATAAACATATAGGAATAATACAATTTAAAAACATTTTAACTTACTGTCCATCGGAGATATCAATGCGATATGGCTTCAATGGCGATTTCTCTCCATATATGCCACTCGAATGTGATCGAGGTCGCCTTCCTCGCCATTCTCGCTCCTCCGCATTTGTCATGTGCCGAGTCGGATCATTCGGGTCTGAATCTGAATCCGTCGGCTCATCCTGCAAATACAAATTCCCTCCTTTTTCCTTTGCACCCTTGCCCTTGCCCTTCTTACTCGCGACTTTGGCCTTTCCCTTGGCCTTTCTTTGCCTTCCCCTTATCTTTTTCCGGCTCCTTGTCTTTCCCCTTCCCTTTTCTCGCCATCGCCAACACCACAAGATTTATCATAACCAATGTCAACATCCAAGCAAAAAGATCCGAAAATAAATAATAAAAATATATTAGCCAATATTAAAACAAACAAATCGATGAAACGACTTGTGTTAGTAAATCAAATTACATTAAAAGGATTTAAAATCACATAAAATGCATATAAAATGCATATAACCGTATCCATTTCACAAATTAACGATAAAAATAAACACAACTAATTAGAGCATTATTTAATTATGCAAATTAAACCATTAAATCAACTTAATCTATATATATAACAAATTAAATTTCCAAACTCACATATAAAGTGCAATATTTATCCATTTTCGAGTACAGATCATGTTTATAGGAGCAAACCCCTACAAATTAACCCCAAAAATACATTTATACTTCTACCTAAACGTAAACAAACTGACAAAAACCCTAAAATCTATACTTATACATATATTCAACAAATTGACAAAACCGACAAATTTTTTACATGCAAAATTTACATGGAAACTGAAAAATCATATGAACTTCAATTTAAGTGAGAATTATCCATTTCGAGTACTTTTATGTGTTAACGAGAGCAAACCCATAAAAATTAACCCTAAAAATACATTTATACTTCTAAAAAGATTAAACAAACCGACAAAACACCCAAAGATTATGACTTTAACCTATATTAAAAAAATTGACATAACCGATGAATGTTAAACATGCAAAACTTTACATAAAAACTGAAAAATCAATGAAGTTTGATTTGAAGTGAAACACATCAATTTATGTGAGAATAATACTTTAACAAACACAAAAACATGTAATTAACTTTGAATCATATATATAAACACAAAAAATACATACATATACACATATATATACAATCGAGTAAAAAAATATCTTAATCGTAAGAAAATCTTACATCGAGAGTGAAACCGGAGGCAATGAGAGATGATTTGGGGCTCCTTCGTGAATACGCCATTGAATCGAAGTATTTTAGTGAAGTTTTGAGTATAAGAGAGAGATAGAGAGAAAATAGAGAGATAGAGAAAGAAATAGAGAAAAGAAAAGTGAACCGTTTTTTATTTATAATAGACTTAAAACGACCGCCTGGCATTTAAAACCGACCACCAGGTCGGTCGGTTTTAACCTTGAACCCTGTGCAGCATGCAAAACGGTGTCATTTTGCTCTAGGCGGGGTTTTTAATTTTTCACAAAAAAACCCTTTTAGGTGGTCGGTTATGACCCAAAGTGGTTGGTTTAATAGTATTTTATTTTTTAATTTTTTTTAATTTTAGGGTTTAGGGTTTAGGGTTTAGGGGTTAAAAACCCCTAAATTTAAAAAAAATCTTATAAAAACATGATTATTATTATTTAGATAGCTTAATTTTTGGTACATTTGCTCGTTTTTACCGCGTCAGTTCATCCGTACGGTTCGATCATGTGTATTTCATAATTTTTATTTTTTTTAATTATTTCACTTTTTTAATCAAAATTGCTAATTTTCTTATAAAAACGTATTTGTAATCGTTCAAATGTGCTAATTTTTTGTGCATTAATGTATTTTTACATGAAGTTAACATCTGTACGGTTCGATCCTTAAAATAAATTTTAAAATTATACTTATAGTATCGAATGGTATGTTCAACTTATTTAGTCTACAGAATGCCGACATACTTACTGAAATAATTATATTCCATATGATTTTGATTATACTAGTTTTCAAATAGCCTAATTTTTGGTACATTTATTCGTTTTCACCGCGTTAGTCCATCCATACGGTTCGATCATGTGTATTTTATATTTTTCAATTTTTTTTAATTTTTAATTAAATTTGCTAATTTACTTATAAACATAATGGTACTCGTTAAAATGTGCTATTTTTTTGTGCATAAGCATATTTTGACATGAATTTAACATCCGTACGGTTCGATCGTTAAATATACCTTTTAAAATTATACTTTTCAGATCGAATTCATTTTTTTTAATTTTTAATTAAATTTGTTAATTTACTTATAAAAACGTAATGGTACTCGTTCAAAAGTGCTAATTTTTTGTGCATAAGCATATTTTGACATGAAATTAACATCCGTACGGTTCGATCGTTGAAAATAAGTATTAAAAATGTACTTTGACCAAGACTGCTAAAACCGACCGAGGTCAAATATCCAAAGTGGTCGGTTTTACACCAGAAGCCAGTTTAATTCTTATAACCGACCACTGTAAAACCGACCAACCCTTTAAGGAGACGGTCGGTTTTATGAAGAAGGTGGTCGGTTTTAGGCAAAGAGCCAGTCGGTTTTCTGGGAAATATTACGGTCAAATATTATGATTTTTTTGCCCTAACCGGACGTAAACGCATAAAAACTTAGCATTAAAACTAAAAATTAACAAACCCATTAAAAATTTACTATAACTTATAAATAAAGTATCCTAATCATTACAAAATTTACTAAAAATCATCTTTAAAATACAAATGACGTTATTCAAAATCGTCAAAACCATCATCATCTTCGTCATCATCATCATCCTCATTGTCACCTTCACTTATTTCTTCTTCTCCTTCATTTTCATCTTCGTCATCCTTCAAATCATCTTCTTCATCTTCTTCATATTCTTCTTCTTCACGCCGAATAAACGGTATTTGTCCATATTGTGCAAAATCGACAAAGAGCGAAAACGAGGTCGATGCATTAGATCTATCTTCCTAAAAAGCGTCCTCTATATCATTTTGCGCAACGATAGATTCATCAATCGGGCGACTTTTAGATTTGACCACCGTATATATTTTCGCTTTTGGATCCAATACACTAAGAGCATAATATACTTGTGAGGCTTGACTACCAAAAATAAAAATCTCATTTGACTTCAATCTTGAAGTCATATCAATTGTAATCACACGATTCTTATCAATCCTCACACCATTACCAACACTATCAAACCATATATATTTGAACAAATGTACATGATTGCATCCTTGATAAATAAGTCTAATAATTTCTTGTAGTTGACCATAATAATCAAGATTATTTCCGTGCAAATTTCCTTTAACAACAATACCAGAACCGGATGCAGATTTTGTTGAAAATTTATATCCATTAACTTGACAAGTCTCAAAAGTCATAACTTTTAATACCGGCCCTTCAAGTAAGTCTTTAAAACGAGGTCCTTCCACCTCATCTTTATCAACCTAAAAATAATTCAAATCGATGAGACGTTGTAATTATAAGAATTTTAAAAAAAAGCATGCAAATTAAAAATAGATAAATACCTTTTGTTTAAACCAAGTTTTAAATCGACTTTTGACAATAAGATCTAAATCTTGAGGTGTTGTTTATGGGCGTTGTCGCATAACACAATCTTGGTACTTCCTAAAATATAAAGTAAGATCATGCATGTGTCATTAACAAAAATTATTACGCATATTTTTTAAAGTAAGATTTTGGTACCTTAGATAAGGTTGAAATTCAGGAAAGTTTAAAAGAACATATTCTTCCGCTAACTCTCGTTCATCATCACTCATGTATCGAGTTCCTTCATTTCCAAGAGATTGAATTGGATATTTGAACACTTCCAAATTCTCGGAATTTTGCACATTAAACAAAACCTCATTACGACGTACCTTATTATGGATCGTGTCAGAGGCAAAATAAAAAGAAAAAATATTAAGAATCTCCTCCTCCATATATCGTTCGGCAATTGAGCCCTCAACCCTTGCTTTATTACCGAATTTTTGTTTTAATTTGCCCAACAAATGTTCAATCAGATACATCCAATGCCAATAAGCAGGTCCATCAAGTTTAATTTCTTCGGCTAAATGTACAACCAAATGTTCCATCGAATCAAACCAACTTTGAGGAAAAATCATTTCCAACAAACACAATGCTTTGATAACCGATTTTTCCATTATTTCCAAGTCGGTTTTTGTAACCACGGATGAACATAAATCTTGGAAAAGTTAGAAATTGTCGTGATTGCATCGGCAATAGGTGCCGGTAGAAGTTCATGAATTGTGAGAGGCAATAATTTTTGAAGAAAAATATGACAATCGTGCGATTTGAATCCATAAAATATACACTCCTCAATATTGCAACAACGTGATATATTTGAGGAATAACCATCCAGAAGTTTTAGTGAACTAATCCATTCACACAACAGTTTACGTTGTTTTCTAGTAAGGGAATAAGGTGCTTTAGGTGACTTTCCTTTCTCATCGATCCCCAAATGTGGTAACACCCCAAAATGCTTGCAATCCGCTCTTGCTTTTTTATGATCTTTTGACTTTACCGCATTGACAATAGTAAAAAAAATGTTTTTAAAAACATTTTTTCCGTATGCATGATGTCAATTGAATATCGTAAACTATGTGATGACCAATAAAGGAGTTCGTAAAAGATTGGGACATGAGTCCAATGATGCTCTTCCCCGTATCCGACACTCCTTGCCTTCAAATTAGTCTTTCCGGGTGGTGGAAAAACTAAACCATCAAGCAATTCCTTAACACCCTCACCGGACAAACGACCACGAAACAATCATCTTTCTTCGTTATCAAACAAATTACTTTTTTGACGGAGTGGATCATTTGATTCAAGGAATATTCGGTTCATGCCATAGAAATTACATTTTCCACAATTTTTTAATTGAAACCCTTGCACGCTTCCAAGACACACTTGACATCCCATCTTTCCTTTGCCCGACCACCCACTTATCATACTCATAGCGGGATAGTCACTAATTGTCCACATAATAGCCGCTCTCAATATAAAATTTTGTTTCAAAAATTGGTCGTATGTCTTCACCCCGGTATTCCACAATATCTTCAATTCATCGATGAGAGGTCTTAGACAAACGTTAATATCTTTTCCAATACTATTTGGACCCCGAACTATATCGGTCATGAACATATAAGGCTTTTTCATACACATCGATGGTGGAAGATTGTAGAAGAGTATCACCACGGGCCACACACTATATATTTTTCCCGGTAGGGCCAAAAGGGTTGAAACTATCGATCGCAAGACCGAGCCTTATGTTACCAATCTCTTGAGCAAATGAAGGATACCGACGGTCAAAAATTTTCCACTCTTCTCCATCCGCGGGATGACTTATTTCTCCATCTTTCACATCTCTATTTTTGTACCATCTCATGTGATCGGATGTATGTCCCGACATATATAAGCGTTGTAATCGAGGGATCAAAGGAAAGTGTCTTAAGATTTTTTTGCTATTTTTTTACCATCTTTCCTAGAAATATTCCGATAACGATCTTCACCACATATATCACACACAACTGTATCCTTGTCATCTCCATAAAATAACATACAACCATTCTCACATAAATCAATTTTTTCATATTCAACCCTCAAATCCTTCATAATTTTTTTCATTGCATAATAACTTTCGGGTAATGTATGTTTTTTTGGTAACACATCCGTAAGAAGTTTAAGCAAACTATCAAAAGCTTTATTACTACAATGCGAGTTATTTTTGAATTCCAATAATTTGGTGGTAAAGCTTAATCTTGTGTACTTTGTATTGCCGGGATAAATAGGTGCTCCATTTTCAACAATAACCTCGTACAATTTTTTAGCACTATCATTTGGAGCTTCTTCTACATTCATAGTTCCCGTATCCGTAGTTTCATAAAATTGATAATTTTCACCGGCTAAATCATGTAACATCGCATTCAAATCTACTGGTTCTTCTACTCTCGAAGGTTCCCGAACACAATAACGGTGATTTGATGTTCGACTACATTTTCTTTCTATTTTTTCACCGTGCGACGTCCACACGGTATAACCTTCAAGCATCCCTTTAGCGAGCAACTGAAATCTAACATCATCAATCTTTAACCAATTCAAATTTTTACACGTTTACACGGACACTTCATTGTACCATCTTCCATTCCATTTTCGCTAGCAAATTTTAAAAACATTTCTACACCAAATCTATATTCCGGGGTCAATGAAATTTTATCACTTTGCAATTGATTACCAATCCAACTTCGATCAATGGTTTCCATCTACAATAGTATTTTTTAAAATTAAAAGAAACATATTTAACAAATAATTTATCATTAATCTCATATTTATTCATGTATTTCATAAAACACACAAACACACACACTATAATTACAATAAATGAAACTAACTTACAAATTATCTAATACCAAACTTCAATTCTCACAACAAACATTATATAAAAAAATAAAAACATTAAATACATACAACAACATTTAATACATACACCACCAACATAAAACACACACACATTATTACAAAATATGGAAATAACTTACAATTTTCTGAAACTCCTCCACTTCAATCCTCTATTTTTTTAATTTTTTGGCCAAAATCAAGAAATGAGGGATATAACAAAAAAATTAAAAAAAATTGGTTAAAATCGATGGTCAGCGGTCAGTTTTAGTCAGAAGAATAAAACGATACTGTTTTCTCTATAACTGGTACTTTTTTTGTACTTTAAATTAATTTTTTATTATTCTACAAAACCGACAACCATATATGGTCGGTCTTAACCTGCAGAATTTGTGGATATAACCGATCACATGTAGGTGGTCAGTTTTAAAAGTGACACATCAGCAAAACGGTATCGTTTTTTTTCAATAAAAATGACCACCAGTGGATGGTCGGTTTTATGTGTGCCACGTCATCGATACGGTATCGTTTAGTTGGCATATGACGTCGGTCGGTTTTAAGGTGACCAAATCGACGTCGGTCGGTTATGTCCGGTCTTTACCCTGTTTTCTTGTACTGTATGAACTGTGTGGTGTCTAGCAGTTACAATAGCCGTTTCGGTTCAGGAAATGTTGAGTTTTTTTCAAAGAGAATTCATGTTTAAGACTTTATTTCTTCTGACAAGCAAGCTATATTATAAGACAGTTGAGAGCTTCTCATTTTCTTTCATGGCATAAATAGTGGCATTCTGCTTAAAATGTCAAAAGGAAGATAGCTTTAACCTATCCCGGCCAAAATAAACAATATAGTGTTATATATTTAAACACACAGACACAGACAGACAGGGAGGGAGGGAGGGAGAGTTATAGAGAGAATAGTTTTTACTTTGTGATAACTCCGATCCACGGTCTGGTCCTTCCGACGTCGTGCGTGGACCCTTCTCGCGGTGTAGCTGGGTCGGGTGTTGAGCCCGCGGCACCTGGTGTGAGAGTAATAACTCGCTTTTGGATGAGAAATATAAGGTGGTTGTATGTATGAGTGTGTGCAAAAGAGAGTGATTAACCGGTATAACCTCTCCATTTCGGATTATTTTGAGTCCAAGGATAGAGTTCAAGGGTTGGTACATTTCAACCTCGGTTGATATTTGGTCTAAACCAGCCTTCAAGGAATGGTTTTATACCCTATCACTTTGTACATTGCATAGTAGACAATGCTTTGCCTAAGCTGCTTAAAAGAACTAGTTTTGAGAAAAAAAATATGCCTAAACTACGTTATTTTTAAACCGTTGGCTAGAAAGTTGTCTACAAGCTCTGTATAAACTTCTTGGCCTATGTACTGTATGTTAACATAATGTAAAATATATTATATATACGTCATACATTAAATAACTTTATGCAGCAATTTTTAAGCATTATAACAGTTCAATATGCAAACTTTTTGGTTGTTATGCCATTTTAACTTCAATTTTCAATGTTTTCGGTCTATAGTACCAAGTACAAAGATAGTTTCTTCGAGCATATAGACAATTCTACCAGTATGTATGATCAGAGTTAAAATTTTATGTAGAGCCTGCTGCATAATAAACAATCAACAGCTCAATGTCTTTCTTTTTAGCTTCCAGTTGTAGAAACTTGAAGTTCATATCAACAAATTGCACAATTTAAACTAGAGATCTTTCTTCCCATCTACTCGTTAGCCGCCAATTTTGTTTTTATAAGGTTGATGATACACACAGCAATATGTGAATAAAGATTCTAGTGTATTTGCGCAAACTGGAAAAATAAAAGACAGAGATAGGTAGAAAAAGATGCACATGTGTTGATATCTCAAATGTAACTGTTATTTCACATGCTTGAGACCGAAAGCTTGATGAAAATAAACGAATTTTTGTTTCTTGACACCTCAAGTCCTCAGTAGATGGTTTTAGTTTAAAAAATCTCAATATATTGTTTATAAATCATAAAGAAATTTATTAATGGTAATAATATTTTATGTACTATATCTATTTTTTTTAATCTTTGAACATAATAATATTTTTTCATGATCTCAATCATCAGAGTTCAGTGAGAGCGTTGATCAACAGTGACACTCAATGAGTTCATGCCTGTAATTCAAGCAAATGACTAAAGAAAATAAAAAAATGCGTAAAAGGAGAAAACTTAACACCAAAATATCACCAGCTAACAACATGAATCTGGATACGGGCATTTTATGATTGTTTATCATGTATTATTTTGCAACTTGGAGATATAATTGTTCTACAAAAGATATTGTTAACATGATAGCTAACAATAAAAGGTTTGTGAGATCTATGTGGGAATTTTTAATTTCCTTTGTATAACGAAAGGAAAGAGCTAGGAAATATAGGAAATATGAGCTATATTAGCGATCAAGATGTGAGGAACCTGCAATATCACCAATCGCTTGTGCATTTGGCCCGCATCCCATCGATAGCTTTTGAAACAAATATTGTAAATTTTTTAAGGTTACAGGGCGTGCCTGCATAATACATATATAAAATTAGATATTAGATAAGAACATTTAAGATATATCAGTGTGTGTACTTGTGACTCTGTCCTCGGGACAAAAACTCATGTAGAAAATTATGTAATATTCAAAACGAGGAGTCGTGTATCTAGATGTATTGATATGGGTTTTGTTGTGCAACTAGAGATGCCCATAGAAGTTGCTGAGGTATACACAATTGCAAATACTGTGTGCCTGCAGTATTTATGCGTAATATAGTTACTTTTTTATAAACTTGGATTTTGGTAGTGAAATTTGTTGTTTTGTGCCACAATAGAGTCCACATTTTTACATGTATATAAGAGAACATCTGGATGGACTTACACGAAGGGCTTCAATATATGGGCAGTTGTCAGTATTGACGGAATGAAGCTTCTCAGGAGGAGACAACCCCTGCTGCATTCGAATCACATCAAATTATATTTGTTAAGTACAGCAACCCGACCGCCCCAAGGAACATAAAACCACTCTCAAGCTATCCGGTGCTTGCTCAGAGACATTTTTTATACAAGTTCTAAATCAATAAGACAATAACAATAGAAACACACAACAGCTTGGCAGATATGCTTAGAAAGGTTGCTGGCTAACCTTGGATCATCGGACAGTATGACATAACATTCAATAATATTCTTCAAAACTGTAGAAGACGGTTCATCCTGCATCTTTTCAATTACGTCATTAAAAACCTTCATGATTGCACACAACCGGTTTGCAGGCTCACAGCAATACTGTAGTCCCTGCTCTTGCATCATTATTCTTGACACTATCCAAGATGCAGTCTGTATAGCCATATACAAGTGTTTATAGTGAGTTTGAAGACCCAATTAACTATGAGTATCGATCTATTTATATTTTGATTGTGTACCGGAACTGTTTCAGAATTATTTGCTCAGGTTCTTACTAGGACGATCAAGTCTATGCCATGCAATATAAACCATATGATTTATATATGGCTGGGTATTAATTTTCATCAACACCAAAATATTAGCCGTTCATCAAGTCGACTTGATATGTATTAATACGAAACAAGGAGTATTAACTAAAAATCCCTTTTTCAATAAACACCTAGCAGAAACAGTAGAAAAGGAGATTAATTTGAATTTTTTAGTAATCAGATTGCATACTCTGTACTGTCTTACATGTAAGGTGATATATTGCAGTAAAAAATGCTTGGAAGCAAAAGAATGTTAAGTTCAAATTTTAATGGACACTTACTGATTGTGAAAGTTCATTTCCATATTCTATGGATTTTAGACATAAAGGGAAGAGTCCTGATTCAAGCAAATAGTGAACAGCAACCTTTGTCGAAGGGTCGCCTACCTGCATAGTAGAGAAGATTCGGGTGATATTAAAGCAAATTGATATGCAATCTGGAAAGAAATAATGGACATTTTATTGAACTATGGTTCTGATTAAGCTAATTCATCTCAACATTGCATTCAATTCAGAGATGAAACTTGAAAGGGTGCTTAGCTGTTTTAATAATTCAAAAGGCTAAAAGTATAAAAAAAATGAAGGTATCATGTATTGATTTAGAGTGGAATTGTACCACCTTCAGAAGACCACCAATAACCCCCAAGCTCATTAGCCTTAGGTACTCGAATGGCTTTCTCCTTTCTTCAGTCTCCCAGAAAGGGTACAAGTAACAATGTATCTTAACTGCAAGGACAGGAGTAAGTTAATACAAGTCCGTCTACGATTAACCTTATCTAGCTCCTTAATCATCCTATTAAAATCAGTTAATAACAATATTTGAATAAGTTTTGCAAAATCCTCATCCCATAATATATGTAACAAACTTGTATCTTCAACTGAATCCTTGATTTCACCTCAGTGTCCTGTTTCTTTGGTGTTCACATAAACATATCGTACCAGCTTAAAATATAAAGTGAATGCATTTATATATCAAAACACATCAAGTTCGACAATAACATGTGTAGTCTTCAAGAAATCAGCAAAAGGTATCGAATGAAATTAGCTTATATCATTTGGTGAGAAGAAGCTATAACTGTGGATACATTCAACTATGTTTGAAGAAGACAAATACCATTAAGGAACTGCATCTTCGTTTGAGGGTGAGTGGTCAAGCACTGCATTCAATAGAAAATACACATTGATATTAGAGTTGCATACATAATCTAAAGGCATTTATGGAAAAGCTCTTTTACATACTTATGGAAAAAGTTCGAAAATTAGGAAATCGAACATATAAAGCAAATACATTACAAAGTTAATACCACTAAAAAAGGAAATTCAAGGAGCAGAAATGACCTCAAACAAAACAAGTATATCACAAACTTTACTTGAATCTTTCATAGTAAGTTTCTCAGGTGTTAACGACTTGTATATAGATAATACTTCCTGCAATAAAGAAGATATTTCCATTAATCACCAACTGTAAAACACAACATTCTCATTGTGAATAGATGGAATAGCCAATACAAACAACAAGGCTGAGCTTGTCAAACAAAGTAATAAATCATTTCAATGATTCCAATGACTATCATGTGCAGATTTCATAAATTGTATCAAGTTCTGATTGAGATGTGATGCAACTTGATCTTAAGGGTAGGAATTCTCTAAGACGTGTGACATAAAAGTTGCATAGCTTCCTTTGCTTATTTTCCAGATTTTTGGGTTTCAAAATTTCAAATATCCAAAATATTTGAGATATCCGCAAATCTTCTCATTAGTTTAATGAAATATTTCTTCAACAACTAACAAGCAAGGAAAACTAACAAGCAAGGAAACGGGTACAGAAGTGCTGGGATGCGTGGACACAAAAATCTAATAAATAAATATAATAATATGGGAATTCGGGTGCGGGGGACACGACATATATAAATATAGATTTTCTCTAGATTTTATGTTAAGGATATTCAATCTTGTTAAAAAAACCAAATTTATCAAATGCATAATTTATTGATCTAAAACACAAAAATACAAGTAAAATCTTTTAATTTATGATAAAATGAACACTTGCATAATACTTGTGTAATCAATAACAATAACTGATACTTAATTTTAGAAAGGTGGCGGTTAACAGAAATTTTGACTAACAATTGTGGGGAAAGAATCAAAATTAGGATTCAGGAAGAATCCCCTATCCGATGAGGGGATGTGCATGTCACAGTATCCGACACAACGATTAGGGGATTCGCAAACAAGTATAATCATTTCAAAAGATAAGAAAGAATAAGGATCATTCACGAAATATTGGTTAGATACTATATAAGTGGGGGACTCCGGATTTGAGAAGATCGAATATAACAATATAACCTAGATAGTGCCATTTCGGTTTATTAGTCCACTTCAGTATTAAGATCCGAGGAAGAAATTCAAATTAAAACACGGAACTTTTATTGTTAATGTTAACCAAAATTAGACGTTATTAAAAAGAATTCACGACATGATATAAACTTAAGCAAGCTATTAAAACAAATACATATAATTTGATTAATGCAAAGCATTTGGTAGACCCAAGTCATTGTGCATACCGATAGGAGTAAGAAAACTGTACTGATTGAGTGCCAAACGTGGAGGGCAATATCTTGATTTCTTCCGTGTTTCTATATTGATAAATAACATGTTCAACCATAGACATTAGAACATAGACTCATAGAGTGTAAATAATTTGACTTAGCAGTCCAGTCTGCACCTTAAACTTCTAACAAACAAACTTAAATGATACCATACAGTCATTCAGGCGAGTCAAGATCATCATTTCTCTGCACATACTTGTTGTTATGAATAAAATGTAAAACTACAAGATATCGAAAGAATCCACATAGAAGTGACATTTCGTGCATACAAAGATTTATATTTGCACATTCCGATTGAAGAGATACTCTCATAAATCAAGACTGATTATAAATAAATATCGATCTATGTTTGTGTATGAACCACATAAAGAATGAAATCAAACCAATGATTAACATGAACAACCTTCTGTACATCTGGTGTACATAACCCCCTGATCGATTAAACCAGACTTTATGAAAATGAAATGACAAGCATACATATCATAAAATCATGACAAGGCCACAACTTAACTTGTATTTCAACATATGAATGCATAATCAAACCCTTTAAAAACTCAATCTATTGTCAATTACTTCTAATCAAGAAACATAAATACACAAGATAACTCTAATCATGACTAATCAAAAATCATTTCTAACCAGCCACGTTAAACAAGCTCAAACACAAAAAATGCATCTAATCAAGTATTAAAAACATCATTTATGAATTTGCAATTACAGATAAATTTATTTCAGCATACACAAACAAACAAAAATGTACATAAACAAACAAAAATCTTCTTAAATGAATAAAAATGATGGACCTTAATCTGAGTAAGAGATGAAATGGCCTTTTCGCGATGCTGAGGTTCTCCAAGCAACACAACCAAGTCCTCTACACTAGCAGAAGGCCAATCAATAGCTTTGCTAGTACCATCACTGGGACCATTGTTGTTAGCAGGTGCACCACCATTCGACATAACACTGTTGTCACCTTATATCGCATCGGGATAAAGAGAGTCAGGGAGATTCAACATTGTTTCAGACAAAAACCCTAGATATCAACTGAACATATGCTGCTGTTAAAAGAACACTGAACTAAAGATGCGGCAATATATTGGAGGCTGTAGGAATGAATATTTTTTGGTATTTATAAGATGTGTACTTAGGATTGGGTGTTGGACGTATCCTTTTTGCAGTTTTTTGGAAACTGACGAATTATTTTACTACACTTGGTCACACGAAAAACAATTTTCAGGGTGACGTTAGCGGTTCATGGTATTGGGCCTAAACCCACATCTTTATCTTTTACCAGTATGTTTGACATTAAATATTTGTAAGGTTTTTTATGTTTTGTATCAAATAATTTGGGGTAGTTTGGAAAAAAAATTATTATGATATGTAAATAAGGTTGAAAAAAAAAATTTAAATCTAGGAGCAATCTTATACATATGTATAAATGTTTACAAATTGTTGTTTGTACGGCAGGGTAATTAATAAACAATAATTGTAAATATAATTTTTTAAATAACTTATATAAGTTAAATAGTAATGATGGAAATTATGTAATTTCAACAGACATATTTTTCAAGATATGTAATGATATTTGATCATATTCGTGACATAAATAAACTCCGATATTTTGCAGTTAATTTTTGTTAAAATTAAATTTATTCCAACTAACTTCTAACTATCAATTAATAACTTTGAAAATGGCTATAAAATTTATACATGATATAAATATTTAAAAAATAAAGTTTTTTTAAAATTTGAAACCTAAATGATATGTTATTTTAAAAATTTGCAGATTTACCAAGAATTTCTAATTCAAGATCTCCAAGTAATATTAATATATGTTAAAAATTCAAAAATTGTATTAATTATTATTTATTCAAACAAAGTAATTAATAAATAATAATTTTCTTAATCACTTATGGAAGTAAAGTCGTTAATGATAATATTTACGTTAATTTAACTGTCATATTTTTCAAAATATATAAAAGTGCAATTTCAATGACATTTTGATTGTATTTGAGGACATAAATAGAATCTATTATTTTGCCTTAAAATTTAAGTAAAAGATAAATTTATTCCACTTAATTTCAGCTACCAATTGTTACAATAAATTTGGAAACAACTGTAAAAAAATTAGGTTTAACGGATATAAATTTTGAACTAAACTGCATGTTTAATAAATTCGAACTAGAGTTTCCAATTTAAAATTTAACGAATCGAACATATAATGTGAGGATTCTATTCAAATATTTAAAAAATCACTAAGTGTAATACTTTGTAAAGGATATGGGTCTAATCGAGAATTTTAGAATATTACTTTTTATTATTAATTTACAATTTTTTTAACTTTCGTATTTAAACCCAATATAAATAATTGGGTAGAACGGGGTACTGGTCAACATTATTTTTTTATTTTTTTTTGCTTTTGAAACACACTTTATTTTTTATGTTAATAAAGATCTCGTGATAGATGGTAAAACCCAGACTAGAAAATCAATGTGGTCACAAGGCCCAAAATTATCGAGAACTTAAAGCCCAGTCTACTAAAATTTTAAGTGCTACCAACTCCTTCTAAAACCGTGGATTATAATATTGTAATGCAATTGCTAAAGTCAAATATATTGATATAAAATGGATGGGCATATTTAATTTGGATTTCAATTTTAAAAATATTTGACCCGTATTTTATTCAATAATAAATTCTTTTTATTTTTGTATCTCAAAGATATCTATACAAGGAGGCATATTCAATTCAGATTATAAGATACTTTTAAAGATTATAATAATCTATGAATATTGAAATATCTTTGTTGATTTGATTTTATGCAGATTTTCACTTCATATTTTTATATTTGTTGAAATTTGAAGTCCAAATACAATGCACCTGAATTTTTTAAATTTCAAAAATATTGAAATCAATATTAAATGTAACCTTAGAAAGTTGTAAAATACTATAAAATTTAATAATATCTAAAACGTGATTTTAAAAAATATAAAAAAGGGAAAACTTTTATTGATATATGAAAAAATTATACTTTTAGAAATAAAAAATTATTAGAGAAATAAATTATATATACCTCCCAGTATAATTCTATAAAAGGATAAATTTTAAGATTTCTATTTAAATTTAATGCGGTCATTTTTAGATTCAAGTCATCCCAGTTAAAAAGACTAATGGCCTTCCTAGTATGATTTGAAAAGAAAACATGATTTAACATTAACTATTATGTAATTTGTATACATGCCTGTGAAATGGAATATATTTTCTGTTACAAGAAGTTATTTTATATGTGTATAGTCTTTGTTGTAGGGATGTATTCTTTAGGCATGTATATTTTATAACCCAAATGAGACACACATAATTTCAAAACTAATATGTACAAGTCATATAATAGAAAAATATGGTATGGTGTGAGACACACTTTTTTGAATTTTGTATCAGATGACTAATAGATGATTTTTGTAAAAGATGTACTTCAAAGTGTTCAAAATTTTGTTAAATTTCTTAATTGTTACCGTATAGTATTGAAATTCATTATTTGACAAGATCATGTTTATCGGTTACGAAAAAATTGAGTTTATTTTTGTTAGTTACCTTAATTTCTTATATCTTTTATGCCATGCATGCATGTATGTATGCATGTATGCATGTATGTATGTATTTATGTATGTATATATATATATATGTCTGTATGTACGTATGTACGTATGTGTGTATGTGTGTGTATGTACGTATGTACGTATGTATGTATGTATGTATGTAATGTATATATTTGAATTTTAAATGTGTGAAAATAAGTTATACGCTAATTAATTTAACATACCTACATGTGTATTGTGAACTTATAATCCAAGTGTTATATGTATCTACTGTAAATAAGAATACGATATTTTTTTCGTTCGAATTTAAGTTTTTTCTACGATAAATGGAATAACTAAAATATGACATACAACATTAAGTGCGATAATACTAGGTATATAAAAACATAAAATATTAAAATTGTAGTCTATATTTATAAAATACATATGTAACTATAAGTATAAGTATAAGTTATTATTATACAATAATGGAGTTGTAATAAATATATAATTATTAGTAATTAATGAGTTAGATGTAATTAATATATATTATTAAATTTGATATTTATTAGTACATATTTATGAGGGGTAATTAAGTAGTTTTAAATGAATAAATTGTGTCAATAAACCCCCTAGTTGCTCTATTATATATATAATAGATTACATATTTAAGCCGACCCATGTTAAATTCCCATTCTCGCCAGATTAACTTTCATATATTCTAAACAACATATAAGATTTGTGAGAAAATTATTCATCTGAAATTGCAGATTTTATTTATATATTTTTTTTGAGGACCCGTATGTTTATTATATATAACAAAAAGTTGTTGATAAAGGCGATCGAACTTAAGTTTACTCATTCACCAAAACATCTTTATACCACTATACTAAATTATCACATGTATTTTTAATCATATATAATATGCGAAGGTTGTTCAATAGTGATTACTCCGTATTATATAACTTTAAACATAATTTTTGAATTATTTTTCGAGTTAATTTTAACAAATAAAATATCAGATCAAACATAATATATTAACAAATTATAAACTTATTTTTTAATAAATTTTTATAGTTTAAAAATATATTTCAAATATTTTTCATATAATTTAAATTTTTTATATTCTTATTATTTTTTTTAAAAATAATGAATTAAGTCACTATTATAAAAATTCGGCGTACTTCTGTTGAATTCAAAATTATAATTTGACCCATTATCCAAAAAAATTCTCGAAATAGTTCAATTTATTTTGAATCAAAATCCATAATTTGATACTTCTTTTAAAAAAATATTCGAAATAATTTAGCTTATTTTGAAATCAATATTTGAATCATTAATTGAAAAATATTCGTCATTTAACTAGGTAAACCGATTCAAAACACTGTTTAGTAAATTTAAATTATGATTTTGACAAAAACATTTTATGAATAAGGAAAATATTTGTAATATAACGTCTCAGTCCCACATCGAGGATTGATACCATATAGGACAATCCTGGTCAAATCCCGAGAATTTTTTGAAAATTAGGTCAAGTCCCGATTCCGTGTCTGAAATAAGCCGAAAATTACTGTCTCGACTATAGCAAACTTGGGTTACAACAAGCCCACCACAGACCCCAAAAGATCATGATTTGTTAGTGCACATAGTAATAGTACTTTACCTTATAAACAGAAAAGAAGTCACATATCTCCTCGATGTGGGACTGGGGTGTTACAAACTCCCATACTTAAACTCCTGACGTCCTCGTCTGACCAGAACAAACAGCCCATAGGTTCGGATCGTTGCTCTCTAGCCATTATGGGATAATATCGGCTGGTTTCGTGTCCCCCGGATCTCTGTCCATTCCGACGACTTGAAACATCAAGTTTTCGAGAGTCAGCTCTGACAACATATGTGACAACCCGAGTCAAATCCCAAGCATTTTTCAAAAACCGAGTCAAGTTTCGATTCGGAGTCCGAAATAAGACGAAGCTTATTGTCCCGAGTGTAGCCAACTTGGGTTATAACAAGCCCACCACAGGCCCCAGAAGATCATGATTTTTTGGTGCACATAGTAATAGTACTTTACCTTATAAACTGAATAGAAGTCTCATATCTTCTCGGTGTGGGACTGGGTTATTACATGTAATGTCTTATATCAACAAAGTGTGTTTGAGAATTTTATAAGATCAACTCAATAAGTAATATATGTATATATCAAATTTAATAATTTGAACAGTGAATGATTTATTATTATTTTTCATACTTGACATTGATACATGATATTCTACATGAGTCGTCACACAAAATCTGTTATAACTTACAACTACGACGATATACCCTACCAATTTATTTTTCATATATCACTATTTAGAAAGAATTAACTTACGACCAATATGGTGCTAGTAGAGTTTTTAAAGAAAATAAAAGTTTAGCTTTTGTATTTTTACATGATAAAACCTATGAACAAAACTTTATATATGATTTTATTGGCCATATTTTTTAGTTTTTATAATTTTAATATATATATTCACACATATTTTAAAAATTTAAAACTGAAAAATTGAAAATTAAATCAACCTACGTGATTGAAATGATAACCCAATAAGATCGGTGAACAAAATGATATGTGTTATTCACTAACAATCTATCAACAAAATTGCAGAATGGGGGCTTAATGGTATTCTAGTTACTTTATAAAATTCTGAAAACTTCTTACAATAATATAATTATGCTTGAATATACTTGAGTGCGGATTAAGAATAATAGTATTCAAGGACACAAAGTAAATAAACAGACGTTTAAAAACTATCTCGCGGATTGATATTTCTACCATAGATATATATATATATATATATATGTGTGTGTGTGTATGTGTGTGTGAACTAATATAAGTGATGCACATAGCACACAGCTGCTTACAAGTGTTTACAAACTTAGAACTTGAGAGACTAAGGATACAATTTTCTTGATCTTTAGTTCTAAATCCAAATTATAATTCTTAATTCTAAACACTTGCTACTCTTAGTTTCTATATCACCAAGTTACATGTGAAATAAGGCAAAACATAAAACCTAACAGCTTGGCCCAATCACATGTTTCTTCATTTTTCTATCCAATGCAATCCAGTTAGATACATCACCTTTGAACGCCCCTGTTTTGCATGGAAATGAAAAAGCTTCATTTTCCTCAAACACCTACAATCAGGCTGCTACATTCCTTTTGTATACAATCAACCCATGTGATTGTCAAGTCAATGTCAAATCAATGTCAAGTCCCTTTCAACTGCTATTTTGGTTGATCATCCGTTGAGGCTTCATAAAAATTATCCGTTGAAGCTTTAACTTTTATTCGTTGAAACTTGACTATCTCATCCGTTGAAAGTATGCTGAATTATCCGTTGAACTTTATAGGATCATCCGTTGAAGCTTTGTACATTAGCAGTTGAAGTAGTTTCCATAGAGTTGATACTCTTTCACTTATATAAAATTACAAGACATCTTTTATATATAATTAGCCCACCTATTTTGTATATCTTTCTAGTAGTCAACATGACTTTGGAAATAACTAAAACTCCCAAATCCCCCAGCTACTCTTTCAACGGATAAATAATATGATCATCCGTTGAAAGCTACAAAATTATTTTACTTATCTACTTAGAGTGTTTTTGTAAGTTATCATCAAGCCTACAATATATTCCTTAAAATCTCCCCTAATTTATGTCTAATAGAATTATAGGCATAAATTCAGGTTCTTGATGATAAAAGAAAAACCCCAATTAAAAATATTACAGTAAATAGTAGATAAATTGCAAAATGCTATTATTGAAAATTTAACCAAGAAAGTAAGGAATATTTACATGTAATTTTCAAGCTGCTCCTCTAAACTGAGCTGATTATTTTCTTTTTCTTGAATTTCTTGTCTTTTTTCCCAACCTCTTATTATTCTTCTCAATATAGTTTTGAACTTATCTAAAGAATTCAGCTTCATTTTCATTGTTAATATTCAGCATCTCCTACATTTCCTTGAGTGTATACTTGATATTTACAGCTGGTCTTCAAGTCTGAAAAATCTCCTGACAAACTTTTTATATATGAACTCCATCATCCAGTAGGGTCTTAATGCACTCTATCACCAGTGTATGGGATAGTCAAAACTCTAGGTAGTGCATTTGGATCTCTCCAGCTTTGTCTGATTTGGATGATCTTGCTGAGTACTTCTGATTTGGCCACCTTAGTGAATCCAAAATCTTTTTTCATTGCAGAGAACACCTTCACTAGAATATTGTACCCTTCATTGAGAATTCTATATAGAGGCCATGTAATCTCCTTGACATATTTGTATCTAAACACCAATCTTTCTGGTAGCTTGTGTGAAGCATCAATTCCTCTTATTTCTTCTAGCTCATCCAGATAGAGATTAATTTCTGAGAAGTCTTTTATGTCCCTTATAAAGAGTTGATCCTCCTTGTTGATTGTAGGCTTAGGCTTGGAGATGACTTTGAATTGAGGTGGATTAGTCTTGATTCCTTTGTGTTTACTTCTTGGAGTCTTCTTTTTGACTGGTAGTGGAAGATTGAGATTAGGCATACGTAACTTGTCCCAATCTATGGGTTCATTCTTAGATATAATTGGCTCACCATGAAAGTTGACACCTGGATGAACCTTGAATTCAACTAGATCTATAGTTGGCACAGTTGGTTGACTTGAAGTGGTAGATTAAATTAGCTCAATTTCCTTTTTCTGTAGCACTACTTGGCCTTTACTCTGTTCCCTTTAGCCCACACTAGCTTGGGTTCTTCTTCATTCAGTTTTTTCTCACTATCAGTTGTGGTAACAGGCTTCTCATTTTCTTAGTGAGCTTCTTTGACAGTCTGCTTTTTCTTAGATTTTAACCTCAGCTTCTCTTCTTTTTTGGTTTCTCCAAACTGAGGGTGACCACTCATCACACAGATCAATTTCCCATGTCTATAGATTCTTTCCATCCTTTTCTTTAATATGGAGTCATTGGTAGTCTTGAAGCTTTTAATTGATCTTCCCAACAGCTTCATTTCATCAGGTCTAGAAGGTGAATAGGCTTGGTCCATTGGGTTTTTTCTTGAGAATTTGGAGGAATAATTTTTAGGCTTTAAAACCATAATAGACTGTTGTTGCTTTTTCATAGAAGATTGCCATATTCCATAATTTCCTAGCTTCATCTCTTCCAAAGTAATTGGCTTCAACTTTGTGAAAAAGCCTCACAAATTTTCTTGATTAGCAGTTGAACCAAATACGTGTGCAATCCTATCATCAATCTATTTTCTTTGGTCTTTTATCTTGAGCTCAGTTGCTGCAAGATTTATAAGATCAATGATTTCCAAGGTTGGTGGCTTTTAGATAGTAATAGCTGGCACTATCACTTTACTAAATTGAATGTGCATATCCTTCTCCCCCTTTTTGTTAGCATCAAGTAGAGCAGGATTTGAAGTTTGAGCAGCCACCAACTATTGAAGGATTTGAGTTTGTTTTTCTTGACCTTCCAGTATCTTGGACACAGAATATTCAACTTTTGAGAGTTTTGTTGTGCATATGTTGTGTACTTAATGATTTCATAAACAAAACATCTAAGTAGATTTTACTTTGTGAAATAATGTAGCACTTGACGGATAAGAATTATAGTCCTGACGGATAACTCATTATAGTCCCGACGGATGTCAACTTATTATCCATCGAGTGAGTAGCTTATGTAATAATGAGTCTGTAGCACAGTTCTGTTTACATCTTTGTATAGATTCTGTAATAGCATATAAGTCATGTTGACTTTAATTAGATATGCAGAATAGGTTGATTAATTGTATATACATGATGTCTTGTAATTCTTCATAAGTGAAATGAAGTCAAGTGCCAAAATAGCTACCGACGGATTATTAACAAAGCCATTGACGGATGATCAAATGACTATCAACGGATGTTTAATATAGCAGTCGACGGATAATCAATGAAGCCGTCAACAGATGTTCAGAAAGTCGACGGATGATCATATATCCAACGGATACTCATAAAGTCCAACGGATGATCATATAAAGAATTCAAACAGCAGTTGAACAGTGAAAACTGAGCACAGCCGTCGAGATGTATACAAATCTACTGTGGAAGCCCATTGACTGGGTAATAGAGGACGAAAAGTAGCAAAGCTTAAGACTGATAGTTTTTATATTTATTCGGTCTTTTTCACTTTGTAATCTTGGTAATATATAAACCAAGAACGTAGCAAATAAACAGGGTGAGCTGAGATACAAAGAAAAATAGAGAAATCTTTGTAAGCAGAATCCTTAGCATTTTCCTGTATTCTCAGTAGTTAAATTTGTAAGCAGCTGTGAGCATTCTTGCACACAGAGTCCTCTCGATATATAATATATATCTCTGGTGGAATTGTTTAAATCCGTCAGAAAGTTTTTAAAGACTCTTGTTTTTAATTACTTATGTTTTGATTCAATTAAGTTTCTATTCCGCATTGTGCTAATCAAAACACTTATATCTATATTCGAGTTGAACATTTTTATTTCGGGATAAAGGTTCAAGAATTCCATTCAACCCCCCTTCTGTAATTCTTGCTATATTTTTAAGGGACAAACAATTGGTATCAGAGCAAGCTCTTAATCTACAAAGAGTTTAAAGCTAAAAACAATTAAGCAAGATGCACAAGAAAGACGTTGGAGTCAAGATTCCTTTTCTAGATAAAGATAATTACCATCATTGGAAGGTAAAGATGCATCTTCATATGCTTTCTCAAGATGAGGCCTATGTGGACTGCATAGAAAGAGGCCCTCATGTTCCAATGAGAGCTGCAACAGGAATCGAGCCATCAGTTCCCAAGCCAAGGCACGAATGGTCTGATCCTGACATTGAACAATTCAGGAAGGATAAAAAGGCCATGAACATTCTGTTCAATGGAGTTGATGCAGATATGTTTGACAACATTATCAACTACAAAACTGCCAAGGAAGTCTGGGACACTATACAGATAATCTGTGATGGCACCGAGCAAGTTAGAGAAAATAAGATGCAGCTCTTGATTTAGCAATATGAACATTTTCACAATGAGGAAAGTGAGTCACTCACTGACATTTTTAGTAGATTTCAAAAACTACTAAATGCTCTTAAGTTGTATGGAAGAGTCTATCAGACTAAAGGGAGAATGTGTGCATTCCACAGGGCGAGGACGCGTCCTAGCCTAGGGAGATGCATACTTTTGGATTAATTTGGATAGTTGGGCTTGTCCTCACCTAAGATAGGGAAAATAAGGACAAGTTCAGGACAAGGCAAACATGGAAGGAGTAATGGAGAATTATTTTCACTAACATATTTATTGTAGGTACTCTTTGAAGAATTCCCTCTTTGAGTCTTCGCCATAGGGAAAAATTTAGTAAGAAACTTCTGAGCAAGATCTTCCCAAGTAGTAATTGAACCAGCTGTTAGAGAGTGTAACCAGCTCTTAGCCTTGTCCCTCAGAGAGAATGGGAATAGTCTCAGCTTCACAGCATCTTCGAAAACACCATTGAACCTGAAGGTGTCGCAGATCTCTATGAAATCCCTAATGTGTGTATTGGGATCTTCCGTTGGAGAACCCCCAAACTAGACTGAAGTCTGTACCCATTGAATTATGCTAGGCTTGATCTCAAAGGTATTAGCTGTGATAGCTGGCCGAATAATGCTAGATTGAATGCTAGATGCAGCTCTTGATTTAGTAATATGAGCATTTTCACAATGAGGAAAGTGAGTCACTCACTGACATTTTTAGTAGATTTCAAAAACTACTAAATGCTCTTAAGTTGTATGGAAGAGCTATCAGACTAAAGACTCTAATCTGAAATTCCTTGGATCTCTTCCAAAGGAATGGAAACCAATGACAGTCTCATTAAGAAACTCACAAGATTATAAAGAGTTTACTTTGGAGAGACTGTATGGCATCCTGAAGACCTATGAGCTTGAGATGGAGCAGGATGAAAGGATGGAGAGAGGAAAGAAGAAAGGAGGATCCATTACACTAGTTGCTGATTTGGAAAAGGGGAAGGAAGTGTAGATGGAAGCTGTTGAGTCAACTTCTAAGGTCTGTGAGAAAAGGGCAAGGGGCTTGCAGTAGAAAGTAAAGATTCATTGAGCCAACATGACATGGAGGACATTGATGAGCACCTAGCATTTCTTTCCAGGAGATTTGCCAAGCTCAAGT
Organism: Apium graveolens; assembly: GCF_009905375.1. NCBI lineage: Eukaryota > Viridiplantae > Streptophyta > Magnoliopsida > Apiales > Apiaceae > Apium > Apium graveolens. The sequence goes on along the minus strand of NC_133648.1, from coordinate 14,037,987 downwards.
TTAAGAAGAACTTTGGAGCAGCCAAGCCAAATAGAAACATGGTGGATAAGTCAAAATTCAAATGTTTCAAATGTGGCTTGGCAGGGCATTTTGCAAATGAGTGTAGAAAGTCAGATTCCAGTAAGAAAAGGTTTGAGTCTGTGGATTATAAGCAAAAATACTTTGATCTACTCTAACAAAAGGAAAAGGCTTTTATTACACAAGAGAATGACTGGGCAGCAGATGGTTTGGATGAAGATGAAGATGTCAGCTATGTCAATCTAGCCCTAATGGCCAAGTCTGATGAAACAGAGATAAGTTCCTAAAGCAATCAGGTAATTACTACAAACCTTGCACATTTATCTAAAGCTGAGTGTAATGATGCCATAAATGACATGTCTACAGAATTATATCATTTGCGTGTTACACTTAAGTCTCTTACTAAAGAAAATGCTAAAATCAAAGAAAACAACTTATTTTTAACTGAGAGGAATAATGTGCTTGAGTCTCGGTTTGTTGATTTTGAGAAACTAAGAATTGAGTGTAAGATTGCCAAGGAGGAATTAACTGAGTCCTTGAAAAAGGAAGAGATTTTAAAGAAGCAGCTCGAGCGTGAACAAGAGGTGATTAAAGCATGGAAAACATCTAGGGATGTCCATGCTCAAATCACCAAAGTTCAAGGAATTGAGTCTTTTTGTGATGAAGCCTGGAAAAAGAGCAAAGAGAAACTAGAACCTAATTTGGTAGATGGTTTGCTGACAGATGTAGACTCGACGAATGATGAGGACTATCCGTCGGATAACAAGAAGTTTTATTCGTCGAAAGATGAAAATCCTCATACGTCGGCTGTGAGCAAGCCCATTATCAAAGCCAAACTAATCAAGCCGAATGAGAAGTATGGGTCTGTTTCCAAGAACTTTGTTTCAGGAGAGTCAAGTCAAGTTAAGAAAGGAAAAAGGGCTAATATTGGTCACATGACTGTCAAACAGTTAAGTGACAGACTTGAGAAAATTGAGATAAAAACAGAGACTAAAAGGAAAAATAACAGGAATGGTAAAGTAGGGATTAACAAACAGAATAACTACACACCTGATAAATATGCTCCTAGAAAAATCTGTGTCAAGTGTGGTAGTGTAAATCATTTGTCTGTTAATTACGAATCTGCCATGCCTACTCCCATATCTGTTCAGTCTCAATTTCCTAACATGAATGCCATGCCTCCCATGTCTGTTAATGTTATGCCTACACAGAACATGAATGCACAGTTTTCTAATATGCCATTTGCACATAATCCATATTATGTTGCATACAGTATGCCACAAATGCCATTTAGCATGCCTTACTGGAATAACATGTTTACACCAAGCATGCCATTTCCTGTTAGCCATAATATGCATGATAATTATGTTGCATTAAATGGTTTCAAAGGTCCAACCCAAATGACTAAGGAAGAATCTGAAATTCCTAAGTCAAACGAGTTAAGACCTAAGAAATAGAAGAAGAAAGCTAACAAGGCAGGACCCAAGGAAACTTGGGTACCAAAATCAACTTGATTTGATTTTGATGTGTGCAGGGAAACAGAAGGAATTTTTGGTACTTGGACAGTGGTTGTTCAAGACACATGACTGGTGATTCTACCCTGCTCACAGAGTTTAAGGAGAGAGTTGGCCCAAGTATTACTTTTGGAGATGACAGCAAGGGTTATATTGTGGGATATGGCTTGATTTTAAAGGACAATGTCATCATCGAGGAGGTTGCTTTAGTAGATGGTCTCAAACACAATTTGTTGAGTATCAGCCAGCTTTGTGACAAAGGCAATTCAGTAACCTTCGACAAAGAAGCCTGTGTTTTGACTAATAATCAAAGCAACAAAGTGGTTCTCACTGGTGTGAGAAGAGGAAATGTGTACCTAGCTGATTTCAACTCAACTAAAGAAGAATCTGTAACTTGTCTTCTCAGTAAAGCAAGTCAGGATGAAAGTTGGCTATGGCACAAGAAGCTATCTCATTTAAACTTCAAGACCATGAATGAGCTAGTAAAGAAAGAATTGGTAAGAGGTATTCCTCTAGTGGAGTTTTCAAAGGATGGACTGTGTGATGCCTGCCAAAAAGGGAAGCAGATAGAAGCATCATTCAGGAAGAAACTTGATTCAGCAATTGAAGAGCCTTTACAACTGCTTCACATGGATTTGTTTGGACCAGTCAATGTATTGTCCATCTCAAGGAAAAGATTTTTCCTAGTAATTGTAGATGATTTCTCAAAGTTCTCTTGGACATATTTTCTAAAGTCTAAAGATGAGGCTAGTGAAATCATCATCAATCACAGAAGGCAAGTCAACAATCATCCTGATTTCAAAGTTAGAAAAATCAGGAGTGACAATGGAACTGAGTTCAAGAATTCAGTCATGAGAGCATTTTGTGAAGAAAATGGGATACTGCATGAGTTTTCAGCAGCAAGGACTCCACAACATAATGGAGTAGTGGAAAGGAAGAATATATCACTTATTGAAGCTGCAAGGACAATGCTTGAAGAATCTAAACTACCAACATATTTCTGGGCTGAAGCTGTAAATACTGCATGCTACACTTAGAACATTTCTCTGATTAATCAAGCAAGATGCATGACTCCCTATCAATTGTTCAAGAACAAGAAGCCAACTCTAAACTTTCTTCATGTCTTTGGCTGCAAATGCTATATCCTGAGAAATCAAACTGATCAAAATGGGAAGTTTGATGCTAAAACAGATTAAGGAATTTTTGTTGGATATGCTGTTGGTAAAGCATATAGAGTCTACAATCTAAGAACCAACATTATTGTGGAATCTATACATGTTGTGTTTGATGATAAAAAGATTGAAGGACTGAAAGATGGAGATTACCATGAGAGCCTCAAATTCGACAATGTGGAGATGGTTAGTGATGATAGTGATGATGAGAGTGATCAAGAAACAGTGTCTAAGGATAATGCAGACAAATCTACCACCAATGAAGTACAAAACTCAACATCCGTCGAGTTGCATAATGCTTCATCCGTCGGAAGGCAATCTGTGTTATCCATCGGAAGACAACCTGCCTCATCCGTCGATACTCAAAATTCACCATCCATTATGTTATCAAAAGGAGCAGGAGGTCAAGACAGATCACCTATAGAAAATTCTACTTTCTCAAATCAAAGATCCACAAACTCAGGGGTAGTCTCTAGCAATCAAAAATCAATCACATATCAAGACAATCATGAGGTCTCTTCATCTAGAGCTAATCTACCTCAACAAAGGAAATGGACAAAAGATCACCCCTTTGAGCTTATCATTGGTGATGTTTTTTCTAGAGTTGAAACAAGAAGAGCAACTCAGGAAGAATGTCTATACAGCAGCTTTCTGTCAAAGGAAGAACCAAAGAAGGTAGAAGAAGCTTTGTTGGATCCTGATTGGATTTTAGCTATGCAGGAGGAGCTAAACCAATTTGAAAGGAATAATGTATGGAAGCTGGTACCTAAGCCTAAAGGAAAGAATCCAATAGACACCAAGTGGGTATTCAGAAACAAGATGGATGAAAATGGCATAGTAATCAGGAATAAAGATAGATTGGTTGCTAAGGGTTATTGTCAGCAAGAAGGAATAGATTTTGATGAAACTTTTGCTCCTGTTGCAAGACTTGAAGCCATCAGAATCTTCTTAGCCTATGCAACCCATGCCAATTTCAAGGTCTATCAAATGGATGTCAAAAGTGCCTTTCTAAATGGAGATTTGGAGGAAGAAGTGTATGTTAGTCAACCTCCTGGTTTTGAAGATCCAAATTTTCCAGAATATGTCTATTATCTTCTGAAAGCACTTTATGGACTGAAGCAAACACCTAGAGCCTGGTATGACACTTTATCAAAGTTCCTTTTGGAAAATCATTTCACAAGAGGTACTGTAGATAAAACTTTATTTTTCAGAAAGGTTAATGGCTCTAGTATACTTGTTCAAATTTATGTAGATGATATTATCTTTGACTCTACAGATGAGAAACTTTGCAAAAAGTTTGCCAAATTGATGCAAAGTAAGTATGAAAAGAGCATGATGGGAGAACTAACTTACTTTCTTGGTTTGCAAGTTAAGCAAGTTAGTGATGGAATATTCATTAGTCAAACTAAATATATTTTTTATCTCTTAAAGAAGTTTGATCTAATGGATTGCACATCTGCAGAAACTCCCATGGCCACTGCAACTAAGCTTGAACTAAACACACCTGAAAAGTCTGTGGATATTTCAAGTTATAGAGGCATGGTCGGCTCACTTCTGTACTTAACAGTTAGTAGACCAGATATAATGTTTGCTACATGTTTATGTGCTAGATTTCAGGCTGATCCTAGAGAATCTCACTTGATAGCTATTAAGAGAATTTTCAGATATCTCAAGGGAACACCAAAACTTGGCATTTGGTACCCTAGAGATTCTGGTTTTGTTCTAACTGGTTATTCAGATGCAGATTATGCAGGTTGTAGAATTGATAGAAAGAGCACAACAGGAACTTGTCAATTTCTAGGAAACAAGCTTGTGTCCTGGTTCAGTAAAAAGCAAAATTCAGTTTCTACTTCTACAGATGAAAAATCAATTGCCATTGCTGTTTATGGTTTGCAAGTTGAAAGGATTCTTATTTTTTGTGATAACACAAGTGCAATTGCCATAACTGAAAATCCAGTGCAACATTCAAGGACAAAACACATAGACATCAAGTACCATTTCATAAGGGAACATGTGATGAATGGTACTGTAGAATTACATTTTGTTCCAAGTGAGAAGCAACTTGCAGATATCTTTACCAAGAATTTATCTGAGTTATTTTGCAAGTTCTAATGCAGCCAGAAATTTAGTTGATCTTTAAATCTTGGATGAAATTTTGGCTAAGTCAAAATTAGCATCTCGACGGATGACCCTTATCCATCGAGTTTAGTCATCCGTCGATATACTTCTTGCTAATAAAAGTCAATTATTTTTCTGGAATACTTTATGTCTCGACGGATATCAGTTTATCCTCATCCGTCGAATTGTCTAAATCTCAGCCGTTATTTCCCTGAAGATTATCCATCGAGTATACTTACAGTTTGTAAGCATTACACGACGGATAATGGGTGGAATTTTTACAGTTTAATTTTAAAACGGCTATTTTAGGCAATTTTTGTTGGTTACTTAACTTTACTTTATTATTTTTATCAGTTATTTTTGAGATAGTATATAAGCTTATTTCATAGTAATTGTTTTCTTTTATCATTCTCAAATTCAACTGCTTTTAATTTCATTCTCTCTCAAGCAAATATTCTCCATCTATTCAAGCTTTCATTCTCTAACAATGGCACCTGTAGTAAAGATTATGTCTCAAACTGGGTTCATTTATGAGAAGAACAACTTCACTGCTTTGGTCAATAAGGGTATTCAGCAATCAGAGGACTATCACAAGATGATGGACTTTGTGAAGAATTGTAAGCTAAATTATGCCATGCTGGAGTCACCCACAATCTTCTGTGAAGTTGTTGAAGAGATGTGGACCACTGCTATTTACAACTCAGCTGACAAGATCATCAATCTAAGCATCAAAGGTAATGAGTTCTATATCAATAGTGATGTAATAAAAGCATGTTTCAAAATTCTTGATAATAATGTGACTTCACCACACAATGACACTGATATTATCAATACGCTTAATTCCATACACTATGCACTTCCTACTACTAAACTAAGTGATAATAGGAGATTGGGTCTTAGGAAGGAGTGGAGTTTCTTGTGTGATGTGGTTACTAAAGTTTTCTCTGGAAAAGTCAATAATTTTGATTCAGTGAATATTTTCATGGTTAATATGCTATACATGCTAGTTACAGATAAATGTTATAATTTTAGTGACCTTGTCTTGTTTGAGTTAGGTTTTAAACTAGGTGAGTTAGCTAAAAGAGGAAAGAATGTGTATTATGCTAGATTTTTCATGTTATTGGCTAACCATCTATATCAAGAGATTGTGATTGAGAACCCAAACAACAAACTGGCTTGTTGGGTTCAAGAGAGAAGACTCATTGCAGATTTGAACAGAGCCAACCATCATAGGGATGTGCCAATGTTTTATTTTCCTATAATGCAGGCACCTCAGGTAAGTGAGGTAAGTTCATCCATCCCTACAACTATTCCAACCTCTACTATTTCTTTGACTTCAGGAGTAGATATGGCAACTGTGCCAATGACCAAATAGTTGCCTACCAAAGCCTCCAAACCCTCTACAATTTCCAAATCTAAATCAAAGAAAACCCCCTCTGGTATCTCTCAAAAGATACCAGTTAAAAAATCCACAAAAGCAAAAGAGGGGAGTGTGAAGGAGGGAAAGTCAGGTGAGGAAAAGGGTGAATATCAAAGAAACCCCAAGAATAAGGATGGAGAGTTGAGTGAATCCCTGCCTAGCCATACTGCAGTTTCCCAACAAACTGCAGTGCTCAAAAAGGATAAAAGCTCACTTCTAGCTGCATCCTCCCAAAAGGATGCAGTTATTGAACAAAGCTCTCAGCCAAGAGCACGGGCGAAAAGGGTTTTGGACACAAGCTCACCCTAAACTTACACAAGAAAGAAGAAATCTAAAACCTCTGGGGATGCACAGGGCACACACACAGTGCAAACTGGTGCTAAAGACACAGGCCCTGCACTCTCTCAAATCCAGTTTGATGTGGCTCCAATAAATGTGGAGTCACAGCCAAAATCTCTAATAATAGAAGCATCTGAAACACCATACTCACCAATAAACTCTCTGAAAGTGGATATGATAAACACTTCAATTCCTGATTCCCCTTCTTTAACTCTATTGGGGAAGCCAAACTCTAGTACAAGTGAGCATCATCTTTTAGATGATTTGTTGGCTCACTTGCCAATTCTTTCAGATACTATTGCGACATATGTGCCCCAAATATCTTCAATCAACCCAGAGTCAACAATAGTTTCTCTTCCCACCTCATTCATTTCTACTCTCTCGATGGATATTGCTCATCCATCGAGTAGTGATTGTATCCCGATGGATAAGCCTAACAGCAGTTATCCGTTGGATAGCATTAGCACTCACTCGACGGATATCACTTATCCGTCGAGTATCTCTGCACAACTTCAAACTTCAATTATTTCAAGTGCAGGAAATTTAGTGGTTGTACAGTCACTCTTAGGACTGAGAGAGGAGAGTGTATTGAGTGAGAGGCTGGGTTGCTCCCAGGCAAAAGGAGAGGAAAAGAGTGAAAATCAACAATCTATTTATTCAGGATTGGCAAATGTGAGTGAGAGGAGTCCCACCTTAGTAGGTGAAGGTGAGGGTGTGAGGGTGGGGAGCCAGGGTGAGACCCTGATGCAACAAAAGAGAGATTATGAGAGAAAAGCAGGTACAGAAGCTATAAGGGTGGATCCATCCATTGCTAGTGAGTCAATGATTGTGGATGATGCTGAAAAGGAAAGACAATTTCAGCAATATTACAAAGTTGTAATTGATAACATTTCCTTGGATGCTGACACTTTTACTCACCCTGTGTCAGCCTATCAACTGTTGGCTGCTCAGGGAAATGTGGAGGTAGAACAGACTTTGAACTTAGTACACACTTCATAATCTCTTCAGAGAGATAAAGCTGCTGTCAATAGGATGCCTTCTGAAGCTGGTGAGCCATCTGAAGAATTTGAAGTAAATTTTAATGATGATGACTCTGTTTCTTTGGATGGAAGCATGAACTTAGGGGGAAATGAAGGCCCAAGTTCTGTTCCAAATTTACCTGAATGGGCATGGACAAAGGAATCTACACCAGGACAATTTGGTGTATCTTTGGTTAAGCAGGTTATGGCTATTCAAAAAGCTCTTCAGGAAACTTCAGATGCTGGTACCAAGGCAATCCTTCAAGCTCACCTAGACTCTCTACATCTCATGAAGATACAGCAATTAAAACAGAATCTGAGTGTGGATGAACTCAAAAAGGATATAGCTGACTTGAAGACCTACAATTCTGAGAAGCTGGATTCAGTCATGCCATATGGTACCATGCAGGATCTATTACTGAGACTGAGGAGAGAATCAGATTCTAAAAAGAAGCTGGCCAAGCTGGAAGATAGAGTTCAATTTATTGAGAATTCAGTGACCACCCTTCTTCAAAATCAACAGTCTCAGACAAATCTTCTCATGCAACTGGCTAAAGCACAAGGTCTAACTCCTCAACTTGATGATAACAAAAAGGGGGAGAGAGAACCAAGTAAGGGGAGAAATGACCAAGTGAGGGGGAGAAACTTTAAGTTCAAATCAGCAAAGTAATTGTACCTTCAATTACTGTCTCCAAGCCACCAGTTGCAGACGGTATAGACCTAATTAAAGTAGCAGCAACAAATTTGAAAGTTGCTGAGAAAGGAAAGTTGAGTTTGATCAACTGGGATAAGATTGATGGGGAGATACAGAAAAAAGTTTGAACTTGTCAAGGAGCCAGTTAAGTCAGCCATCCATCACTCTCAAGTCAAGCAAATCAGTGTGAATGAGATGAGCATGAATTATCTGGAAAGAGGACAATCTTCCTGCATCAAGTCTATAAAGGCTGAAATAATTCTTAAAACAAGGGACACTGTGTATGAGACACTATGTATGAGACACCCAAGCCTGATGAGAAGAAGCTTCTGTCAAGATTAATTATCTTCTATAAAGATCCAGCTGATTCAGCTTCAAAAAGGAGAATTGCTAAGATATTCAGAAATGGAAAGGAAATTTGTGTCATAGCTGGACATCCACAATTTGCTCAAGCAAAGAGAGAAGAAAAAGTCAGATTAAAGCACGAAAAGAAGCAAGCTGCTCTAGATGCAAAGAAGACAAAACAAAAGAAAGAGTAGATTGCTATCTTGGCCAAGCTGCAGGCTGTGATGTTATCTCAACAAATTCCCTCTCAACCATCTGAAGCTGCTGAATCAAAGAAGAAAATTAAAGAACAGAAGAAATCTCCAAGAAAGAAAGAATTGGCTAGAAGAACAAAAAGGAAACTGGATATTGTTGACAAAGAATTGGAAGATCAATTTCCTAAGGTACCCACACCAACTACAACTCAAGCATCAAAGCCCTCTGTGGTATTTGAAGATATAAGGGTGGTGGATCCTTACAAGAATATTCATGTTAGGTCATACACACTGTAGAGGGGGTGAATACAGTGTAAAGTACAATCAAATCGAACTCTAAAAACTCAAGTAACATAAAACAAACTTTATTGAAACAATAAACTCTTTATAGTATGGAACTGTTACCTCTCAGTGATGAACAACTATCACGAGAGCTGCTAGGGTTACAATGAATAATCTTCTCGAATATGATAACACTTTTAGTGTAAACCCTATGTCTGTGTTTATATACTACACAGTTACAAGATAATCACTAATTGATATGGAATATAATTTTGCTTCCTAAAATATATCAATCAGATATCTTTTCTTCCAAGTATTCTATTCTTCATAGAATTCCTTCTTCATGCATATCTCTTCTTATGTTTATCTTGATCTTCTTTCCTTTAATCAGCTGTTGTCCTTATCTGAATGTCCTTCAGTACTTAAGTTCTGATATCCATCTTCTGATGATTATCTTCTGATAATATAAGTACTGATATCCTTAAGTCCTGACTTCCAGTGATTTATCCTGTTTAAGTAAGATCTGAAAACTAAACATAAATCATATTAGCCATGACATTATCAAATATATCTAACAATCTCCCCCAACTTGTAAATTAGCAGAATATACAAGTTTAACATATATTTGATGATGTCAAAAACATTAAGTACAAATGCATGAGAATTAGACTAGATAACTACAACTTACAGTCCTTAAAGCTTTACCAATCTTTAACTTCTGATAACAACTTCAATCTGTACAAATATCAGAATTTAAGCAGTTGTAGATCTTGACTTGGCTTCATCTTCTGATCTCTCTGATGTCAGGAGTTATTCTGAGATAGTTCTTAAACAAACATCTCTCAGCATATCTGAGTTCATCAATCATCCTCCTTTTAACATCTTTAAGCTCTGCAGTATCTTCACCAATTTGAAAGATTGCAGCCCTGAGATCATTAATCTTAGCTTTTCTAATATCATGATCCAGTCTGATCAAATAAGCTTTATCAGACTCAAGATTGAATTCCACAGCCCTGTAACCCCGAAAGGTAGTTATAATCTTAGCAGTGTTGGGCTTCATTTCAACTATATCACCCTTGTGATCTCTGTACTTTGGAACATATGTGCTGTCAGACTTAACAGAATAAAGCCTTTTCTGTCTCTGAATTTGATCCTTCAAATAGTTTCCAGCACTTCCTGTCAATCTGTCATTCACTTGAAGTAAGAATAGTACATGCTCCAATTCTTCAAAATACTTCAATGGAATGACATTTTGCCTTATATGATAAACCCTACCATCTGTCATGAAGTACAACAAGATGTGTTCTTTCAAGTAGGTATGGTAAACCATTTGTACAGATTCTAGTTGATTCAATCTCTCAGGAGTTGCTCCAATACCTGGTTCACTCAAGGAAGTTGGATCATTGGTAGTGTTCAGTATTCTTCTTTCATCAGCACTTCCCAATCCAGTTTTATCTCTTGCTTCCTTTCCAGTAACTACTCTTGCTTCAAAACCACTTGCAACAGTCTTCAAAGGTTGAGTCTGTTTTGCTTTAGTGAATCCTGGTAGGAGTGTCTTTGATTTATCTTCTGATATCAAGTTAACTTGAGCTATGTTAGAGGTTACTTACTTCTTCGAAATATCAGAACTTACTGTCTCTTGACTCTGAACAACTTGAGCCATATCAGAGGTTGTCTTAAAAACTTTTCTTAAAGTCAGAGCAAGATCAGCATCTTCATCAGTAATTTCTTCATTCTCAGGAGGCACATAAACCTTGATAGGTTCACCAACCTTTTCTTTTCCCTTGGATCTTGGATCTATCTGCGGTTGTGATTTAGCCAATGTTGCTTCAGTATTTGTCCTTTCTTTTATCACAATGCCTTTGAGTTTTGGAAGTATCTTTTTACCAGAAGCTTCAGATTTAGACTTGACTTTTTCTGATTTAAGTCTGGCTTCTTCTTCCACTAAACTCTCCAAGTCCATTCCTCGATTTTCCTGAAGAAATAACTGTCTTGACATTTCTTCATCAAGATCTAAAAGTTCATCAGAACTTATCCTTTTACCAGTAGCAGAACTAATTATTTTCCCAGTATCAGAACTTGTCCTGTGACTTGTGTTTTCAGCTTTTCTTGATGAGAAACCTCTACCTTGACTATGACCTCTACCCATTCCAGAGTTTCCTTGGTCATCCGTTTCATCATCATTCCCTTTCAGTGTCTTATCAGTTTTGCATTTAGACTTAATTACTTTCTCCCCCTTTTTGGCATCAGCAGGTAATAGAAGAGAGACAAGCAATTCCACTGAGGCTTGGATTTCACTAAGTTGAGATTGCTGAGAAGCTTGATTTTTCAAAATATCATCAATCTGAGCTTGTTGTTTCTCTTGAGTCTTCTCAATATAAGCAACTCGGTCAAAGGTAGGTTGGAAGAATTGTTTCTTGTCAATTTTCTGAATTTGTTCCTGTTTGATGAATTCTTCCTGAATCTTCTGTAGCTCTGCATGAGTAGTTGAATGGAGACCTTGTAGATGTTTAGTACTCAATGCAGTGACTCTAAACTGTGTTTTGAAATCATCAGTATTTAACATCTCATCAGCTTTTGTCAAGTGCTCAGCCAGATTCTTTGCAGATGGAACACAAGTAATTGCGTTCCATTCCTTAGTCCACTCCTGACCAGCAGGAGTTTCACTCCAAGGCATTGGTGCTCCTCTGGTAACAAACTTCTTAACAAGTTCAGATTTAAGAACTGTTTGTTGAGGGGCATGTCCTGAAGGACCTGCTTCATCAGTATCTTCTTGTAGAGCAGCATCACCAGTATCTTCAGCATTTGCAGCATCAGAACTTACAGAATCAACATCTTTTGACAAAACAACAGTATATGAAGCAATTGAGGCTTCAGCATCATCTTCTAAGTGCTGATCTGGATCCAAGTTCTGATCAACAGCCATATCCTGATGCTCACCTATATTCTGATCATCAGCATCTAGATGCAAAGAAGGTGTATTAGATAATTCTGGAGTTTGAGCAGCATCAGTAACAGGTGTTGTTGATGGATTAGTTGATGTTGGAGCTTCTAAGTAAAGTACTTCAGGCACAACCATGGTCTGAATATCAATTTCAGCTTTTCTGCTTCCTCATTATCTGAAACTGGCCTTTTAGCTCTCTGTTTCTTATATCTCTTTGAAGGTTGGGATTCCTTGGGAGTTTCGGTAGAAGTCATTTTTCTAAGCCTTTTGAGAAGCTTAGATCCCCCAATTCCAGAATCCTTCTGAGAATGAACTTTCTCAGCTTCTTTGTCAACAGGTTCTGATGTAGAAACATGTTCCTCAATGTCAGATTCATCTCTCAAAACAATCATCCTTCTCTTCTGAGGTGTTGGAGGAACAGTCTTTGTCCTCTTAGGCTTGGAAGATGAAGGCTTCACAGTAGGTGCTGAGGATGAGGGTTGAGGTGTATGTGAAGTGGAGAGATATGATTTGAGATATGTTCTGAGGGATGGTTGAGTAGTATGAGTGGTATGTTCTGTTGGTTGTTGTGGTGTTTGAGTTGTGGTGGTGGGTTGGACATCAGGATAAACAGATCTATAGGTGTCAGGATCAGCATCTACCAAGATCTGTTTGACAGACTGAGGAATCTGTAAAGGTCGAACCACTGTTTCTTAAGATCAGCATTTACCAAATCATTAAAGGCTCGTTTTGCAATTTTGAAAGGTGCAGTTAAGTCAGTGGTAGGTTGGGGTTCATCAGCACAACAAAAATTATATATAAGCTGACAAAATCTAGCAAAGTAAACAACATTCCTATCTTCTGTCATCCTATCCCCAATAAAACCTATCACAGCATTTGCAAAATCGAAATGAGTTTGGTTAATGAGTGCATACCCGATGTGCTGACTCATTATAGGGATTGCATCAAAGTTGGAACACTTATTTCCAAAAGCTTTAGTGATGCAGTTGAAGAAGAAACTCCATTCCTTTCTGATATAAGCCCGTTTCAACTGCCCAAGCTTTGCCAAACTCTGCTCATACCCCAAACTAGCCATTAATTCTTTAAGAGCTGATTCCTCCGGGGTTGAAAAAGTACATCCTTCTGGTAAATGTAGAGCCTTTCGAATTGTACCAGGAGATATCACGTGTGTAGAATCATCCACTTCGAAAACAATACTAGGAGTACCATGTGTACCACCATTATCAAAGTGCCCAGTCCGCCAAAACATCAGAACTTGTTGGCCGGAAAAGACTGAAGGCTGGGTCAATGCATACCCGATTTCACTGTGTGCAAGAAGATCTTGCACAAAATGCAACTCAGATAGAGCTTCAGCATGATCGAGAATTGCAGCATAGTTGTTTGAAACAAATTTAGCTCCATCAATGATCAAATCCTTAGGTGCCATGAGAAAAATCGAGATTTAAGAGTGCCTGTTAGGTGTTTGATAAAATGTCTGTATGAAAAACCAACGTCAGGAGATGAAAGAGAGTAAAAGCAAAGAGAGAGATAAAGTTGAAAAAGTAAATAAAGGATTGTATAATCTTTTCTCTCTCTCTTACTTATACTTGGTAAAAAAAATATAACCGTTGGACACCTGTCAGACATGCAGCAATAATGAATATTTAATGGGCACGGGAAAACAGTAATCACTACTTACCCACTTGCAGTTTTTCAAGGAAAAAACCGTTCCACTTACCCAGTAATTCCATTAATCGAGGTAAATCAGTTTTAATTCAAAATTTAAATTGTTCCCACTTATTCAATTATTTTTCACTGCAACTCCAATATTCTGAGAAAAATTCAAGAATGAGAATGACCAAAATAAATCAAGTAAATAAGTACTAAAATTGTAAGATCAGAACTTAATTTAAATCAAAATAGAAATGGTCATCAGAACATGGATATATCAGGATTTATCAGTGCATTTAAGGTACAAATATCTCAGAGACAAAAACTTGCAAAGAAAAAGGAAATTCCATTAATATATCGAGAGAATACATTCATGAAATTTAAATTACACCAGAGCTTTACAAGATTGTCCTAATCTTCTAAACCTAACATCAACATATTCTGGTTTGAGCTGAGACTGTTTTTAAATTTTATCCACAAATAAGTCATGTAAAGGATCAGATTTTAATATCAGAACTTAGACTTATATCAGAACTTAACAGTTATCTGTTCATAAATTCTTAACTCAAAAAATGAATGCCTATCTTAGTAAGTCTTCACACAAATTCTGATATAGATTCTTCAGAACTTAATCATCAGAACGTGCAATCAGAACTTGTCCTCAGAATTTGTGCAATGTGACACAATAACTGTTCATCTAAAATAACATAGATCACCACATTAATTTTCATCATTCATATGGAGTGTTTAGTGTGTGCATTAAGCTAAATATCAGACAAAGAGTAAAGTCTGATTCACTTCAGTACATCTTGGAAATAAGGCATAACTAAAACTTTACTAAAAACCTGTCATTATTCTGAAACCTACTATTGAATGAGTTCATGCTAGAGTCCACCTCAAGTATTTTGTGCTAATTGTGTGCATCTTTTTAAATTCCATTTTACAGTGGCTTCTCAGTGTAAGTGAGTCACGACTGCTTATCAGAATTTATGCTATTATCTGAGTATTTCTCCAGTAATTATAGAGTGTGAAAAGTCACCAAGAAAATATTTTGCTTTTCTGATGCATATTTACTTAATACCAGCAATGCACTTGGGTCGTCCCTTCCACATTTTTACTCTAGATCTCAAAGGAGTACCTGATTTTAATCCTTGATTCTTTTTCTTTTTCTTTTGATAAGTGAGGTTTGTTAGCACTTAGTACATTCAACAGATTTACTAGCATCAGAACTTAACATATGAGAAGCAATATTCTAGTTTGTGACTTAGTAATAAGATAGACAAAGTAAACTCAATTAGGCTCAATATCAGAAATTGCTTGTGTCAATGGATTTCCACATAAATAGTTACTTCTAACATGGGATCATTAGTATATTGAAGATTACTAGGTCAGCATCTAGCACAGGTATCCTCATAGGATTGAATAGTTACATAAACAGACATATCATTTTCAGAGTTTAGAAAGTTACATCAGAGAACAGTCAGTACTTATGCAAATTTTCAATTAAGCACAGAATACACAAAGAGAGTAATTTCTGTAAATACTGATCATAAAGTCTGATGCATCAGAACAAAACTAAGCAGATTTAGAGAAAGAACATGAAACCATTCCAAGTTCATTTACCAATCTTGTAAAAGTAGCTTCACACAGTGGTTTTGTGAAAATATCTGCTAGTTGTTGATCTGTTGGAACAAAGTGCAATTCCACTGTACCTTCATCCACATGTTCCCTTATGAAGTGGTACCTAATGCAGATGTGCTTTGTCATTGAGTGTTGAACTGGATTACCTGTCATAGCAATAGCACTTTGATTATTACAGTAAATAGGGATTTTGAAATATGTTAACCCATAATCCAGTAACTGATTCTTCATTCAAAGAATCTGTGCACAACAACTTCCTGCAGCAATGTACTCTGCTTCTGCAGTTGATGTGGAAATTGACTTTTGTTTCTTGCTAAACCAAGAAACCAATCTGCCTCCAAGAAATTGGCAGCTTCCACTTGTGCTTTTCCTGTCAATTTTGCAACCTGCAAAATCTGCATCTGAGTAACCTATTAGTTCAAAATCTGATTCTCTGGGATACCATAATCCCAGATCAGCTGTTCCCTTAAGATACTTGAAAATTCTTTTCACATCTGTTAAGTAAGGTTCTCTTGGATCTGCTTGAAATCTTGCACAAAGACAGGTAGCATACATGATATCAGGTCTACTAGCAGTTAGATAGAGTAGAGAGCCAATCATACCTCTGTAATCAGTAATATCTACTGATTTACAAGTATCCTTGTCCAGTTTTGTTGCAGTGGCCATGGGAGTGGATGCACTTGAACAATCTTGCATTCCAAATTTCTTCAGCAAGTTCCTGGTATACTTAGTTTGACAAATAAAAGTGCCTTCTTCATTCTGCTTGACTTGAAGGCCCAGAAAATAGCTAAGTTCCCCCATCATACTCATCTGATACCTTGACTGCATCAGTTTGGCAAACTTCTTGCAAAGTCTGTCATTTATAGAACCAAAAATGATATCATCAACATAAATCTGGACCAGAAGTAAGTCCTTTCCATGGTTGAGGTAGAATAGTGTTTTGTCTATAGTTCCTCTGTTAAATCCACTTTCCAGAAGAAACTGAGCTAAAGTCTCATACCATGCTCTAGGGGCTTGCTTAAGTCCATAAAGTGCTTTATCAAGCCTGTAGACATAATCTGGATATTTGGAAAGCCTGGAGGTTGTTCAACATATACTTCTTCCTCCAATTCTCCATTGAGAAAAGCACTTTTCATATCCATTTGAAAGACAGTAAACTTTTTGTGAGCAATATAAGCCAAAAATATCCTTATGGCTTCTAACCTAGCAACTGGTGCAAATGTTTCATCATAATCAATTCCCTCCTGTTGAGAATATCCTTTTGCAACCAGTCTTACCTTATTCCTTGTAATTATGCCATCACTATCAGTTTTGTTTCTGAATACCCATTTTGTACCAACAACAGATCTGTTCTTTGGTCTTGGTACTAGAGTCCAGACTTTGTTTCTTTCAAATTCATTTAACTCTTCCTGCATTGCTTGCACCCAATCTGCATCTTGAAGAGCTTCTTCCACTTTCTTTGGCTCAGTCTGAGAGAGAAGAATTTTAAAGACATTCATTTGAAGTACATGTTCTAGTTCTGACACCTGTATCAGGATTTCCAATTATCAAATCAGGTGTATGTGATTTAATCCACTTCCTGGAAGATGGAAGGTTTTCTCTAGAACTGGATGCTCCCCCATGATCCATGCTGTCTTCAATTTCATTTTCTGATGCTCCCCCTGAAACTATGCTCTCTGAGTTGGATTCTTCAGAATTTAGATTTTCAGAACTATCAGAACTTGGCTTATCAGAACATGACGAATCAGAACTTGAAGAGCCAGATGTATGTTCTGATGCTTCTTGAGATGTGGTAATATCTTGAGTATGCTCCCCCTGCATAGGTGCATCTTCCTTTGGCGTAGTCACCACAGTTTCAATAACATCAGAGTTTAATCCATCAGAGTTTGCAGTATCAGGACTTATATTGTCAGGATTTTCAGTATTAGAATTTGAGTCTTCATTTTCAAATCTCAGCTGATCACGATCAATAAAATCTTCAAGTCCAGTAATCTTCTTATCATCAAAAGAGACATTGATAGATTCCATGAGCACTCTTGTTCTCAAGTTATAGACTCTGAAGGCTTTTATGGAAAGTGGATATCCAACAAAGATTCCTTCATCAGCTTTTAGGTCAAATTTAGATAGCTGTTCAGGATGAGTCTTAAGAACAAAACACTTGCATCCAAATACATGAAAATACTTCAGATTTGGCTTCCTTTTCTTACCATCTCATATGGTGTCTTTCCTTGCTTGTTAATGAGTGTTGCATTTTGAGAAAAATAAGCAGTCTGCACTGCTTCAGCCCAGAAATAGGTTGGAAGCTTTGCTTCTTCAAGCATTGTACGTGCAGCTTCAATGAGAGTTCTATTCTTCCTTTCAACAACTCCATTTTGCTGTGGAGTTCCAGGAGCAGAGTATTCCTGCTTAATTCTATGGTTTTTGCAGAACTCTTCCATTATCAAATTCTTGAACTCAGTGTCATTATCACTCCTTATTCTTTTCATTGAGTCCTTGATTAATTTATCCAGTTGCTTGACATGATCAATCAAGATAGATGCAGTTTTACTTTTTGTGTGCAAGAAATACACCCATGTGTATCTGGTGAACTCATCCACTATGACCATAGCATATTTCTTCTTTGCAATAGACATGACATTTACTGGACCAAATAGATCAACATGTAGTAGGTGATAAGGCTCAAGAATTGATGATTCAGTCTTGCTCTTGAATGATGATTTTCTTTGTTTAGCCTTCTGACAAGAATCACAAAGGCCATCAGGAGCAAATACTGACTTTGTCAGTCCTCTCACAAGATCTTTCTTGACTAATTCATCTATATTGTTGAAATTTAAATGAGAGAGTTTCTTGTGCCAATTCCAGCTTTCTTCAATTGATGCTCTACTCATCAGACAGATTGCAGAACCATCAGTACTTGTTGAAAACTTAGCTTCATAAATGTTACCACGCCTGTATCCTTTCAGAACAACTTTGCCTTTAGATTTACTCACGACTTCACAGTGTTCTTCAAAGAAATCAACATGATAACCTCTGTCACAGATTTGACTTATACTCAATATATTGTGTTTAAGTCCTGAGACCAGAGCTACTTCTTTAATGATGACATTCCCAAGATTGATATTGCCATATCCCAAAGTTTTTCCAATGTTGTCATCTCCATAAAAACACTTGGGCCAGCTTTCTCCACAAAGTCTGATAGCAGGGCTTTATTTCCAGTCATATGTCCTGAACATCCACTGTCCAGAACCAGGATGTTTTTCCTGTTGCCCTGCAATCACAAAGACCACTAATGATTAGTTTTAAGGACCCAGACTTGCTTGGATCCTTTGGCCTTATCAAGTTTGTTAACATTTGCAGCGGATTTAGCATCAGAGTTTATGTTAACATTTTTCTTATCAAAATTTACACTATCAGACTTTGAATCAGAATTTACACTAGAAGGAACAATGGAAACTTTTTAAAGAAGGTTTTATTTGATAATAATCATAGTACAAACTATGATATTCCTTACAAGTATAAATGGAATGCCATAAACTACCACAATGAAAACAAGGATTTTGTGGCTTATATCTAACAGACTGACTCTTAACTCCTGACTTTGAAGGTAAGGAGTTTATGTTCTTATTCTTCCTGCAAAAAGAGGCCAGATGGTTAGAACTTCCACAGTTATGACACACTTTCCTAGGAGCTTTAGGAACAGGCTTATTATCATTACTTTTATTCACACCTTCCTTTCCATTCCTATTTTTCCTAGGTGATTTTGCCTTGTTTGTGTTCTTAACATCTTTCAGCTTATGCTTAAGCTGCTTCTTTGTCATTAAACCTATGTTTATTTCAGCTGTCTTTTCCTGTTTAAGTTTGTCAGAAGTTAATCCCTCTTTAACTTCTGATTTCTCATTATCAGACTTTACAATTACAAACTTAACAGGTTTTAACTTTGGCTTTTGCTTAACAACAGACTTAATTTCTACAGTTCCTTTATCATTCTTATCCTCTCCATAACCTAAGCCCTCTTTCCAATTTTCACCACTTAGCAAATTTTGAGTTGTTCTGCCAGAGTTAGTCCAAGTCCTGATAATCTCTCTTTCCTTTTCTAACTCAGTTTTTAGATATTCATTCATTTTTAGCACTTCATCCCTAACATAAAAAGCATCATCTCTATCCTTCTGAGTTTGATGAAACATAACTAACTCTTTTTCTAAGAAATCATTTATTTTCTTAAAAGCAAGATTTTCAGAAGTTAATCATTCACATGTTAAAGTTTGGTCTCTATAACTAACAAACGTGGTTTTAAGATATCTTCTCAACTCATTAATATCATCAGTATGAAAAACATAAGTAGTCTGAGGTACCTTTAATTCAGCAGCTTCAGAACTGCTGCTTTCAGCACTTGCTTTATCAGCATTTGCCATCAAAGCATAATTCTCCTCACTTTCAGAGTCTGAGGTGTCTATCAAAGCATTTGTGACAAGAGCCTTGCCTTTGTCACCCTTCACTTTCTTGCAATCAGGAGATATGTGGCCTTTCTCACCACATTTATAGCATTTGACATTGGTATAATCTCCTATGTCAGACTTTCCTCCTCTGCCCTCAGATCTTCTGAAATTCTTCTTATCAAAACCTGTGCCTTTCCTGGAAAACTTCTTTCCCTTCTTGAACTTCCTGTATGCAATCTTTGTGATCCATTTCACCATAAGAGCACACAGTTTCATCATCTCCTCATCAGCATCAGTCTCAGGCAAGCTTTCAGAATCTGAGTCATCATCATCTTCAGAACTTGATGAATCAGTATCAGACTTTGTAAAAAGAGCTTTACCCTTGTCTTTCCTTGAGGTAGCTGCCTTGGGGGATTCTTCTTCAGCCTTAAGAGCAACTGTCCTTGACTTTCCTCCTTTCCTCTTGTTTCTTTGTTCCATCTTAAGTTCATGAGTCTTGAGCATTCCATAAATTTCATCAAGAGTTGTTTCATCAAGATTGTAGTTGTCTGTTATTGTTGTTGCCTTCAAATCCCAGCATTCAGGAAGAGCCAACAGGAATTTAAGGTTTAGGTCTTCAAGATCATACTCCTTATTAACCAGTGACAAATCATTCAAGAGTTTTACAAATCTATCATATAAATCAGTCAATGACTCATTAGCCTTTGAGTCAAAGTGTTCATACTCTTGAGTGAGTATTGTCTTCCTGTTGTTTTTAATTGTATCAGTTCCCTGACACCTTGTTTCCAGAGCATCCCATATCTCCTTTGCAGTCTTGTAGTTAATTACCCTGTTTGACATTACATTATCAATGGCACTATGCAGTAAGTATCATACCTTAGTATCCTTAGCAATTGATGCGATATCTTCAGCAGTATAATCACTCTTCTCCTTAGGTATAGTCTTTGCTGCTTCACCTGCAACTGCAACAACGAGCTTGGTTGGTTTGTGAGGTCCTTCCTTGATTCTATCAAGATATTCTGGATTTGTGGCTTCCAGAAACATGGTCATCCTCACCTTCCATATGGCATATTCAGATGGTCTCAGTATGGGAACTCTGATAGACTCATACCGACTTTGAATTTGTGTCTTTGGAGG
Organism: Apium graveolens; assembly: GCF_009905375.1. Lineage (NCBI taxonomy): Eukaryota > Viridiplantae > Streptophyta > Magnoliopsida > Apiales > Apiaceae > Apium > Apium graveolens. The sequence continues at coordinate 14,017,064 of NC_133648.1, read as the reverse complement.
TTCTTCAGTTTTGGTAGGCTTAGTTGGAGTTTCTGTGTCAGACATGATTGTGTTTGGATCTCAAACTGTTTGTGCGTTAACAGATAGGCTCTGATACCACTTGTTAGGTCACACACACTGTAGAGGGGGTGAATACAGTGTAAAGTACAATCAAATCGAACTCTAAAAACTCAAGTAACAGAAAACCAACTTTATTGAAACAATAAACTCTGTTACAGTATGTAACTGTTACCTCACAGTGATGAACAACTATCACGAGAGCTGCTAGGGTCACAATGAATAATCTTCTCGAATATGATAATACTTTTAGTGTAAACCCTATATCTGTGTTTATATACTACACAGTTACAAGATAATCGCTAATTGATATGGAATATAATTCTGCTTCCTAAAATATATCAATCAGATATCTTTTCTTCCAAGTATTCTATTCTTCATAGAATTCCTTCTTCATGCATATCTCTTCTTATGTTTATCTTGATCTTCTTTCCTTTAATCAGCTGATGTCCTTATCTGAATGTCCTTCAGTACTTAAGTTCTGATATCCATCTTCTGATGATTATCTTCTGATAATATAAGTACGTATATCCTTAAGTCCTGACTTCCAGTAAGTACTGATTTATCCTGTTTAAGTAAGATCTGAAAACTAAACATAAATAATATTAGCCATGACATTATTAAATATATCTAACAATTCATGGTGAACCTATTATGCCCAAGGATGAGCCAATGGAGTGGGATAAAATACCAATTCCCGACTTCAGTTTACCAATCTTTAGCAAGCCAAAAAGGACAAAGTCAAGGGCAGTCAATAAAGTGAAGTTATCACCTCTCAAATCCAAATTAGTAGTTAAAGCTCAACCCAAAGTCAACAGGGGAGACTACTTGTACTTGTGTGACATCAAGGAATTTTCTGATCTAAACCTCTATCTGAATGAACTAGATGAAGTGAGGGGAATTGATGCATACAGAAAACTACCTGAACAGTTAGTGTTCAAGTAAAAAGGAGGAAAGGAGATTGTGTGGCCACTTCACAGAATTCTTCAAGAAAGCCTAGTTGTACTGATTAAAGTTTATTCATCCTTCAAGAAGAACTTTGGGTTCAATGTAACTGCAAGAAGACTAGTATTGAAGAAGATTGAAAAACTAAGGAGTATTAGAGCTAAAGATGCACTCCCAAAGATTCTAATCATCCCATTCAGAGGGAGAAGAGTGCATCTAAGGCCCTACTGTCTAATGGAGTTCATAGATGACAAAGGTGTGAGAAGATTCTTCAGGTTAGAAGACCAATTGAGTATCTCTAGCAATGAGACTCTCTTGGAAATGAAAGAAAAGCTAGATCTCTCAGAATCTGATGAACTGGAATTCCAAAGGAAGCTCCAAAATCAGATTGATGAAAACAACAGGAAGCTTGGAAGAAGATCCAGATCTTCAAGAAACTAGAAAAATCTGCTCAGGCTAGAGGAGCATCTTGAAATGACTGTGAGCCAAACTTTGTACATTTTGATTATTTGAAGCACTTTCAGTATTATCTACTTATCTTTAAAGCTGTATATTTAGGATGTTTTGTTATCATCAAGTATCTCTTAATTTATGGCTACAATTTCAGTAGACATAAATTGGGGGAGATTGTTGTGCATATGTTGTGTACTTAATGATTTCATAAATAAAACATCTAAGTAGATTTTATGTAGTGAAATAATGTAGCACTCGACGGATAAGAATTATAGTCCCGACGGATGTTAACTTAGTATCCATCGAATGAGTAGCTTATATAATAATGAGTCTATAGCACAGTTCTGTATACATCTTTGTATAGATTATGTAGTAGCCTATAAGTCATGTTGACTTTAACTAGATATGCAGAATAGGTTGATTAATTGTATATACATGATCTCTTGTAATTCTGCATAAGTGAAATGAAGTCAAGTGCCATAATAGCTAACGACGGATGATTAACAAAGCCATCGACGGATGATCAAATGACTATCAACGGATGTTTAATATAGCAGTCGATGGATAATCAATGAAGCCATCAACGGATGTTCAGAAAGTCGACGGATGATCATATATCCAACGGATACTCATAAAGTCCAAGGAATGATCATATAAAGAATTCAAACAGCAGTTGAACAGTGAAAACTGAGCACAACCGTCGAGATGTATACAAATCTAATGTGGAAGCCCATTGACTGGGTAATAGAGGACGAAAAGTAGCAAAGCTTAAGACTGATAGTTTTTATATTTATTCGGTCTTTTTGACTTTGTAATCCTGGTAATATATAAACCAAGAATGTAGAAAATAAATAGGGTGAGCTGAGATACTAAGAAAAACAGAGAAATCTTTGTAAGCAAAATCCGTAGCATTTCCCTGTATTCTCAGTAGTTAAATTTGTAAGCAGCTGTGAGCATTCTTGCACACAGAGTCCTCTCGATATATAATATATATCTCTGGTGGAATTGTTTAAATCCACCAGAAAGTTTTTAAAGACTCTTGTTTTTAATTACTTATGTTTTGATTCAATTAAGTTTCTATTCCGCATTGTGCTAATCAAAACACTTATATCTATATTCGAGTTGAACATTTTTATTTCGGGAAAAAGGTTCAAGAATTCTATTCAACCCCCCTTCTGTAATTCTTGCTATATTGTTAAGGGACTAACAAGATTGTCAGTGAGGGCCTCAGCCTTCCTTTCCAAATCACTTTTGTTATTCCCAGTGGACTAACAATGAGATTTACAGAAGGGGGGTTGAATGTAAATCTCAAAACTTTTTCAAGTTTTAAGCAGTTTGTAAGACTAAGTGTTCGAGTGATCAAATGTGTGTGAATTGCTCGGAGCTGATGCAGACAAATTGTAACACCCCCAGATCCGGGGTCGGGGATCCGGGTCGTCACGGTCTTTCTTTCCACAATATCACTTCACTTAATTAATAATAAATAACCTTATGCTGTGACCCCACACTAACACACACCACAACCCGTTATAGTCTCAGAGATGAAATTTAAATAAGTACAAGTCTTTGAATCCACAATTTAAAAGTTATTACAACCCAAAATGATTACTTGATAAATTTACAGTTAATTGCCATTATCTGCCACAAGTTATAATTATACATAATTGATTCTCAAAAGTAGATGGTCTGATCTACAATAGATCTACCTCTGCAGCTATAGCAGCTACAACATCAACGGGAAGACGCGGGACGCTTCCCACGCGCTTGCGCTGGGTCTGCTGGAGTCTGGCCATCTTTCCTAACTGTTGTTGTGTGATGAAGAAATAAAGCAAGGGTGAGCAGCAAGCCCACCAAAATAATATGTATAATGATTTACAATATATGAGCCTACTCATAATACTCATGAAAGTCTTGGTCAAAAGAAATGAACCAAGTTTGATATCTTAATGCGATGAAGTCGCAAAATATTCAGTATATACATATATACTTTTCAAAATATTGGAAGTCCTCTTCCATGCATAATATACACAAAGTCCCAGTGTATAACTGTATATAAAAAAATATCGTTGCAAGGTGATCTCATATATCTAACCTTGTCTCAACGTTTTTCTGAAAATCTTTGTCATTCATAAGACAATTGTTAATTAGATATAAGTTTAAAAGATGAGGTTACCAAATACCCCAATATACTTATATCTTTCCCAATACTACTTGAACTACCACCGTTCAAGTTATAATCAGTTTCAAAAGTTCATCACATAGATGAGACTACAAGACAAGATTTGAATAGATTCAATCTTTGAAATATTATTGAATGAAATAAAGTTACGAGATACTTTATTTAGTCCCGATATATATATATCCACATATATATATATATCTCTTAAACATTTCCTGGAACCTCTGTTATGTAAAGTATGAACAGAGTTTGAAACATCCAATGAATTTTGGAAAGGAAAAGAATTTTGGCATAAACCCGATATCTTGCTGATCAGGCAAAGATACCAATAAGTAACCTTTTCTACTAGTAGATGGACGAATTCCCCACTGGTCATCACCCTGGTCATAATTAAGACCTATGCTGGACTGCCACTCAGCCACTTATGCATTTGATGGACTCCCACTGAGCCACTTACACAATAATAGACCGTACCCCGGCCTGTCGCTTATGCCGACTCAATGAGAGGGGCTTACTTCCCGAACGTTGGGCAAGTAATCAATTCATTTACCAAATCTGCAACCTTGTTGCGAATATAAAATACACCACAGAGCCGGATTCCCCAGGTTTTGAGCGAGTATTTAAATCCCCTTAAAAGGAAGATCTTAAATATAAAAATGAGTTTTGGGATCCGCTCTGACTTTTAAAAATCATTTTGAAGACTCGAAAACACTTTAAAGAGTGTTTGGAGTAAGGCTGATTTAATGAAGTAAATCAGTCCCCAGAATATTTTAGAAAATGACTGAATATTATTATTTTAATTAATATTCCCATAAAGAATAATCTTTATAAAAATAATTGAAGTAGAAGTTTTAAAACTTATACTTAAACGAATATTAAATAACCAAAGATATACTTATATAAAAGTATTATCTTTATTTGAATAACCGAAAATAAGTTTGATTATTTACACCTTATTCTTTAATAAAATAAAGAATATATTACAGCACATAATCGGAGTCATAGATCCTCAAATGAATATTCAAATAATATTCATAAATAATATAAAAGAGTCATAAGCCTTCGAATGAATATTCAAATAATATTCAATAATAATATATAAAAGAGTCATAAGCCCTCGAATGAATATTCAAATAATATTCAGATAAATAAATAAAAGAGTCATAAGCCCTCGAATAATATTCGAAATAATATTCAATAATAAAATGAAGTTTAAAGTTATCGAATAAACCTTATTCGATTAATAGTTTGGAAAACTATAACCATATATATATATAAATATATATATATATATATATATATATATATATCCATATCCATATAAAATCTACTCGGGATCCTCGACTCCCGGTTTTAGAAAATATTTTCACCTTTGGGTCCCTATACTAAGGGTATATGCAAGATACAACTATCCTCTAGCATAGGTATTATCAACTGAACCAACAGATATATATTGAAAGAATATGAAACAGGCATGCATATATATACCATAGCAGCATGCTTCAATATATTGCAACATTTGCTAATATAAACAATCATGCAATATCACAAGATAATGCATATACATATATTTACATCACAACAACAGTATAACGGGTAGAAAACTTGCCTGAGCGACTGGGGGTTACGAATGGCTCGGGACGAGTCTGGTAACCTATAAACAACAAGTAAGTTGGAATTAAACCAAAGTCACTTGTGAATCTATACTTTAACTAACTTAGACTCTAACGCTTGTTTTGCGCTCACTGATTCGCTTAAGTCACTCGGGTACCCTCGGCTCCACCATTTTTAATAATTTAACCTTTACGAGTTTTAAAGCGATTCCTTCGCGAGTGACTTACCAACTGCCTAAAACACTTACCATAAATGTTTCATGCATTAATTAACCCTTTTTGGTCTTTAACCTACATTTCAAAGTAAGGCGAGGGAAAAAGTTTCGTTCGCGAAACGCCGTTACTTGAAACGGTCGTTTCTCCTAAACCGTAAATCGGAATCGAACGAACTACATATCAAAACGAAGCTCGTAACATGAACTATCTAAACATGACAATGGTCAAAACCTAGCAGTGAGTTCAAGGGTTCTGATGTTAAGAACAAAAAAACAGTCTACGGTAAATCGGACATTACGACGGCTATGTTTACGCGATTTCCCAAATTTAAACCACTCGATACCAACCACAAATCAACCCCAAATCAATCATACAACCAATATCCATCCTTATCACATCATAACAACCCCAACAAATCCATATTAACCATTTATACTTATTCCTCACATGAACTAAAAGCTTTACTTAGGTTCTTTAACTAATTACCAAGATTTACAACTCCAACAATACAACAAAACCAACTAATCTCTACAAACTCAACCAAACTTCAACCAATCAAGCATCATGCCTCACATATGCTATATCAAACACATTCAATCCTAATTACTCAAAACTAAAGCTAGGGTTTGTAGTTTATACCTTCCTTAGAGAGTGGAGAATCAAGAGGATGGCTTGGAATCACCTTTAAAGCCCTTAACCAAGCTTAATCTAAACAAAACTTCAAGAACACAAATTTTAGTTCTTGAAAACACTATTCACCATCTTCTTTGATGATTTATAGAAAAAGATTGGCTTGGAATTAGAAGCTTAAACTTATAGGAAGTATGTAACTTAACTAGGAGGAGCTAGGATAATTACCTTGGAAAATAACAAGTGGAGGAGCTTGGACTTCCCATTTCTTAAGAAACCACCCGAGAGCTTCATGAACAAGCCTTGGTTGCTTTTGATTTTTGATGAAAATGGTTTTTGCTTGGCTTGGTTGCTTGGTTTTTTGTGCTTGCTTTAGTCAATTACCTTCTTGCCCTTGAATTTGTGTGGTTCTCATTCAACCACACCTCCTTCCTTCCCATGTCATGCTTATATCATCCTCATGATGTCATCCTCCCTTCCTTGTCCTCTTTCTATTGGTTGGATGACATCATTCCCACTAATCCCTTTGATTAACTTCCTAATCGTTTGCCTAATGACCGCTGATCTGTTATACGGTTCGCTTAACTTTCGTTCTCGTTTATCGTTTGAAGGATCATACCCGGGATCTTATTACTTAGGTTCCCTTAACCTTTCTCAATACATTATATTCCTTTTTATGATCCTCCATTATAATCCTTTAATTTAAATCCTTTTTATCCTGTTACCTCATACTCAATTCTCTCCGTATCTTGTGGATTTCCGGGAAAAACCAAAGTGTTCGGAATTGGATTCTGACGATCTTTACATACACTTATATACTTCATAGAGTACTAATAATATCCCAGAATATCCATAACAGAACCCCTACATAGTGTGGCATGAAAAGTTTTCTCATTCAGCAAAAACACTATTCATAAGGGTTTCAAAATTTTCCAAAAATTGGGGTTATTACAGTCTCCCCTCCTTAAAAGGATTCCGTCCCGGAATCAGATAGAAAACAAATGGGGATACTTTCTTAGCATTACACTTTCTAACTCCCGAGTCAATTTTCCACATTGTGGTTCTACCATATGCCTCTATTTGTCTGGCATCTGAATTACACTTCCTTAATATTAATACGTGGAACACGTTATGAACTTGCTACAGGTTCGGGGGTAGGGCTAGCTCATATGCTAACTTCCCAAACGTCTTAATATATCCAAGGGTCCAACAATTGGTGGACTTAGCTTTCCTTTCTTTCCGAATCTCATCAATCCTTTCCAAGGGATACCTATAACATTTCTAGGTCCCCTATTTCGTACTCTTTATCCTTTCGTGTCAAATCAACATACTTATCATGTCCATCTTGGGCTACTACCAGCCGTCCTCTGATTAGATCTATCATATCCTTGGTCCTTTGGACTACTGCGGGTCCGAGCATCTTGCGCTCTACAACTTCATCCTAACATAAGGGAGATCGACATTATCTTCCCTCAAGGATCTCATAAGGCGACATCTCGATAATGACATATGATCTATTGTCGTAAGATAACTCAATCCGAATTAAGTGATCATTCCAAATTCTTTCAAGTCTATTGCACAGACTCTCATTATAGCTTTTATCATTAGAGCTTCTGCTTCTCAATACCCATTCTTTTCCAGTTCGTAATCGCTACTACCTTCCGTTCCTAATATTATACTGGTTATACTTTTGCTCGTTAGCGTTCTATAACCTTTTAATAACCACGTCAACCTTAGTATCACGAATGTGTTCCCATTCCGCATACTACCACCACTTTATTACTCCTTTTTCAGTTGTTTCTATTTTCCAAAATTTGATCAATCAAATAGAAGTAAAGGAATTTGTTGAGAGATCACTATGATCATGAACACTTGTTATATTGCATAGTTAGTACAGAAGGTGGCCATCCTTTAGTACTTGACAAGCAATTAAACAACATGTGGTATCCTACTAGGCTTCTATCACAAAGATAGATAGTCATTCGGCAATACCTCCCCTTCTGGAAGGGTTGTTCTTCTCAGCTTACATGAAATGAAAAGAAGAGAAAAGAACGAACTGAAGAGAATTGTATATATGAAAAAAAATATACTGCCACAAAATATCTGGCTTGGAACCTACCTCTGAACTATAGAGGTTTGTCATAGAAGAACAAAACATATATGTATTTATATCAACATCAAGTATTATAGCATCGCATTTCACGTGCCTAAATATTTTCGCTATCCCGTCCATCATTCTATGGACCCATGCTCTTCCTCGAGCTTATACACAATTACCTTTGAAACTCCCTCGACATCGAAAATCGAATCTGGGATCTCATTCTAGACATCATCGTTACTTGAATTCTATGCTTGCACCGCAACCTTCCTTGTATAATAATACGACTCTCTATTGATAAGAAAGAATAATTATTCACTAGGTAGATACTCTACTTAATTAGTCTATCAATGATAACTTATACACTACCACTACCCGATTAGTGGTACTCAATCTCAACACCCATTCCAATACAACTCTCACGGTTGTAATCAGCTCATTACTCGCAGAATCATTGCTGCCTTACTAAGGTCCACCACTGACCTACTGTAGTCATTCATTTTCCATGAAGTCTTAATAACTAACCATACGGAGTCCATCCATCTCGTATCTAATTCTCCTAAGGAGTTAACATAACCACCAATCACAATTCATGAAGAACACTCCAAACTCTGACGTACTTTCATGACATGAAGCAGATAAAAGTGCAGAAGAGTTTCAATCAAAGCAACGATAGCAGGTTAATACCATTCTTAATCATACGCCCTAAATAGAAGAATTAACTCAAGGGTTCATCTAGTCCTTTTTGAAACATGGTCCTGGCTTATCTCAAGATAGGACCTTCTAAGATAGATAGCCCGCTCATGGCGATTACACGAATTAAACCTTTACTAACTACTATTACGGTTGGGTATTGCACAGTCATCAGAAGGAATGTCAATCTTCCAAACCATAATACAACCTTCACAGTTTTAACCATCATCACTGTATTCCTTTGGCACAAGTGCCTATAATTATCCTCTTACCTTTAAAGTGTCGGCCACCTCTTTGGCCTTTCCTGATAGTACAATTTCCTTACAGTCAATGTCATTTTAACCACCTCCAAATAATTTTCTACCTCATTTCAATCACAGCTTATGTGAAGATGTATTCCTTAAAATCTGATGAGTAAAAAAAAAATCACCATTTTTCCATAAGTTATTGCCTCAGTCTTTAGAGGTTAATCACTGTCACGACTGACTCTCAACTATACTTAGAACATCTTTTATCTTAAGTCCTAATTGCCTAGAACAATTTCAACCTTTACTGGTTTGATCCATACTTTCTCGTGGTTTAACACGTGCCCCACTTGGCATCATTATAATTACGTCATATTTCCTTTATCCCCATTTCCATTCTTGAGAATTTTGAATATTACCTTTTTCCTTATAAAACCTCTAAGGTTATCCTTCAATCGTTCCTCCTGTATTCCCTAGATACAGGGCATATCACAATACCATTTACTAATAGTAGAACCATTGTCTATATACTTCTGAAGAATTTCTCCACTGATCCTTAAAGGTTATTATTACCTTAATCCTTTCCAATTCATACTGTCAAAACTCATACTATCCCTATTAAGGGTGAAATGCCAACCTTTATGCATTCCCCTAGGATTCGTTTTAAGTTACCGATGTTCTATCCTTAATTCCACCTTTAAAAAGGTACAAGCATCCTTCCATGGATAAATAAAGTCATATATCCCTGATATGGGTATCTTATTCAATCATTCCCACCTCGATAGTAAATGCCTAATTTCACAATAACATCTGTATACAAAATGAGGTTAATCAAAATGGCCTCCAAAAGATAACAACGGTTATCCGCTTTTCTTGCCTAATCTGGTAACGATAACATGGATGTTCTGGAAGATATTGGTCGTGTTCAACGTGAACTTCTTCTTAATAATTCCTTATTTACTTTTGTTGTTTATCTCAACAGTCACCTCAATGTTGGGATATCTTTCATATCTGGCGTCTCCCTTTCTGGGTATCATGCCACCGGTCTTACACTTCACCTTCTTGAAGGTCACTTCCTTCATCCAATTTTCTTAATTTCTTACTTTCTTGTCTCCTCAGTCTATCCGCGTCTCATTGTCTATCCTTCGAATTATCTCAAGGTTTCCTCGAATCTTTCCAACTTACAGGGGATAAAATATATGTATCTCTTATACCTTCAACCATCAATTTAACTCATGGTGAATCACTCTCATCCGGATGATTACATACTTTTCTATTTCTATTTCTACGAGTCTTTAGGGTTTCCTCATACCCAACTCCCTTATCATTCCTCAACTCTCTTGCCTTTATATTCCTTTCTCTTATCGTTATTTCATGAACCAACACAACATAAGCATTGATTTCAAACATCCCGTCATTCTGGATTCGTGTCTTCAGAACGAATCTTGATAACTTTTACAACTTAGATTCATAATTCATCATACTCGTCTGCCTTTGTTCTGGCTCTTAAGCTTTTACACTATCTCCATAACCTTGGGAAGTACTTTCCTGAAAACAATTGACTGAACTTAAATCAGTTTATTATAATCTCTTGCTTCGTGCCTTCCTTGGCCTTTTACCAGCGGGTGGTCTCTCTCTTAGGAGGGTAAGTGATAAAAACAGTCTTTTGTGATTCGTCAATCATTTAGAATCTCAAATGATTCCTATATTTCCTTTAGCCAGGCTCTTGCCTCGACTGGGTCAGCTTGTTCCTTGGAACTCTGAGAGCTTAGCGACTTAAAGGTCATGAAAGAATTTCTCACTGCACTGTCTCCTCAGGGTGGTGGTTGGGGATAATAGTCTAAGTTCTTTTTATACAGGTCCATGAATTGCCGTATAGGAGTACCGTCTCGGGTCCCCTTTCCTTACTCGACTTTCTGTTTCCTTAGTATGAAATGTTTCATCCTACTCCCCATAATTGGGGTCATCTTTTAATTTAAAATCCTCATTTTCCACTCCATTATGTCATGGGTTCCTTCTATCTTGATGACGACCTCCCTGATTATCACGTTCAGGGTTTGCTCTAAATCTTATTCCTCAAACCATGGCTCTCATCTAAGTTCTCATCCTTACGCTCTTGAACTTTCGGAACCCAATTTCTATAGGAATGCCTCATTATTCCTTTATCATCTTTCTCGGTATTAATCTCATATCTATTTGTTGGCTCTCTGCCTTCATTCATCACTTTTACTGGCACAATATTTTCTTTTCCAATAATTCGGGCTGTATTGTAATCTCAAACAGCTTTTCGGTACCGGCTCCGGTTACCTTCACTTCTATTTCCATTTTCTCAAAATCTCTTATAAACTCCCCAAAAGACATTATCATCTTGAGTCTCTCCTTTTTACTAAGGGCATCAGCCACCACATTGGCTTTCCCCCGAATGATAAAGAATCTCATAATCGTAATCCTTGATTAGCTCTAACCGCCTCCTCTGGCGTATGTTGAGCTCTTTCTACGCAAAAATGTACTAGAGCTCCTATGGTTTGTGTAAATCTTGCACTTCTCTCCATACAAGTAGTGCCTCCAATCTTTAGGGAAAAACTATTGCCACGAGCCCAAGCTCATGGGTGGGGATATCGAATTTTATACTTCCTTAATTGTCTTGACGCAGACGCGATTATCTTGCTGTGCTATATAAGAAGCACCCTAATTCCTTATGCGAAGCGTCACTTACAAATCACAAAATCTCATTTTTCATCCGGCAACGCCAACATATGGGCCGCCACCAACCTTTGCTTCAGTTGTTAAAATCTTTTCTCGTATTTCTCTGTCCATTCGAACTTCTCAGTCTTACGAGTAAGCCGCGTTAAAGGGGCTACTATCTTTACAACTTGAACGAACCTCCGGTAGTGACCGGCCAATCCTACCTCTGGTAGTTTCCCTAACCATGGTCATCAATTCCTCAGTGGTCCTTTATTCATTCTTGTCAGGATCCTCCATGGGATCCTCCTCAATAACTATCCCTTCTAGGACAACATCATCAACCGCTACATCCTCACTATCAACATCATCCGGTCCTGCATTAGGACACTCTATCGGATCCGCAATCCGATCTCCAATTAGTAATAAAATATCATCGCGATGTTGCTCCTCAACCTCAGGGTTCGGAGTCCCGCTACCATATACGATAACGAACTACGCTCCTATCACGATATTTATAAGGGTTCCCATAAGGGTTTTAACTGTCAGTGCTACGTTAGGTAGCCCGACTATGAACTTGGCAAGAGTTCTTATTATCTTAGTGAACTTATTATCTTTACGTCCCATCATCTCTGAGGTTTATAACGCTTAGCTCTGATACCATTTCTGTAACACCCCCAGATCCGGGGTCGGGGATCCGGGTCGTCACGGTCTTTCTTTCCACAATATCACTTCACTTAATTAATAATAAATAACCTTATGCTGTGACCCCACACTAACACACACCACAACCCGTTATAGTCTCAGAGATGAAATTTAAATAAGTACAAGTCTTTGAATCCACAATTTAAAAGTTATTACAACCCAAAATGATTACTTGATAAATTTACAGTTAATTGCCATTATCTGCCACAAGTTATAATTATACATAATTGATTCTCAAAAGTAGATGGTCTGATCTACAATAGATCTACCTCTGCAGCTATAGCAGCTACAACATCAACGGGAAGACGCGGGACGCTTCCCACGCGCTTGCGCTGGGTCTGCTGGAGTCTGGCCATCTTTCCTAACTGTTGTTGTGTGATGAAGAAATAAAGCAAGGGTGAGCAGCAAGCCCACCAAAATAATATGTATAATGATTTACAATATATGAGCCTACTCATAATACTCATGAAAGTCTTGGTCAAAAGAAATGAACCAAGTTTGATATCTTAATGCGATGAAGTCGCAAAATATTCAGTATATATACATATATACTTTTCAAAATATTGGAAGTCCTCTTCCATGCATAATATACACAAAGTCCCAGTGTATAACTGTATATAAAAAAATATCGTTGCAAGGTGATCTCATATATCTAACCTTGTCTCAACGTTTTTCTGAAAATCTTTGTCATTCATAAGACAATTGTTAATTAGATATAAGTTTAAAAGATGAGGTTACCAAATACCCCAATATACTTATATCTTTCCCAATACTACTTGAACTACCACCGTTCAAGTTATAATCAGTTTCAAAAGTTCATCACATAGATGAGACTACAAGACAAGATTTGAATAGATTCAATCTTTGAAATATTATTGAATGAAATAAAGTTACGAGATACTTTATTTAGTCCCGATATATATATATCCACATATATATATCTCTTAAACATTTCCTGGAACCTCTGTTATGTAAAGTATGAACAGAGTTTGAAACATCCAATGAATTTTGGAAAGGAAAAGAATTTTGGCATAAACCCGATATCTTGCTGATCAGGCAAAGATACCAATAAGTAACCTTTTCTACTAGTAGATGGACGAATTCCCCACTGGTCATCACCCTGGTCATAATTAAGACCTATGCTGGACTGCCACTCAGCCACTTATGCATTTGATGGACTCCCACTGAGCCACTTACACAATAATAGACCGTACCCCGGCCTGTCGCTTATGCCGACTCAATGAGAGGGGCTTACTTCCCGAACGTTGGGCAAGTAATCAATTCATTTACCAAATCTGCAACCTTGTTGCGAATATAAAATACACCACAGAGCCGGATTCCCCAGGTTTTGAGCGAGTATTTAAATCCCCTTAAAAGGAAGATCTTAAATATAAAAATGAGTTTTGGGATCCGCTCTGACTTTTAAAAATCATTTTGAAGACTCGAAAACACTTTAAAGAGTGTTTGGAGTAAGGCTGATTTAATGAAGTAAATCAGTCCCCAGAATATTTTAGAAAATGACTGAATATTATTATTTTAATTAATATTCCCATAAAGAATAATCTTTATAAAAATAATTGAAGTAGAAGTTTTAAAACTTATACTTAAACGAATATTAAATAACCAAAGATATACTTATATAAAAGTATTATCTTTATTTGAATAACCGAAAATAAGTTTGATTATTTACACCTTATTCTTTAATAAAATAAAGAATATATTACAGCACATAATCGGAGTCATAGATCCTCAAATGAATATTCAAATAATATTCATAAATAATATAAAAGAGTCATAAGCCTTCGAATGAATATTCAAATAATATTCAATAATAATATATAAAAGAGTCATAAGCCCTCGAATGAATATTCAAATAATATTCAGATAAATAAATAAAAGAGTCATAAGCCCTCGAATAATATTCGAAATAATATTCAATAATAAAATGAAGTTTAAAGTTATCGAATAAACCTTATTCGATTAATAGTTTGGAAAACTATAACCATATATATATATAAATATATATATATATATATATATCCATATCCATATAAAATCTACTCGGGATCCTCGACTCCCGGTTTTAGAAAATATTTTCACCTTTGGGTCCCTATACTAAGGGTATATGCAAGATACAACTATCCTCTAGCATAGGTATTATCAACTGAACCAACAGATATATATTGAAAGAATATGAAACAGGCATGCATATATATACCATAGCAGCATGCTTCAATATATTGCAACATTTGCTAATATAAACAATCATGCAATATCACAAGATAATGCATATACATATATTTACATCACAACAACAGTATAACGGGTAGAAAACTTGCCTGAGCGACTGGGGGTTACGAATGGCTCGGGACGAGTCTGGTAACCTATAAACAACAAGTAAGTTGGAATTAAACCAAAGTCACTTGTGAATCTATACTTTAACTAACTTAGACTCTAACGCTTGTTTTGCGCTCACTGATTCGCTTAAGTCACTCGGGTACCCTCGGCTCCACCATTTTTAATAATTTAACCTTTACGAGTTTTAAAGCGATTCCTTCGCGAGTGACTTACCAACTGCCTAAAACACTTACCATAAATGTTTCATGCATTAATTAACCCTTTTTGGTCTTTAACCTACATTTCAAAGTAAGGCGAGGGAAAAAGTTTCGTTCGCGAAACGCCGTTACTTGAAACGGTCGTTTCTCCTAAACCGTAAATCGGAATCGAACGAACTACATATCAAAACGAAGCTCGTAACATGAACTATCTAAACATGACAATGGTCAAAACCTAGCAGTGAGTTCAAGGGTTCTGATGTTAAGAACAAAAAAACAGTCTACGGTAAATCGGACATTACGACGGCTATGTTTACGCGATTTCCCAAATTTAAACCACTCGATACCAACCACAAATCAACCCCAAATCAATCATACAACCAATATCCATCCTTATCACATCATAACAACCCCAACAAATCCATATTAACCATTTATACTTATTCCTCACATGAACTAAAAGCTTTACTTAGGTTCTTTAACTAATTACCAAGATTTACAACTCCAACAATACAACAAAACCAACTAATCTCTACAAACTCAACCAAACTTCAACCAATCAAGCATCATGCCTCACATATGCTATATCAAACACATTCAATCCTAATTACTCAAAACTAAAGCTAGGGTTTGTAGTTTATACCTTCCTTAGAGAGTGGAGAATCAAGAGGATGGCTTGGAATCACCTTTAAAGCCCTTAACCAAGCTTAATCTAAACAAAACTTCAAGAACACAAATTTTAGTTCTTGAAAACACTATTCACCATCTTCTTTGATGATTTATAGAAAAAGATTGGCTTGGAATTAGAAGCTTAAACTTATAGGAAGTATGTAACTTAACTAGGAGGAGCTAGGATAATTACCTTGGAAAATAACAAGTGGAGGAGCTTGGACTTCCCATTTCTTAAGAAACCACCCGAGAGCTTCATGAACAAGCCTTGGTTGCTTTTGATTTTTGATGAAAATGGTTTTTGCTTGGCTTGGTTGCTTGGTTTTTTGTGCTTGCTTTAGTCAATTACCTTCTTGCCCTTGAATTTGTGTGGTTCTCATTCAACCACACCTCCTTCCTTCCCATGTCATGCTTATATCATCCTCATGATGTCATCCTCCCTTCCTTGTCCTCTTTCTATTGGTTGGATGACATCATTCCCACTAATCCCTTTGATTAACTTCCTAATCGTTTGCCTAATGACCGCTGATCTGTTATACGGTTCGCTTAACTTTCGTTCTCGTTTATCGTTTGAAGGATCATACCCGGGATCTTATTACTTAGGTTCCCTTAACCTTTCTCAATACATTATATTCCTTTTTATGATCCTCCATTATAATCCTTTAATTTAAATCCTTTTTATCCTGTTACCTCATACTCAATTCTCTCCGTATCTTGTGGATTTCCGGGAAAAACCAAAGTGTTCGGAATTGGATTCTGACGATCTTTACATACACTTATATACTTCATAGAGTACTAATAATATCCCAGAATATCCATAACAGAACCCCTACATAGTGTGGCATGAAAAGTTTTCTCATTCAGCAAAAACACTATTCATAAGGGTTTCAAAATTTTCCAAAAATTGGGGTTATTACACAAATATATATTCAAACACAAATGTAATGAACACAAAGAACTTAAAAGCTTTTCTGGTGGATTTGTTGTTCCAGCAGAGATGTGTTATTTCAGAAAATCTGTGATACAAAACTAAATCACAGCTGCTACCTAGTACAAACTAGATGATTTTCTCTCTTGATATTTCTAAACAGCTCAGGGAAAATTCACTTCTAATTACTAGCTACTACTTGGTTTATATAACACCAAGTTTACAAGTGAAGACAAGGATAAAGTACAATAAGACAATAGTTCTCCACTTGTTTCTGTTCCATTTTTATCCAGTGTAATATGGAATTATCTGTTGACTTTCCATTTTGAACCAGACTAAAAACGACTGCTTTTTCTGCTGTTCCTGAAATAGGCTACCACATCTCTGTCAATCCATGTGCCTCTGTCAGCTTTGTTAACTGTCACTATCAACTGCTATGAGTCTGAGCATCCGTTGAAGCTTTCATCCGTTGATGGCTTTATCCGTTGATGCTCTAGCAGTGCATCCGTTGAAGCTTTCATCCGTTGATGGCTTTATCCGTTGATGCTCTAGCAGTTGAAGCTTTATCCGTTGAAGCACTTATCCGTTGATGGATATTATCCGTTGAAGAGTTAGAGACATCCGTTGAAGCTTAGTTTCTTATCCGTTGAAGGTCTTCAATATCCGTTGACACTTCTTCACTCATACAAAATTACAAGGCATGAAATATTTACAATTAGCCCTCCTATTTGTACATCCATTAGTAGTCAACATGACTGATTATCTCCTAACAACATCTAAGAATTACAGCTTGAAACCAGAGAGTGAGATGTGCTACAATACCAAACTTATTGCTAAGTAAGGCTACTCCTTCAACGGATAGCCAAGATGGTCTTATCCGTTGAGGCTACAAACACTAGATTTCTACTTAAGTGTTTTGCTGAACTTATCATCAAACTAATACAAATATTCCTAACAATCTCCCCCTATTTATGTCTACTAGAACTGTAGGCATAAATTTGGGTTTAGCTTGATGATAACAAAACACTTAACAAATATATAAACTGTAACAAAGCAGAAATTCAAAAGTGCTACAAAAGTGTATATGCTGAGATGAAATTGAAGAAATACATTATTTCCAAGGGTGCTCCTTTAGCCTGAGCAAATTACTTTCTTTTCCTTTGATCCCTGGTTTTCTTTTCTAGCCTCCTGTCATTCTCCTCTATTTGAAGTTGAAGTTGTCTGTAGAATTCAGCTTCATCTTCTTCATTGATATCTAACTTAGATTGCATATCCTTGAGAGTTTCATTACTGGCAATCTTTAGCTGATCTTCAATTCTGAAAAATCTTCTGACTCCTTTGTTGTATCTGAACTCCATCAACCAATGAGGTGATTTGAGAATTGTAATACCTCTCTCTTGAATGAGTAAAGTTCTAGGCAAGGCATTGGGCTCCCTCCAAGTTTTCCTTATGTTGGCAATCTTGTTGAGAATCTCAGTCCTGGCAGTTCTGGTAAAGCCAGAATCCTTATGTATGGCTGAGTAGACTCTAATCAAGGTAGAGTAGCCTTCATTCAGAATTCTTGTGAAGAGGCCATGTTCTTTCCCCAGCTCCTTTGTATTTGAACACTAGTCTTTCTGGTAGTTGTCTGTAGGCAGCTATTCCCCTTACATCCTCCAGCTCATCCAGATAGAGTTCAATGTCTGAAAATTCTTTTATGTCATAGATGTGAACATAATCATCTTTAGAGGTTTGAGGTTTAGGCTTAGGCTTCAGTGTGAATTTCATTGAGGCTTTAGAGGGTGTTGATTTGATTCTTCTTTTCTGCTTCTTTGATGGTGGAGAAGAGGTTAGGAAGGTGGGCAATTTGATGATGTCCCAATCAATTGGTTCCTCCTTGGGAATGATTGTTTCACCATGAATGTTCATGAAGGGGTCAGGTACAATGTGTTCAGGAATAGAGGGTAGTGGTTTGGATATTTATTGGGTTTTTCAGTCTTATCTACCTTCTTTCTCTTTGCATTGACCTTCTTTCTTTTCCCTTTCTGCCATTCTTCCTTACTTCTTTCCTCCATCTCAGTACCAACCATGTCCCCCATAGCTTCATCTTCACCTTTGTCTTCAATTTCTTTTTGTTCTTCAGCCTGACTTGACTTTAGCTGTTTTTCAAGCTTTGCTTGTGCTCTTTTGTCAGCTTTTAGCTGTTTGGCTTCTTCCTTCAACCTTTTGGTTTCTTCCCTCTTGGCTATTGAGAATTTGGGATGTCCTTGCATCACACATATGTTCTTTCCCTCTCTGAAGATAATAGCCATGTTTCTCCTTACAGCCTCAGCCATGGTCTCTTTGAGATATGCAATACTTCTACCTAAAAGCTTGTCCTCATCAGCTTTTGGAAGAGGAAAATCCACATCTTTTAGATGATTCTTTGTAGAGTCCTTATTGGATCTGTTGTTGGGCTTGAGAACAATAGGTTGCAGATCTTTGGAAGAAGTTTCTCCATCCTTATGCCTCCCTACTGGCTTGAGTTCCATAATAATTGATTCCACTTTTGTGCTATGCTTCACAGATTGTGATTGAGAAGTTGTAGAACCAAATATTAGTTGCATCTTTTCATCAATCTTCTTCCTTTGCTCTTTGACTTGCAATTCAGCTGCTGCTATCTGGATTAGATCAATTCCATCTAGCTTTCCTTTGACTTGAATTGGTGGAGAAGTTGTGATGACAGGAACTAGCACTTGAGAAATCTGAACTGTTGTAGATGGCTCTCCTTCCCCTTTCCCTTTATTCTCCCCCTTTTTGTTATTATCAAGGGTAGGGGTCAAGCCTTGTGCTTGTGCAAGCTGCATGAGTAGATTTGTTTGAGTTTGTTGATTCTGAAGAATGGTGACCATACAGTCTTCAATGATTTGAACCCTATCTTCCAATCTGGCCAGCCTCTTGTCAGCATCAGATGCCTTCCTCAGTCTCCCCAACAAATCTTGCATAGTACCATAGGGTATAACCGAATCCAATTTCTCAGCATTATAGGATTTTAGATCAGCAATGTCCAGTTTGAGCTCATCCACACTTAGATTTTGCTGGTAATGTTGTAACTGCAAGAGATGCAGAGATTCCAGATGAGCTTGAAGAATTGCCTTGGTACCAGCATCCTGAGTCTCCTGAATGGCCTGCTGAATTGTCATGAATTGTTTGACCAAAGTGACACCAAACTCTCCTGGTGTTGATGGTTTTGCCCATGCCCATGCAGGAAGATTAGGAACAGAACTTGGGTCTGCTACTCCCCCTAAGTTCATGCTCTCATTCAAAGAATTAGAGTCATCATCATTAGAATTTACTCCAAATTCTTCAGATGGCTCACCAGCTTGAGAAGGCAGCCTGTTGACAGCAGCTTTGTCTCTGAGAAGAGATTCTGAAGTGTGTATAATGTGTAGTGTCTGTTCTGCCTCCACATTGCCCTGTGCAGCCAATAATTGATAGGCTGAAACAGGGTGAGTAAAAATGTCAGCATCCAAGGAAATGTTATCAATGACAGCTTTGTAATGTTGCTGAAATTGTCTTTCCTTATCTGCATCATCCACTTTCATTAACTCACTAGCAATGGCTGGATCCACCCTTATAGCTTCTGTACCTGCCTTTCTCTCAATTTCTCTCTTTTCTTGCATCAGGGGCTCCCCCTGGCTCATACACACCCTCACACCCTCACCTTCACCTTCTAAGGTGGCACTCCTCTCACTTACTTTTGCCATGCTGGAAGAAATAGCATGCATTTGGTGACTCTCAACCTCTCCTTTTGCCTGGGAGCAACCCAGCCTCTCACTCAAAAAATCACTCCCTTCCCTCAAGCCTAAAAGTGATTGTACAGTTGCCATGTCCTCTACAGTTGGAGTTGTTTCTGTTAAGTGTGTAGAGGCCATCAACGGATAGGGAGTATCCGTTGAAGTAGAAACTGATGGTATCAACGGATAACTGCTGTTAAGCTTATCCATTGAAGAACAACCACTTGTCAACGGATGAGAGATATCCGTTGAAGAAGGAAATGATGTAGAGATAGAAAGTGATATAATTGTTGAATCTGTGTGGATTGATTTTAAGTGTGGTGACACAGATTCTGCAACTACATCTGAAAGAATTGGCTGATGATCCAACAAATCATCTAAAAGATGATGATCACCAGGTTTTGAGTGGGGCTCCTCCCTGAGTTTTAATGAGGGAGAATCAGGAATTGATGTGAATATCATATCCACATCCAGAGAGGGTGTTGGAAAGTTTGAGGAATGGTGTGTTTCTATATTGAGAGAATGGGGCTGTGATTCCACATTTGCTGGAATCACATCAAGCTGAATTTGAGAAGGCACAGATACTGGTGGATGTATATGTGCTGTGTGTGTCCCTTGTGTGGAAACTAGGGTTTTGGCCTTCTTCTTCCTTGAAAAGGCTTGAATTGGTGAATGTGTAGCTTCAGTGTCCCTCCCTCTTTTGTTCTGTGTCCCTGATTGGGGACTATTTTCAATAGTTACATCCTTTTGGGAGGATGCAACTAGGGATGTGCTGGACTCCTTTTGAACCACTACAGTCTTTTGAGAGACTGTGGCTTGGCTGGTTTGGGTACCACTCACCTCTCCCACCTTATCCTGGGGGGCTTTTTGATGTTCACCCCTCCCCTCACCACTCACACCCTGTTCACTCCCTTCAGGGTTTATGGTAGTTGTTACAATTGTTGTCTTTTGAGAAACAATAGAGGTAGGTTTCTTTGACTTGACTTTAGAAACTCTAGATTTGGTGGCTTTGGTAGGAGCCTGTTTGGACAATGACACAGGTTCCATAGCCACACTAGAAGGCAAAGAAACATTAGGGTTGGAAATAGTAGGAGTTATAGAAACATTTACCTCACTTACCTGTGGTGCATTCATGATTGACAAGTATACCAATGGCACCTGGCTGTTGAGGTTCATTCTCAAAAGGTCTGCAAGGACCCTTTTCTCTTGTGCCCAGCATTTGAGTTTATTATTCTCATTGGATATAACCAAACCTTCAGCAACATGGTTAGCCAATAATATAAAGAATCTAGCAAAGTAGATGTTATGTGGTCTATTAGCTTTGTTACCTAATCTGGAACCTAATTCTAGCATAACACAGTTGCTAAAATTAAAGTACCTATCAGAAACTAGCATATAGAGCATATTAACAAGAGATGAAGTGATAGCATCAAAATTGCTAATCTTCCCAGAGAAAACCTTAATAAAGGCATCTCCAAGAAAACTCCATTCTTTCCTAAGGCCTTTCCTTCTAATACTACCTAAACTAGCAGAATCAAAAGCATAGCCTATGGAATTTAGCATAGCAGAGACATCTTTATCAGTGTGTGGTGTCATGGCATTATTCTCAGGCAACTTAAAGCAAGATTGTAAATCATCACAATTAATGCAATAGTCCTTACCTTTGAGAGAGAAGGCAATAGTCATATCTGTGGAGTTGAACTCTGCAGTTGTCCAAATCTCCTCAATCACTTTACAGTAGATGGTTGGGGCTTCCAGCATTGCATAGCTCAGTTTGCAGTTCTTGATGAAGTCCATCATCTTGTGATAATCAGAATGGGCTTCATTCTTTTCAACCAAGACTATGAAATTATTCTTTTCATAAACAAATCCTGTTTGAGACATAATTTTGACTACTGGTGCCATTGTTGTGAGTAGAGGTTGCAGAGAAAAACTTGAGAATTGAGAGAGAAAGAGAATGATAATTGCAAGAAAGCGTAAAGTGAAAATAAGACATAGACATGTTAGGCATGGAGGGATTTGAAGGCATGGGAGCATTTTTAACAGATTTGCAATTATCAGATAGGTGATTAACACTTTTACAATGTACACAGCTTTTTCTAGGAGCATACCTATCAGGTGTGTAATTGTTATGTTTATTAATCCCTACCTTCCCATTTCTTTTAGATTTTCTTTTAGTTTCCTTCTTATCCTCAACTAACTTAAGCCTATCTTTCAACTGATCTAAAGTCATGTGTCCTATATTCACCTTACTGACATCTCTGGATGTGCTAGCTCCTTCTTTGACAAAGTTCTTGAGAGTTGAATCATTCTTTTTATTTTTAAAAGAACTTGCCTGTTTTAATTGATGAGCCTTCAACGGATGCTCCTTTTCTTCCTTCAACGGATAACTTTCATCATCCGTTGATTCCACATCCGTTGACAATCCATCAATTAATTCTAACTTATTTTTGTTTTTCTTCCAGGCATCCTCACAGAATGATTCAATTCCCTGAACCTTGGCAATTTGAACACCAACATCCCTAGATGTTTTCCAGGCCTTGATTACCTCTTGCTCACTTTCTAACTGTTTAGAATGAATTTCTACTTTCTTAACAGCTTCTTCTAGTTCACTCTCAACAGTCAAGCATTTAAGTTTAATCTTTTCAAGCTCAATTACCTGACTCTCTAACACAGCATTCCTATCACTTAAAAACACATTATTTTCTTTGATCCTAGTGTTTTCTTTAGCTAGTGATTTAAGAGAAACACGCAAATGATATAATTTATTGGACATATCATTTATGGCTTCATTGCATTCATGTTTAGAAAGCTGAGAGAGATCAGTAGTAATTACCTGGTTGCTTGATGAACTAGTTTCATTTTCATCAGAATTAGCCATCAGGGCTAGGTTGACATATTCCACATCATCATCTTCATTTACCCCATCTGCTGCCCAATCATATTGAGTGAGAAAAGCTCTTTCCTTTTGTTTGAGCAAATCAAAATACTTCCTTTTATAATTAACTTGCTCAAATTTCTTTTTCTCAGAATTTGGCTTCCTACACTCACTTGCAAAGTGTCCACTAATGCCACAGTTGTAACATTTGAACTTTGATTTGTCCACCATGTTTTTGTTTGGCTTAGTGAACTTTGTGTTTTTCCTGAACTTCATCTTTGCAAACCTCCTGGACAGAAAGGCCAGATGTTCATCAATATCATCAGATTCATCCTGACTGGAATTGTCTTCATCCTCAGCAACTTGCTCTTTACCCTTGCTTGATTCTGATTTGCTTGTGCCAATTTTGAGACTTGGCATTGTCTTTTCCTCATTTCTGGCTTCAACTTTTTCACTGTCAGCTACAAGTGCAACTGATCCTCCTTTTCTCTTTCCCTTTTCCAACAGCTCATCTTGCTCTATCTCAAGTTCATAAGTCTTCAAAATTCCATATAATCTTTCAAGTGTGAAGTCCTTATAATCTTGAGAATTTCTTAGAGAAACAGTCATAGGCTTCCATTCCTTTGGTAGAGACCTTAGAAATTTTAAATTGGAGTCCTTGACTTGGTACACTCTCCCATACAGCTTTAATCCATTCAATAGTTTTTGAAATCTGTTGAATGTATCATTCAATGATTCTCCTTCTTCAAAATGAAAATATTCATATTGTTGAATGAGAAGCTGCATTTTGTTTTCTCTAACTTGCTCAGTGCCTTCACAGATAAGCTGCACAGTATCCCAAATTTCCTTAGCAGTTTGGCTATTGATGACATTGTCAAACATATCTTGATCCAGGCCATTAAACAAAATGTTCATGGCTTTCTTGTCCTTGTGGACCTCTTCAATATCTTCAACAGTCCATTCTGCCTTTGGCTTGGGAATAGACTATCCAACAGCAATTATAGCAGTAGCAGCTGTGGCCACCTTGTGTGGGATGTGAGGACCATTCTCAATGCAGTTGATATAGCTTTCATCTTGAGAGAGAAGATGTAAATGCATCTTCACCTTCCAGTGATGATAGTTATCTCTTTCCAGGATTGGAATCTTTACACCAATATCCTTCTTACTCATGATGTTAGCAGAATAGATCTTTAAACTCTTTGTATGTTAAGAGCTTGCTCTGATACCAATTGTTATTCCCAGTGGACTAACAATGAGATTTACAGAAGGGGGGTTGAATGTAAATCTCAAAACTTTTTCAAGTTTTGAGCAGTTTGTAAGACTAAGTGTTTGAGTGATCAAATGTGTGTGAATTGCTTGGAGCTGATGCAGACAGATATATATTCAAACACAAATGTAATGAACACAAAGAACTTAAAAACTTTTCTGGTGGATTTGTTGTTCCACCAGAGATGTGTTATTTTAGAAAATCTGTGATTCAAAACTAAATCACAGCTGCTTCCTAGTACAAACTAGATGATTTTCTCTCTTGATATTTCTAAACAACTCAGGGAAAATTCACTTCTAATTACTAGCTACTACTTGGTTTATATAACACCAAGTTTACAAGTGAAGACAAGGATAAAGTACAATAAGACAATAGTTCTCCACTTGTTTCTATTCCATTTTTATCTAGTGTAATATGGAATTATCTGTTGACTTTCCATTTTGAACCAGACTAAAAACGGCTGCTTTTTCTGCTATTCCTGAAATAGGCTACCACATCTCTGTCAATCCATGTGCCTCTGTTAGCTTTGTTAACTGTCACTATCAACTGCTATGAGACTGAGCATCCGTTGAAGCTTTCATCCGTTGATGGCTTTATCCGTTGATGCTCTAGCAGTGCATCCGTTGAAGCTTTCATCCGTTGATGGCTTTATCCGTTGATGCTCTAGCAGTTGAAGCTTTATCCGTTGAAGCACTTATCCGTTGATGGATATTATCCGTTGAAGCGTTATAGACATCTGTTGAAGCTTAGTTTCTTATCCATTGAAGGTCTTCAATATCCGTTGACACTTCTTCACTTATACAAAATTACAAGGCATGAAATATTTATAATTAGCCCTCCTATTTGTACATCCATTAGTAGTCAACATGACTGATTATCTCCTAACAACATCTAAGAATTACAGCTTGAAACCAGAGAGTGAGATGTGCTACAATACCAAACTTATTGCTAAGTAAGGCCACTCCTTCAATGGATAGCCAAGATGGTCTTATCCGTTGAGGCTACAAACACTAGATTTCTACTTAAGTGTTTTGCTGAACTTATCATCAAACTAATACACATATTCCTAACAACTTTTTTTTCTGAGATTAAGTTGCACTTCTCTTATAGTTGCTTCTGGAAGTTTCTCCTAAAATTTCTCATTCAACTCTTTTTTAACTGCCTCAACTGCATTCTTCATGTCATCCACATCTTGAGTTTGTTTGAGGTTTTGAATTTTATGTAGTTGGAGAGACTCGAGATGGGCTTCTAAGAGATCTTTGGTGTTTGCATCTGTAGTGGCCTGAATGGATGACTGAGTTTGATTGATTAATTTGAACATGGTTGATGTGAAGTGATGATAGCTGCATTCCTTACTGGGCATCCATTCTGGAGTTTGTGTAGAAGAACTAGGGCCTTCATCTCCCCCTAAGTTGGTGCCAACTTCATAATCAAAATCATCTTCAAACTCAGAATCACCACGAGATCCAAAATTTGAGTCCACATCATCAGTTGTAGGAGATAGAGAGGACAAATCATCTTTAGGCCTTTGCATAGATGTTGTGGTGTATACTAGATTGAGTGTCCTTTCATCCTCCTCATTGCCCTGAACAGCTTTGTATTCTTGCTGATAAAGTCTTTTCCTTTGAGCCTCATTGACATTCATTAACTCACTTGCAATGGCTTCCAACCTTATCTCTCATATACCTGCTTTTCTCTCATAATCTCTTTTTTCTTGCATCTAGGGCTCCCCTTGGCTCACCACCCTCATACCCTCCCTCACCTTCACCATCTAAGGCGGGACTCCTCTCAATCTCTTTTATCATGCTGGTAGAAATAGCATGCATAGGTTCACTCTTTTCCTCTTCTTTTTCCTGGGAGCAACCCAGCCTCTCACTCAATTCACTCCCTTCCCTCAAAGCTAGGAGTGATTAAAAAACTACTAAATCATCTGCACTTGTCATATATTTGGATATATCAAGTTGTGCAGTGACATTCAACGGATGTGAAATATCCGTTGAAAGTGTAGTTGGAATTATCAACGGATGACTATTATGAAGCATATCCGTCGAAAGACAATGTGAATATCCATTGAGAAAGAAGAAATAATGGAAATAGGAGTTGAAACTATTGTTGAGCCTATGGAGATTGATTTTTAAGTTTTGTTGCAAAGATGTTCGCACAAACCCACGCAAGCGTACGTGATCACAAGTAGTATAAGATTAAGTTAAGTTTGTTCCCATATAGACTGTTTAAACAGAATATGCACTTATGCAACAATGTATGGTTATTATTCACTGCTAAGACAAGTATCAATTTTGAGTTGATTAACTAATTAAAGTGATTATACTAGCATGAATTAACTAAGAGAACAAAACTAATTTACTTCTATGAGATAAAACATGGGATTCCAACTTCATTAAATACTTTATTTAGAGTTTATGTTGTTAGGTCATACACACACACTGTAGAGGGGGTGAATACAGTGTATAGTACAATCAAATCAAACTTTAATAACTCAAGTAACAGAAAACAAACTTTATTGGAACAATAAACTCTGTTACAGTATGAAACTGTCCTCTCTCAGTGATGAACAAATATCACGAGAGCTGCTAGGGTTACAATAATTAATCTTCTCGATTGTGATAACACTTCTAGTGTAAACCCTATGTCTGTGTTTATATACTACACAGTTACAAGATAATCGCTAATTGATATGGAATATAATTCTGCTTCCTAAAATATATCAATCAGATATCTTTTCTTCCAAGTATTCTATTCTTCATAGAATTCCTTCTTCATGCATATCTCTTCCTATGTTTGTCTCGATCTTCTTTCCTTTAACCAGCTGACTTCCTTATCTGAACGTCCTTCAGTACTTAAGTTCTGATATCCATCTTCTGATGATTATCTCCTGATAATATAAGTACTGATATCCTTAAGTCCTGACTTCCACTAAGTACTGATTTATCCTGTTTAAGTAATATCTGAAAACTAAACATAAATCACATTAGCCATGACATTATCAAATATATCTAACAATCTCCCCCAACTTGTAAATTAGCATAATATACAAGTTTAACAGATATTTGATGATGTCAAAAACATTAAGTACAAATGCATGAGAACTTGACTAGATAACTACAACTTACAGTCCTTAAAGCTTTACCAATCTTTAACTTCTGATAACAACTTCAGTCTGTATTCATATCAGAATTTAAGAAGTTCTAGATCTTGACTTGGCTTCATCTTCTGATCTCTCTGATGTCAGGAGTTGTTCTGAGATAATTCTTCAACAAACATCTCCCAGCATATCTGAGTTCATCAATCATCCTCCTTTTAGCATCTTTAAGTTCTGCCGAATCTTCACCAATTTGAAAGATTGCAGCCCTGAGATCATTAATTTTAGCTTTCCTTATGTCCTGATCCAGTCTGATCAAATATGCTTTATCAGACTCAAGATTGAATTCCACAGCCCTGTAACCCAGAAAGGTAGTTATAATCTTGGCAGTGTTGGGCTTCATCTCAACTATATCACCCTTGTGATCTCTGTACTTTGGAAGATATGTGCTGTCAGACTTAACAGAATAAAGCCTTTTTTGTCTCTGAATCTGATTCTTCAAATAGTTTGCAGCACTTTTTGTTATTCTGTCATTCACTTGAAGTAAGAATAATACATGCTCCAGTTCTTCAAAATACTTCAGTAGAATGGCATTTTCCCTTATATGATAAACCCTACCATCTGTCATGAAGTACAATAAAATGTGTTCTTTCAAGTAGGTATGGTAAACCATTTGTACAGATTCCAGTTGATTCAATCTCTCAGGAGTTGCTCCAATACCTGGTTCACTTAAGGAAGTTGGATCATTGGTAGTGTTCTGTATTCTTCTTTCATCAGCACTTCCCAATCCAGTTTTATCTCTTGTTTCCTTTCCAGTAACCACTCTTGCTTCAAAACCACTTGCAGCAATCTTCAAAGGTTGAGTCTGTTTGGCTTTAGTGAATCCTGGTAGGAGTGTCTTTGATTTATCAGAACTAAGTATCTCTTGACTCTGAACAACTTGAGCCATGTCAGAGGTTGTCTTAGAAACTTTTCTTAAAGTTAGAGCAAGATCAGCATCATCATCAGTAATTTCTTCATTCATAGGAGGCACATAAACCTTGATAGGTTCACCAACTTTCTCTTTGCCCTTGGACCTTGGATCTATCTGTAGTTGTGATTTAACCATGATTGCTTCAGGATTTGTCTTTTCTTTTATCACAATGCCTTTGAGTGTTGCAAGTTTCTTTTTACCAGAAGCTTCAGATTTAGATTTGACTTTTTCTGATTTAAGTCTGGCTTCTTCTTCCATTAGACTCTCCAAGTCCATTCCTGGATTTTCCTAAAGAAATAACTGTCTTGACATTTCTTCATCAAGATCTAAAAGTTCATCAAAACTTATCCTTTTACCAGTAGCAGAAGTAATTCTTTTTCCAGCATCCGAACTTGTTCTGTGACTTGTGATTTCAGCTTTTCTTGATGAGAAACCTGTACCTTGACTATGACCTCCACCCATTCCAGAGGTTCCTTGGTCATCTTTTTCATCATCCCTCCCCTTCAGTGTCTTATCAGTTTTGCATTTGGACATAATTACTTTCTCCCCCTTTTTGGCATCAGTAGGTAACATAAGAGAGACAAGCAATTCCACTGAGGCTTGGATTTCATCAAGTTGAGATTGTTGAGAAGCTTGATTTTTCAAAATATCATCAATCTGAGATTGTTGTTTCTCTTGAGTCTTCTCAATATAAGCAACTCTGTCAAAGGTAGGTTGGAAGAATTTTTTCTTGTCAATTTTCTGAACTTGTTCTTGCTTGAGTAATTCTTCCTGAATTTTATGTATTTCTGCATGAGTAGTGGAATGAAGACCTTGTAGATGTTTAGTACTCAATGCAGTGACTCGAAGCTGTGTTTTGAAATCATCAGTAATTAACATCTCATCAGCTTTTGTCAAGTGCTCAGCAAGATTCTTTGCAGATGGAACACAGGTAACTGAGTTCCATTCCTTAGTCCACTCCTGTCCTGCAGGAGTTTCACTCCAAGGCACTGGTGCTTCTCTGATAACAAACTACTTAATTAGTTCAGATTTAAGAACAGTTTGTTGAGGTGCATGTCCTGAAGGACCTGCTTCATCAGCATCTGCATTTGGAGTTGCATCACCAGTTTCATCAGCATTTGCAGCATCAGAACTTACAGAATCAGCATCTTCTGATAAAACAACAGTATGAGAAGCAATTGAGGCTTCAACATTATCCTCTAAGTGGTGATCTGGTTCCAAGTTCTGATCAACAACCATATTCTGATGATCACCTAGAATCTGATCATCATCATCTAGATGCAGAGAAGGTGTAGTAGATAATTCTGGAGTTTGAGTAGCATCAGAGACAGGTATTGTTGATGGATGAAGTGTTGTTGGAGCTTCTAAGTAAAGTACCACAGGCACAACCAGGTTCTGAATATCAATTTCAGCATTTGTGCCTGGATCAACAGAAGATACATTCTTTTGAACAGGAGACACGGATGGTGTATTTGCCATTTCAGTAGCAGCTTCCTGAGGTGGAGTTAATGGAGAAGCAGTGGCTTCAGCAGATTCTGGTTCTTATGAGATCAGAGATTCCTGATCCCCTTCCTTAGCTGCTGCTTCCTCATCATCTAAAACGGGCCTTTTAGCTCTCTATTTCTTGTATCTCTTAGAAGGTGGGGATTCCTTGGGAGTTTCAGCAAAAGTCATTCTTCTAAGCCGTTTGAGAAGCTTAGATCCCCCAATTCCAGAATCCTTCTGAGAAGGAACTTTCTCAGCTTCTTTGACAACAGGTTCTGATGTAGAAACCTGTTCCTCACTATCAGATTCATCTCTCAAAACAATCCTCCTTCTCTTCTGAGGTGTTTGAGGAACAGTCTTTGTTCTCTTTGGCTTGGAAGATGAAGGCTTCACAGTAGGTGTTGAGGACGAAGGTTGAACTGTCTGTGAAGTTGAGAGATATGATTTGAGATATGTTCTGAGGGATGGTTTAGGTATAGATGGATGAGTGGTATGTTCTGATGGTTGTTGTGGTGTTTGGGAGGTGGTGGTAGGTTGGACATCAGGATAAACAGATCTATAGGTTTGAGGATCAGAATTTACTAAGATTTGTTTTACAGACTGAGGAATCTGTGAAGGTCTAACCACCTTTTTCTTAAGGTCAGCATTTACAGGTCATTAAAGGCTCATTTTGCAATTTTGAATGGTGGCATTAAGGTACTGGCTAGTTGAGGGGGATTAGTACAGCAAAAGTTATATATAAGCTGACAGAATCTAGCAAAATAAACTACATTTCTATCTTATGTCATCCTATCCCCTATGAAACCTATCACAGCACTTGCAAAATCAAAATGAGTTTGGTTAATGATAGCATACCCGATGTGCTGACTCATTATAGGAATGACATCAAAGTTGGAACACTTATTCCCAAAAGCTTTAGTGATGCAGTCAAAAAAGAAGCTCCATTCCTTTCTGATATGAGCCCGTTTCAACTGCCCAAGCTTAGCCAAACTCTGCTCATACCCCAAATTGGCCATTAACTCTTGAAGTGCTGATTTCTCCGGGGTTGAAAAAGTACATCCTTCTGGTAAATGCAGGGCCTTGCGAATTGTACCAGGAGTAACCACATGTGTAGAATCATCCACTTCGAAAACAATACTGGGAGTACCATGTGTACCACCATTATCAAAGTGCCCAGTCCGCCAAAACGTCAGAACTTGTTGGCTTGAAAAGACTGAAGGCTAGGTCAATGCATACCCAATTTCACTGTGTGCAAGAAGATCTTGCACAAAATGCAACTCAGACAGAGCTTCAGCATGATCGAGAATTGCAGCATAGTTATTCGGAACAAACTTAGCTCCATTAATGATCAAATCCTTAGGTGCCATGAGAAAAATCGAAAATTACGAGTTGCCTGTTAGGTGTTTGAGAAAATTTCTGTATGAAAAACCAACGTCAGGAGATGAAAGAGAGTAAAAGCAAAGAAAGAGAGATAAAGTGTAAAAATAAATAAAAGATTGGAAAATCTTCTCTCTGTCTTACTTATACTTGAAAAAAAATATAACCGTTGGACACCTGTCAGATATGCAGTAATAATGAATAGTTAATGGGCCCGAGAAAATAGTAATTATTACTTACCCACTTGCAGTTTTTTAAGGAGAAACCGTTCCACTTACCCAGTAATTCCATTAATCGAGGAAAATCAGTTTTAATTCAAAATGAAATTGTTCCCACTTATTCAATTATTTTCCACTGCAAAACCAATATTCTTAGAAGAAAATTCAAATATGAGAATGATCAAAATTAAATCAAGTAAATAAGTACTGATATTATAAGATCAGAACTTAATTTAAATTAAAATGAAAGGGTCATCAGAATATGGATTTATCAGGATTTATCAGTGCATTTAAATTACAAACATCTCAAAGACAAAAACTTGCAAAAAGTAGAAATTCCATTAATATATTAAGAGAATACATTCATGAAATTTAAATTACATCAGAACTTTACAAGATTGTCCTAAGCTTCTAAACCTAACATCAGCCTTTGTCCTAGCTCAAGAAGCAGGGCAAGGCTGAGGATGAAGAAAAACAGGAAGAAGAAAATATATTATTTCTTCTTCTTACTCTCTACAAAAAGAATAGCGAGTCTGATGATTCGCTCTTGCTGGCGGAGAGCTTCCAGCCTTTCCTCCTCCAATCGCTCCAGATGGCGATGGTAGTCCATGTAAAAGAACAGGAGGTGGGTGAGAACCTCCTGGGGAACCGAGTTCCAAATCTCATCAGGAATGGCAGTGACGTGCCATTCCTGCTGTCAGGCTTCACAGCTCACCTCCATGTTGAATGTTTGATAGTTCAAAAACATGTTGTAGTTGACCATGGTTTTGTTTGTATGAATAAAATGAAGGTGAGTTTGTGAGAGAAGAATTGATGTGTAGGCTGTTGCGAAGTGGTTGTTTATATAGGCAAGAGAATGCCAGGAGACGCAAAGAATTTTAATACTGACAGGTATAATTAATTCTACCTCGTCTCCCTAGACTTGGAAGACGAAAAACAGTCATTGGAAAGGTCAAACTAGGTTTAATGTGCACAAAAAACAAGTAAAAATTACTGTGCAAGTACGTGTACCACTATCCCTAAGTATATTGACTGTTAATATTCCGCCCCAACATATTCTGATTTAAAATGAGACTGTTTTTAGATTTTATCCCTAAATAAGTCAAGTAAAGGATCAGAATTTAATATCAGAACTTAGACTTATATCAGAACTTAACAGTTATCAGAACATGATTTCTTGACTCAAAAAATGAATGCCTATCTTTCTAATTCTTCACACAAATTCTGATATAAATTCTTCAGAACTTAATCATCAGAACATTCAAGAGAACTTGTCCTCAGAGATTATGTAATGTGACACATAAACTGTTCATCTAAAATAACATAGATCACTACAGTAATTTACATCATTCATATGGAGTGTTGAGTGTGTGCATTAAGGTAAATATCAGACAAAGAGTAATGTATGATTTACTTCAGTACATCTTAGAAATAAGGCATAACTAAAACTTTACTAAAAATCTTTCATTATTTTGAAGCCTACTATTGAATGAGTTCATGCTTGAGTCCACCTCAACTGTTTTGTTCTAATTTTGTGCATCTTTTTAAATTCCATTTGACAGTGGCTTCTCAATGTAAGTGAGTCACGACTGCTTATCATAGAGTGTGAAAAGTCACCAAGAAAATATGTATTTGTTTTTCTAATGCATATTACTTAATACCAGCAATGCACTTGGGTCTTCCCTTCCACATTTTTACTCTAGATCTCAAAGGAGTACCTGATTTTAATTCCTTGATTCTTTTTATTTTTCTTTTGATAAGTAATGTTTATCAGCACTTAGTACATTCAACAGATTTACTAGCATCAGAACTTAACAGATAAGAAGAATTATTCTAGTTTGTGACTTAGTAAGAAGATAGACAAAGTATACTCAACTAAGCTCAATATCAGAATTTGCTTGTGTCAGTAGATTTCCACAGAAATAATTACTTAAAATTTCTAGTTTATTGAAGACTACTAGGTCAGCATCTAACACAGGTATCTTCATAGGATAGAATAGTTACTTAAACAAACATATCAGTATCAGAGTTTAGAAAGTCACATCAGACACTAGTCAGTACTTAAGCAATTTTCAATTAATCACAGAATACACAAAAAGAGTAATTTCTGTAAATACCGATCATAAAGTATGATGCATCAGAACAAAACTAAGCAGATTTATAGAAAGAACCTGAAACCATTCCAAGTTCGTTTACCAATCTTGTAAAAGTAGCTTCACACAGTGGTTTTGTGAAGATATCTGCTAGTTGTTGATATGTTGGAACAAAGTGCAATTCCACTGTACCTTCATCCACATGTTCCCTTATGAAGTGGTACCCGATACTGATGTGCTTTGTCATTGAGTGTTGAACTGGATTACTTGTCATAGCAATAGCACTTTGATTATCACAGTAAATAGGGATTTTGAAATATGTTAACCCATAATCCAGTAACTGATTCTTCATCCAAAGAATCTGTGCACAACAGCTTCCTGCAGCAATATACTCTACTTCTGCAGTTGATGTGGAAATTGACTTTTGTTTCTTGCTAAACCAAGAAACCAATCTGCCTCCAAGAAATTGGCAGCTTCCACTTGTGCTTTTCCTGTCAATTTTGCAACCTGCAAAATCTGCATATGAGTAACCTATTAGTTTAAAATCTGATTCTCTGGGATACCAAAATCCCAGATCAGCTGTTCCCTTAAGATACTTGAAAATTCTTTTCACATCTGTTAAGTGAGGTTCTCTTGGATCTTCTTGAAATCTTGCACAAAGACAGGTAGCATACATGATATAAGGTCTACTAGCAGTTAGATAGAGTAGTGAGCCAATCATACCTCCGTAATCAGTAATATCTACTGATTTACCAGTATCCTTGTCCAGTTTTGTTGCAGTGGTCATAGGAGTGGATGCACTTGAACAATCTTGCATTCCAAATTTCTTCAACAAATTTCTGGTGTACTTAGTTTGACAAATAAAAGTGCCTTCTTCATTCTGCTTGACTTGAAGGCCCAGAAAATAGCTAAGTTCCCCCATCATACTCATTTGATACCTTGACTGCATCAGTTTGGCAAACTTCTTGCAGAGTCTGTCATTTGTAGAACCAAAGATGATATCATCAACATAAATCTGGACCAAAAGTAAGTCCTTTCCATGGTTGAGGTAGAACAGTGTTTTGTGTATAGTTCCTCTGTTAAATCCACTTTCCAGAAGAAACTGAGCTAAAGTCTCATACCATGCTCTTGGAGCTTGCTTAAGTCCATAAAGTGCTTTATCAAGCCTGTAGACATAATCTGGATATTTGGAATCTACAAAGCCTGGAGGTTGTTCGACATATACTTCTTCCTCCAATTCTCCATTGAGAAAAGCACTTTTCACACCCATTTGAAAGACAGTAAACTTTTTGTGAGTAGCATACGGCAAAAATATCCTTATGGCTTCCAATCTAGCAACTGGTGCAAATGTTTCATCATAATCGATTCCCTCCTGTTGAGAATATCCTTTTGCAACCAGCCTTGCCTTATTCCTTGTAATTATGCCATCACTATCAGTTTTGTTTCTGAATACCCATTTTATACCAACAACAGATCTGTTCTTTGGTCTTGGCACTAGCATCCAGACTTTGTTTCTTTCAAATTCATTTAACTCTTCCTGCATTGCTTGCACCCAATCAACATCTTGAAGAGCTTCTTCCACTTTCTTTGGCTCAGTCTGAGAAAGAAAAGAATTGTAAAGACATTCACTTGAAGTAGCTGTTCTAGTTCTGACACCTGCATCAGGATTTCCAATTATCAAATCAGGTGTATGTGATTTAGTCTACTTCCTTGCAGATGGAAGATTTTCTCTAGAACTGGATGCTCCCCCATGATCCATGCTGTCTTCATTAACATTTTCTGATTCTCCCCCTGAAAGTATGCTCTCTGAGTTGGATTCTTCAGAATTTAGATTTTCAGAACTATCAGAACTTGATGAATCAGAACTTGAAGAGCCAGATGTATGTTCTGATGCTTTTTGAGATGTGGTTATATCTTGAGTATGCTCCCCCTGCATAGGTGCATCTTCCTTTGGTGTAGTCTCCACAGTTTCAATAACATCAGAGTTTAATCCATCAGAGTTTGCACTATCAGGATTTAGATTGTCAGGATTTTCAGTATCAGAATTTGAGTCTTCATTTTCAAATCTCAGCTGATCATAATCAATAAAATCTTCAAGTCCAGTAATCTTCTTATCATCAAAAGAGACATTGATAGATTCCATGACCACTCTTGTCTCAAGTTATAGACTCTGAAGGCTTTTGTGGAAAGTGGATATCCAACAAAGATTCCTTCATCAGCTTTTAGATCAAATTTGGATAGCTGTTCAGGATGAGTCTTAAGAACAAAACACTTGCATCCAAATACATGAAAATACTTCAGATTTGGCTTCTTTTTCTTCACCATCTCATATGGTGTCTTTCCTTGCTTGTTAATGAGTGTTGCATTCTGAGTAAAACAAGCAGTCTGCACAGCTTCAGCCCAGAAATAGGTTGAAAGCTTTGCTTCATCAAGCATTGTACGTGCAGCTTCAATGAGAGTTCTATTCTTCCTTTCAACAACTCCATTTTGCTGTGGAGTTCCAGGAACAGAAAATTCCTGCTTGATTCCATGGTTTTTGCAGAACTCTTCCATTATCAAATTCTTGAACTCAGTACCATTATCACTCCTTTTTATTTTCACTGAGTCCTTGATCAATTTATCCAGTTGCTTGACATGATCAATCAAGATAGATGCAGTTTCACTTTTTGTGTGCAAGAAATACACCCATGTGTATCTGGTGAACTCATCCACTATGACAATTGCATATTTCTTCTTTGCAATAGACATGACATTTACTGGACCAAATAGATCAACATGTAGTAGGTGCTAAGGCTCAAGAATTGATGACTCAGTCTTGCTCTTGAATGAAGATTTCCTTTGTTTGGCCTTCTGACAAGAATCACAAAGACCATCAGGAGCAAATACTGACTTTGGCAGTCCTCTCACAAGATCTTTCTTGACCAACTCATTTATATTGTTGAAGTTTAAATGAGAGAGTTTCTTGTGCCAATTCCAGCTTTCCTCAATTGATGCTCTACTCATCAGACAGATTGCAGAACCATCAGTACTTGTTGAAAGCTTGGCTTCATAGATGTTACCACTCCTGTATCCTTTCAGAACAACTTTGCCTGTAGATTTACTTACAACTTCACAGTGTTCTTCAAAGAAATCCACATGATAACCTCTGTCACAGACTTGACTAACACTCAGCAGATTGTGTTCAAGTCCTAAGACCAGAGCTACTTCTTTAATGATGACATTCCCAAGATTGATATTGCCATATCCCAATGTTTTTCCAATATTGCCATCTCCATAAGAAACACTTGGGCCGGCCTTCTTCACAAAGTCTGATAACAGGGGTTTATTTCCAGTCATATGTCCTGAACATCCACTGTCCAGAACTAGGATGTTTTTCTTGTTGCCCTGCAATCACAAAGACCAATAATGATTAGTTTTACGGACCCAGACATGCTTGGATCCTTTGGCCTTATTAAGTCTGTTAACATTTGCAGCGGATTTAACATCAGAGTTTATGTTAACATTTTTCTTATCAAAATTTACACTATCAGACTTTGAATCAGAACTTACACTAGAAGGAACAATGGTAACTTTCTTTAAAGAAGGCTTTATTTGATAATAATCATAGTACAGACTATGATATTCCTTACAAGTATAAATGCAATGCCATAAACTACCACAATGAAAACAAGGATTTTGTGGCTTATATCTAACAAAATGACTCTTAACTCCTGACTTTGAAGGTAAGCAGTTTATGTTCTTAATCTTCCTGCAAAAAGAAGCCAGATGGTTAGAACTTCCACAGTTATGACACGTTTTCCTAGGAGCTTCAGGAACAGGCTTATAATCATTGCTTTTATTCACACCTTCCTTTCCATTCCTATTTTTCCTAGGTGATTTTACCTTGCTTGCATTCTTAACATCTTTCAGCTTATGCTTAAGCTGCTTCTTAGTCATTAAGCCTACGTTTACTTCAGTTATCTTTTCCTGTTTTAGTTTGTCAGAAGTTAATTCCTTTTTAAATTCTGATTTCTCACTATCGGACTTTACAGCTACAAACTTAACAGGCTTTAGCTTAGATTTTTGTTTAACAGCTATAGGCTTAACATCTATAGTTCCTTTATTATTCTTATCCTCTCCATAACCTAAGCCCTCTTTCCAATTTTCACTACTTAACAAATTCTGAGTTGTTCTGCCAGAGTTAGTCCAAGTCCTGATAATCTCTCTTTCTTTTTCTAACTCAGCTTTTAGAGATTCATTCATTTTAAGCACTTCATCCCTAACATAGAAAGCATCATCTCTATCTTTCTGAGTTTGATGGAACATGACTAACTCTTTTTCTAAATAATCATTCCTCTTTTTGCAAGCAAGATTTTCAGAAGTTAATCTTTCACATTTTAAAGTTTGATCTTTATAACTAATGAACATGGTTTTAAGATATCTTCTCAACTCATTAATATCATCAGTATGAAAGGCATAAGTAATTTGAGGTACCTTTAATTCAGCAGCTTCAGAACTGCTTTCAGCACTTGCCTTATCAGCATTTGCCATCAAGGCATAATTCTCCTCACTTTCAGAATCTGAGGTGTCTGTCCAGCTTTTCTTCTTTGTGACAAGAGCCTTGCCTTTGTCACTCTTCACTTTCTTACAATCAGGAGATATGTGGCCTTTCTCACCACAGTTGTAGCATTTGACATTTGTATAATCTCCTCTGTCAGACTTTCCTCCTCTTCCTTTAGATTTTCTGAAATTCTTCCTATCAGAACTTGTGCCTTTCCTGGAAAACTTCTTTCCCTTCCTGAACTTCCTATATGCAATCTTTGTGATCCCTTTCACCATAAGAGCACACAGCTTCATCATCTCTTCATCAGCATTCGTCTAAGGCAAGCTTTCAGATTCTGAGTCATCATCACTTTCAGAACTTGATGACTCAGTATCAGACTTTGTGAAGAGAGCTTTACCCTTATCTTTCCTTGAGGTAGCTGCCTTGGGGGATTCTTCTTCAGCCTTAAGAGCAACTGTCCTTGACTTTCCTTCTTTCCTCTTGCTTCTTTGTTCCATCTCAAGTTCATTAGTCTTGAGCATTCCATAGATTTCATCAAGAGTTATTTCATCAAGATTATAGTTGTCTCTTATTGTTGTTGCCTTCAAATCCCAGCATTCAGGAAGAGCTAACAGGAATTTAAGGTTTGAATCTTCAAGATCATACTCCTTATTAACCAGTGACAAATCATTCAAGAGTTTGACAAATCTATCATATAAATCAGTCAATGACTCATTAGCCTTTGAGTCAAAGTGTTCATACTCTTGAGTGAGTACTGTCTTCCTGTTTTTCTTAATCGTATCCGTTCCTTGACATCTTGTTTCCAAAGCATCCCATATCTCATTTGCAGTCTTGCAGTTTATTACCCTGTTTGACATTACATTATCAATAACACTATACAGTAAGTGTCGTACCTTAGCATCCTTAGCAATTGATGCGATATCTTTAGCAGTGTAATCACTCTTCTCCATTGGAACAGACTTTGCTGCTTCACCTGCAACTGCAACAACGAGCTTGGTTGGTTTGTGAGGCCCTTCCTTGATTCTATCAAGATATTCTGGATCTGTAGCTTCCAGAAACATGGTCATCCTCACCTTCCATATGGCATATTCAGATGGTCTCAATATGGGAACTCTAATAGTCTCATATCGGCTTTGAACTTGTGTCTTTAGAGGTTCTTCAGTTTTGGTAGGCTTAGTTGGAGTTTCTGTTTCAGACATGATTGTGTTTAGATCTTAAACTGTTTGTGCGTTAACAGATAGGCTCTGATACCACTTGTTAGGTCACACACACACACACACACTGTAGAGGGGGTGAATGTAACGACTGCGAACTTTACGTTTATATTATATCATGATTATAATAAAATATGCGAATTAATGTGTCATTTATGTGTGATTATCTGATAAACCCTAACTGTTACGTGATACGTGTATTCCATGTCATTTCTGTATTTTAAGGTATTTTTCAGATATTTTATTATGCATTTATAGGTTTTATTTCAAACGTTTTATGACCCAAATGATGATTTTAAAGCCAGTATTTTAAATAAAATAATGGGCCTTATTTTTCATCAAATGGCTTTTACAATCGCCTTGTTCTGAACATCTAGATAATTTATAAATTTTCTCGTTTTGCGAAAAATGATTTTTTCCGGGCCCCATTGGGTTTCAAAAACCCCACAAAAATCACATTTTTATTTTTATAAAATTATAGGACTTTCATTTATATTATTTCTTTACATTTTTGCATTATTCACAATTTTTGGGAATTTTTGGCATATATATTGCATATATATAAAATATTTATAAATTAAATTTTAATACTCAAAAATTATAAAAATTAGGGCCCAATATTTTTATTTAATGTATAATTAGCCCCTTAATTTTAATTAGGAGTATTATTTTTACTACTATAAATAGCCTAATTTTTATTTAATTAATTATAATTAATCATTAAAATCTGCAAAATTACCAAAAATTCTCTGAAATCGGGTCGGGAAGAACAGGTTCGGGTCGAAGAATCAAGTCGTGATTTCTCACTGATTACAGCATCAAATCGTGTGATTCAAGTACTCAAATCGAAGGTTTTGATCCGTTCTTTCTGTTTCTTGCATCAATTTCACGTTTTATTGCATCGTTTTTGATTTTTGATTTCTAGGGTTTATGTTCGAATAAGGGCTTTTTGATTCTGGGGTTATTTTGATGTTTTGATGATTGATATAGCTTTGTTAGATGATTTACAGTCGATTCATGGTGTTTAATTGAACAAACGATGCTTGGATAGTGATTCACGAATTCTAGGGTTTAGGTCGAATTTTCAAAACATAACTCGATGATTTCTGTGAATCTTTGATTCCTGAAAGTTTAGGGCTTTGATTGTATGTATTCATAGCTTTAATTTGCACTATTAAACGTTTGATTTTATGTACGATTCTGCAAATTCGATTTTTGTCCGGAGTTTATGTCGATTTCGCCGGAGAAATTGATTCAGGAGTTATTCTGTGATGTTTTGGCCGTGGTTGGATTGCTGTGTTGATTTGCAATGAAAAGCACTCAAAAACAGCACCAAACGGTGTTGATTTGGGGCTGATCGGAGCTTGGCCGGACTCCGGGAACTCACCGGAATCTGGAAAAATTCCGGCGTGTTCTTGGTGACCCGGAATCCAACCCGTTTGACCCGTTCAGATTACCCGGTTTTGATCTGTTTTTGTCAGAAACCAATTTTAGACAACTGTTTCTGAAATATTGATTTTTATTTTATTTTTATTAATTTTAAAAATCAGTTTTATTTATTTTGTAAATTGATTAAATAATTATTTAATTAATTAATTTATATTATAAATAATTCTGAATTATTTTCTAAAAATCAGATTGAATTATTTTCTTAATTATTTATTATTTATTTATTACTTATTAATTATTTAAAAGTGATTAATTATTTTGATAATTAATCAAATATTTTTTAATAAATCATAATAAATTCAATTTAATTTCAAAAATTATAGAAAAATTATTTTTAATTCTGATTTTCTTAAATAATGAGTTAAAAATTATTTTTGGGTTTTAAAAATTAGTAATAATTATTTATAATGATTAATAAATGGAATTATCAGTATTTAATTAATAATAATTCAACCGTTAGTCCGTTTTGCGTGAAACGAAAGCCTCTTAACTCAGAAAAATGAATCATTTTCATTAAAAATAATATCAAAGCTTAATTGTTTTTAGAAGTTAGTTGATTTTGTGACTTGTTTGATTATCAGTCAAGTTACGTGCCGAGACGAGTCCGAAAAATTCCGGAAAAATGGGAAACGAGTCAGATAACGATCAGTTGAGCGATCAGCGAGTCGATTTTGGTTTTAAAAATTATTTTAACCATAAAAATGATTATGTGCTTATGTGCTTATGTGTATTACGTGGTTAATCGAGTCTTACTTGCTTATATGTAATACATGAGTCAGTCATAAGCGCATGGGTAGATGTTAGGATCAGTTTGAAGTCGATTCAAGATGCAAATGAAGTACGACGTGACTTAACCAGTCTGTTTTGCCAACAGAAGCTAAGCCAGCCAGGCCAGTTGAGTCGGTAATAGTCCAAGGTGACAGACATAAGTGATTTAATTGCAGTAAGTCGCGCAGAAGACAAGTTTTTCCTCTATTCTACTTTTGGAATAGTGATATTGATTCAAATATTTATCACATTTACATTCTCTTGATTATTGTTCTTGATCACTAATATACAATCCCTATTCCTTTGTTCATATTTCATTTCAATTCTTGATTTCTCCGTTTCTTTGGATTCTTGATTCATATTCTGTTGGTAACACATGGAGATTGATATATTCTAGTGTTTGGAATATATCAAAGCATACCGATTGTCCCGGTTGCTAAGCGATAGACTGGATAAGGATATTTTGGGATTGAGTGTGTCTTAATCCTGAGGACCGGGATGACTGGTGCCTCGACGTGGGCCGTAGTGCCTGGGTACCCGACTGGATCTATATACTGAGATATGGATCTGCATTATATTCTGACTGATCAGCAGAATATAGATGTGAACTTGTGTCCAGTTTAGTTTATTTGTACTCGCCAGTAATGGCCTTCTTTCTATTCTCGTGAGGTTATATCTTGGCAGATATACCTGGGATGGCGGATTCATTTAAAATGCTTTAACACTGTTTATATGTTTGTGGACTTGTTGAGCAACTTTTGGCTCACCCCTTTTGTTGTTATTCACCTTATTGTTTTCAGTTAAGAAGGAATATGAAACCAATCAGGACTCGAGTGGTAAAGAAGCGAGTCAAGCCTCGGGATCCTCTTATACCCAAGGTGTTGATCCCAATCCAGGAAGAAAGCTTTGAGTTGCCCGAGCAGGTGGAGTGTTGATAGATAGTAGGTGTGTGTGTTTGAATAAAAGTTGAACTTAGCTTAAAATGAATTAGACAATGGTTTGTAATAAAGAGAGTTTGTGAGACTTTGAATGTTGGTTTGTAATAAAAGTAGTTAGTGGTTCTCATTTTCATACTTCAACCTAAAAAGATCCTGGTTAGTGTTAAAGGGGTTTAATTTCATTTCTTTATTAATTGTTAATCAAATTGTACAGGTTTGGTGATTAGCTAGTAACCCCCAGACTTATACCCCGGGTCTGGAGGGCGTTACAGGTTTGGTATCAGAGCTGTAGGTTTGGTCCCTGAAAATAAGAACATTAGGATTAAGATAGGATAAGGAGATCACATAAGATAGGGATAGTCAAATTAGGATGAATAGTGTTAGGATTTAGGTCAGATTAGAATAGGGAAATAATCTTAGGATTGTTAATGACCTTTTCTTTTCTTTGGTATATTATCAGATGGCATCTTCTGGTTATTCTGCATCTTCCGAGAGGACAGTCACTGGGCCAGTAGCACCAGCCATACCTCCAGTATCTGAGCATATGTTTCCTCCTCTACCACCTCCACCACCATTGCCACAGGAGCCGGTACCACCAGTACAGGGGATAGTGCATGACCCCATAGAGATGTTTGATCCATTTGAGTTCTTCGAGCCGATGGTTCCTTTACCTATTGAGCACCAGTTTATACTAGGTATTGAGCAGGAGTTACCACCACCACCATTATTACCTCCTATACCAGTGCATGCCCCAAAGCCGGACATAGTTCAGATGATTCCAGTAGAGGGGATGGGAGAGCATGATGTGGATCTACAGTTAGGTTTACCCCAGCAGGGTGCAGGTATTCCGAGGGTTCCTTCTCAGGAGTCAGTAGGTCAGGTTGCTCAGCCGCATATGGTACCATACCATGAGTATAGAGTTATGAGGGATGATGTGGAGTATTGGCGGGCACAGTGTCGGGAGATTATGCATCTATTTGATCAGAGGGACAGAGGACCGTTAGCGGCCCTACAGCCGGATTATTATATGAGACAGCGATTACAGTCAGTATTGATGAGTGCTACTTGGGAGCTGGATGATTTGACTCGTGATGGACCTCCTTCTTTTACAGAGTTCTACAGGGTTTTTCACTTGG
Source organism: Apium graveolens (assembly GCF_009905375.1). NCBI lineage: Eukaryota > Viridiplantae > Streptophyta > Magnoliopsida > Apiales > Apiaceae > Apium > Apium graveolens. The sequence goes on along the minus strand of NC_133648.1, from coordinate 13,973,202 downwards.
CACAGACTGTGGTCCAGGCACTTAGAGAGGAGCTTAGGCGTATTCCGCCTGGGTTCTGAGAGGGTTTGAGACGGTGACTCTAGAGTGCATGTGTATATAGAGGCAGCATAGTATAACCTAGTGAGTAGTGTGTATGTGTGTATCAGTAGTTTAACTTGTAGTAGTAGTTTAACTTGTAGGGATAGTGTGACTTGTAGCCGTAGTGATGACCAGTAGCCCGAGACTTTTTGTATCAAGCATTTACACCTGAAGCTGGTGTCACATATATATAAGTTGAACTTTTTCAAATTCTTTTATTTAAATTTCAGTCTTTACATTTTTATAGCATTTACTTTCACTTTACAGTTTTTCATATTATAATTCCTGTTGAAAAAAAAATAAAAAAAATAAAACAATTATTTTATTTAACTGTTTACATTTCCAGTCTGTACACTCAGTAACTGTTTTCTTTAAATAAACCATGTTATGAATACAGGATAAATTGTTTTCCATACATATTGTCGATTGTTTATTAAGCTGTTAAATAAATATCACCTGTTTTATTATCAGAAGAAGATGGCACCAAAAAGAAAGACTAGGGCTGAGACCTCTAACAGCAATTCTGAAAATCAGACTAATGAGACCATGAACCAAATGTTCCATCTGATGCAACAACATATGGTAATGATGCAGCAGCAGATGCAGCATCAGCAACAGCAGATACAACAACAAATGTTGCAACAGCCACCTCGTCCTGAGCTTCAATTACCACCAGTATTACCTGTTGTTACTTTTAAGCAGTTTCAGTCAGTTAAACCTCCAGAGTTTGAAGGGACTACTGATCCTATTAAAGCTACCACCTGGTTAAAAGAAGTAGAGAAAGCGTTCACAATAGTGAAGGTAGGTGAGGACCAGAAGACTGATTTTGCAAGTTACTTGTTGAAAGGAGAGGCGAATTATTGGTGGGAATCTAAAAAGGCCTTAGAGGGTGAAGAAGTTATTGCATGGGATAGGTTTAAAGAGTTGTTTTTAGAAAAGCATTTTCCTCGCTATGTGAAGAATCAAATACAGATTAAGTTTCTAGAACTGAAGCAGGGAAATATGTCTGTGGCAGAATATGAAGCCAAATTTACTGAGTTGGCTAGGTTTGTTCCAGAACAGGTTGACACTGAAGAAAAACTAGTTCAAAGGTTTCAAGAAGGATTACGACCATGGATTCGTGGCCAAGTTGCAATTTTCGAATTAACGACGTATACCGCCGTAGTTCAGAAAGCTTTGATTATAGAAGGGGAAAGTGAAAGATCTCAGCAAGACAAGGGACATGGAAGTTTCCAAGATCGCTCCAGCAGAAAGCCGGGATTCCAAGCCCGGGCAAATTTGAATTTTAAAAGGATAGGACAAGGTTCACAGAAGGCAGGTAATCGTTTCCAAACCTCCAGTCAGCAGGGAATGGTCAGAGTTCCAGTGCCGTACTGCAAGACATGTAATCGAAAGCATACTGGTGTATGTATCAAAAGGGATGTAACATGTTATCGGTGTAAGCAGAAAGGGCATTATTCTAACGAATGTCCAACAGGTAGAACAGCAGAGATGACTTGTTTCCAGTGTGGAAAGAAAGGGCATATCGCCAGAAATTGCAAAGGATCAGCTATGGCAGCCAGTGTTCCGAGAATGTTAGCATTACCTCCGTCGCCGCCTAATCAACCCAAAGCAAGAACTTTTAACATGACCATGAAAGAAGCGGTGCAGAGTCCGAGTGTTATTGCAGGTACACTTTTGGTGAATTCTGTAATTTCAACAGTATTAATTGATTCTGGAGCTACTCGTTCATTTGTTTCTGAAGAATTTCTTGGTAAGTTACATTGTGAAATCGAATGGTTGGGCGAAATGTTAATTATAAAATTAGCGAATGACGACCAAGTTCCGGTAGATCGAGTATGTCCTGCGTGTGATATAGAAATAGCCGGACATCATTTTTCGGTAGATTTAATTCCTTTTAAGCTAGGAGAATTTGATATTATCTTGGGAATGGATTGGTTAGCATGTCATAACGCTCAGATAGATTGCGCGAATAAGAGAGTCAAATTGCGAACTGCGGAGAATGCAACAGTAATATTCAAAGGCGAAAAATAGCAGAAGAAATTTCTTACTGTGATGCAGACTAAACGATTGCTTCGACAAGGATGTGAGGCATACATAGTTTACGTGTTAGATACCGAAAGAGGAAGTCCTAGAATAGAAGACATTCCAATTGTGTGTGAATTTCCAGACGAGCTTCCAGGGTTACCACCAGATCGAGAAATTGAGTTCACAATTGATCTAGCACCAGGCACAGAACCAGTTTCGAAAGCTCCATATCGGATGGCTCCAGTCGAAATGAAGGAATTGTCAACGCAACTGCAAGATCTTCTAGACCTAGGCATCATACGACCTAGTGTATCCCCATGGGGTGCACCGGTGTTATTTGTGAAGAAGAAGGACGACAGCATGCGATTATGCCTTGACTATAGGGAATTGAATAAACTCACTATCAAGAACAAGTATCCCTTACCGAGAATCGATGATTTGTTCGATCAGCTAAAAGGAGCAGCATGGTTTTCAAAGATAGATTTGCGATCAGGCTATCATCAATTGAAGATTAAAGCTGAAGATATTCCAAAGACTGCGTTTCGTACAAGATATGGGCATTACGAGTTTATGGTAATGGCATTCGGTCTGACAAACGCGCCAGCAGCATTCATGGATTTGATGAACAGAGTATTCAAGAAATATTTGGATAAATTCGTGATTGTATTCATTGATGACATCTTGATTTACTCCAAGTCAGAAGAAGAGCATGCAGAACACTTGAGAATAACTTTGGAAATTCTGAGGAAAGAGCAACTATACGCAAAATTTTCGAAATGTGAATTCTGGTTAAGAGAAGTAAAATTTCTAGGGCATATTATCAGTAGAGAAGGCATCCAAGTCGATCCAGCAAAGATTGAAGCTGTGTTAAATTGGGAAAGACCAAGGACGCCGACAGAAGTTCGAAGTTTCTTGGGATTGGCAGGATATTATCGAAGGTTTGTCAAAGATTTTATGAAAATAGCAACGCCGCTGACCAAGTTAACTCGAAAAAGTGAAAAGTTTGAATGGAGTGATAAGTGTGAAGAAAGTTTTCAAGAGCTGAAAAATCGGTTAGTAACTGCACCAGTACTTGTATTTCCAGACGAGCTAGGAAATTTCGTCATTTTCAGCGACGCTTCGTATCGTGGGTTAGGATGTGTACTGATGCAGCACGGTAACGTCATCGCATATGCTTCGAGACAACTTAAACCTCATGAACAAAAATATCCTACTCATGATCTGGAATTGGCAGCGATCGTATTTGCGTTGAAGCTTTGGAGACATTATCTCTACGGTGAAAAATGTGAAATTTACACAGATCATAAAAGTCTAAAGTATATCTTTACGCAAAAGGAGCTGAGCATGCGACAACGTCGATGGCTGGAATTGATAAAGGATTACGAAGTCACGATTAGTTATCATCCAGGGAAAGCAAATGTTGTAGCAGATGCGCTGAGCAGGAAAGAAAGATTGAATCGGTTAACTTCGTGTGAAGACTTAATCAAGGAATTCGACAAATTGGAAATTGAGATTCGTATTCCCAATGAATCTGCAGAAGCTATCTACACTATGACTTTCCAACCGGAATTGTTAGAAAAGATTCGCTGCTGTCAAAATGAAGTGATGAGTCAAGATGACGACCTGACGGGAGAAGAAATCATAACTCAGAAAGATAATGAAGGAATTTTACGCTTTGCGTCGAGAATCTGGATCCCTAACGTAGTAGAATTAAAAGAAGAAATAATGCGAGATGCGCACAATTCGAAGTATTCCATTCATCCAGGAAGTACAAAAATATATCGTGATCTGAAAGAAAACTTCTGGTGGCCGAACATGAAGAAGGAAATAGCTGAATGGATAAGTAAGTGCTACACATGCCAGCGAGTTAAAGCGGAACATCAACGTCCGAGTGGATTATTGCAACCATTAGACATTCCAGAATGGAAATGGGAACATCTAGCGATGGATTTTGTGGTAGGACTACCAAGGATAAAGGCAAATCATGATGCGATATGGGTAATCATTGACAGACTCACGAAGTCGGCACATTTTCTACCAATCAATGAAAGATTTTCACTCGACAAGCTAGTACACATATATCTCAAAGAAATTGTGATGCGACATGGAGTTCCAGTATCTATCGTGTCTGATCGAGATCCTCGTTTCAACTCAAGATTTTGGAGACAATTTCAAGAATGTCTTTTAACTAAATTGAACATGAGTACCGCTTATCATCCGCAAACCGACGGGCAAAATGAAAGAACTATCCAAACGATTGAAGACATGCTACGAGTTTGTGCGATCGATTTTGAAGGCAGTTGGGATGAACATCTACCCCTAGTGGAATTTTCTTATAATAACAGTTATCACGCCAGCATTGGAATGCCACCGTATGAAGCATTATACGGGAGAAAATGCAGATCACCAGTATATTGGGATGAAGTTGGAGAACGCAAAATTTTGGGTCCAGAACTAATTCAACAGATGAAAGAAAAGATTGAACTCATTCGAAAACGACTCGATGCAGCGCAAAACAGGCAACGCAAATATGCAGATCAAGCCAGGAAAGATATAGACTATCAGGAAGGAGAAAACGTACTATTCAAAATATCGCCATGGAAAGGATTAACCAGATTTAGAAATAAGGGTAAATTGAAACCACGTTACGTTGGACCGTTTGAAATTTTGAAGAAAGTGGGAAAAGTTGCATACGAATTAGCTTTACCGCCTCATATGCAGCATATTCACAATGTGTTTCACGTGTCCATGCTTAAGCGATATAATCCTGATTCTAGGCATGTAATCGAGTATGAGCCGGTAGAAATCCAACCTGATTTGTCTTTTATAGAACAGCCGGTAAGAATTTTAGATCGGCGAGAGAAAGTGTTGAGAAATAAGTCTGTATATTTAGTGCGAGTGTTGTGGAGAAATCCAATGGTTGAAGAATCAACCTGGGAACTCGAAAGTGAAATATTAGAGAAATACCCTCATTTGTTTTCATAGAAGATTCTGAGGACAGAATCCTTTTAAGGGGGGAGGATGTAACGACTGGGAACTTTACGTTTATATTATATTATGATTATAATAAAATATGCGAATTAATGTGTCATTTATGTGTGATTATCTGATAAACCCTAACTGTTACGTGATACGTGTATTCCATGTTATTTCTGTATTTTAAGGTATTTTTCAGATATTTTATTATGCATTTATAGGTTTTATTTCAAACGTTTTATGACCCAAATGATGATTTTAAAGCCAGTATTTCAAATAAAATAATGGGCCTTATTTTTCATCAAATGGCTTTTACAATCGCCTTGTTCTGAACATCTAGATAATTTATAAATTTTCTCGTTTTGCGAAAAATGATTTTTTCCGGGCCCCATTGGTGTCAAAAACCCCACAAAAATCACATTTTTATTTTTATAAAATTATAGGACTTTCATTTATATTATTTCTGTACATTTTTGCATTATTCACAATTTTTGGGAATTTTTGGCATATATATTGCATATATATAAAATATTTATAAATTAAATTTTAATACTCAGAAATTATAAAAATTAGGGCCCAATATTTTTATTTAATGTATAATTAGCCCCTTAATTTTAATTAGGAGTATTATTTTTACTACTATAAATAGCCTAATTTTTATTTAATTAATTATAATTAATCATTAAAATCTGCAAAATTACCAAAAATTCTCTGAAATCGGGTCGGGAAGAACAGGTTCGGGTTGAAGAATCAAGTCGTGATTTCTCACTGATTACATCATCAAATCGTGTGATTCAAGTACTCAAATCGAAGGTTTTGATCCGTTCTTTCTGTTTCTTGCATCAATTTCACGTTTTATTGCATCGTTTTTTATTTTTGATTTCTAGGGTTTATGTTCGAATTAGGGCTTTTTGATTCTGGGGTTATTTTGATGTTTTGATGATTGATATTGCTTTGTTAGATGATTTACAGTCGATTCATGGTGTTTAATTGAACAAACGATGCTTGGATAGTGATTCACGAATTCTAGGGTTTAGGTCGAATTTTCAAAACATAACTCGATGTTTTCTGTGAATCTTTGGTTCCTGAAAGTTTAGGGCTTTGATTGTATGTATTCATAGCTTTAATTTGCACTATTAAACGTTTGATTTTATGTACGATTCTGCAAATTCGATTTTTGGATGGAGTTTATGTCGATTTCGCCGGAAAAATTGATTCAGGAGTTATTCTGTGATTTTTTGGCCGTGGTTGGATTACTGTGTTGATTTGCAATGAAAAGCACTCAAAAACAGCACCAAACGGTGTTGATTTGGGGCTGATCGGAGCTTGGCCGGACTCCGGGAACTCACCGGAATCTGGAAAAATTCCGGCGTGTTCTTGGTGACCCGGAATCCAACCCGTTTGACCCGTTCAGATTACCCGGTTTTGATCTGTTTTTGTCAGAAACCAATTTCTGACAACTGTTTCTGAAATTTTGATTTTTATTTTATTTTTATTAATTTTAAAAATCAGTTTTATTTATTTTGTAAATTGATTAATTAATTATTTAATTAATTAATTTATATTATAAATAATTCTGAATTATTTTCTAAAAATCAGATTGAATTATTTTCTTAATTATTTATTATTTATTTATTACTTATTAATTATTTAAAAGTGATTAATTATTTTGATAATTAATCAAATAATTTTCAATAAATCATAATAAATTCAATTTAATTTCAAAAATTATAGAAAAATTATTTTTAATTCTGATTTTCTTAAATAATGATTTAAAAATTATTTTTGGGTTTTAAAAATTAGTAATAATTATTTATAATGATTAATAAATGGAATTATCAGTATTTAATTAATAATAATTCAACCTTTAGTCCGTTTTGCGTGAAACGAAGCATGTTAACTCAGAAAAATGAATCATTTACATTACAAATAATATCAAAGCTTAATGTTTTTTAGAAGTTAGTTGATTTTGTGACTTGTTTGATTATCAGTCAAGTTACGTGCCGAGACGAGTCCTAAAAATTCCGGAAAAATGGGAAACGAGTCAGATAACGATCAGTTGAGCGATCAGCGAGTCGATTTTGGTTTTAAAAATTATTTTAACCATAAAAATGATTATGTGCTTATGTGCTTATGTGTATTACGTGGTTAATCGCGTCTTACTTGCTTATATGTAATACATGAGTCAGTCATAAGCGCATGGGTAGATGTTAGGGTCAGTTTGAAGTCGATTCAAGATGTAAATGAAGTACGACGTGACTTAACCAGTCTGTTTTGCCAACAGAAGCTAAGCCAGCCAGGCCAGTTGAGTCGGTAATAGTCTAAGGTGATAGACATAAGTGATTCAATTGCAGTAAGTCGCGCAGAAGGCAAGTTTTTCCTCTATTCTACTTTTGGAATAGTGATATTGATTCAAATATTTATCACATTTACATTCTCTTGATTATTGTTCTTGATCACTAATATACAATCCATATTCCTTTGTCCATATTTCATTTCAATTCTTGATTTCTCCGTTTCTTTGGATTCTTGATTCATATTCTGTTGGTAACACATGTAGATTGATATATTCTAGTGTTTGGAATATATCAAAGCATACCGATTGTCCCGGTTGCTAAGCGATGGACTGGATAAGGATATTTTGGGATTGAGTGTGTCTTAATCCTGAGGACCTGGATGACTGGTGCCTCGACGTGGGCCGTAGTGCCTGGGTACCCGACTGGATCTATATACTGAGATATGGATCTGCATTATATTCTGACTGATCAGCAGAATATAGATGCGAACTTGTGTCCAGTTTAGTTTATTTGTACTCTCCAGTAATGGCCTTCTTTCTATTCTCGTGAGGTTATATCTTGGAAGATATACCTGGGATGGCGGATTCATTTAAAATGCTTTAACACTGTTTATATGTTTGTGCACTTGTTGAGCAACTTTTGGCTCACCCCTTTTGTTGTTATTCACCTTATTGTTTTTAGTTAAGAAGGAATATGAAACCAATCAGGACTCGAGTGGTAAAGAAGCGAGTCAAGCCTCGGGATCCTCTTATACCCAAGGTGTTGATCCCAATCCAGGAAGAAAGCTTTGAGTTGCCCGAGCAGGTGGAGTGTTGATAGATAGTAGGTGTGTGTGTGTTTGAATAAAAGTTGAACTTAGCTTAAAATGAATTAGACAATGGTTTGTAATAAAGAGAGTTTGTGAGACTTTGAATGTTGGTTTGTAATAAAAGTAGTTAGTGGTTCTTGTTTTCATACTTCAACCTAAAAAGATCCTGGTTAGTGTTAAAGGGGTTTAATTTCATTTCTTTATTAATTGTTAATCAAATTGTACAGGTTTGGTGATTAGCTAGTAACCCCCAGACTTATACCCCGGGTCTGGAGGGCGTTACAGTGAATACAGTGTATAGTACAATCAAATCGAACTTTAATAACTCAAGTAACAGAAAACAAACTTTATTGGAATAATAAACTCTGTTACAGTATGAAACTGTCCTCTCTCAGTGATGAACAAATATCACGAGAGCTGCTAGGGTTACAATAATTAATCTTCTCGATTGTGATAACACTTCTAGTGTAAACCCTATGTCTCTGTTTATATACTACACAGTTACAAGATAATCGCTAATTGATATAGAATATAATTCTGCTTCCTAAAATACATCAATCAAATATCTTTTCTTCCAAGTATTCTATTCTTCATAGAATTCCTTCTTCATGCATATCTCTTCTTATGTTTGTCTCGATCTTCTTTCCTTTAACCAGCTGACTTCCTTATCTTAACGTCCTTCAATACTTAAGTTCTGATATCCATCTTCTGATGATTATCTCCTGATAATATAAGTACTGATATCCTTCAGTCCTGACTTCCAGTAAGTACTGATTTATCCTGTTTAAGTAAGATCTGAAAACTAAACATAAATCACATTAGCCATGACATTATCAAATATATCTAACATATGCCTTTAATATTAGCATGTGATGGTGATGACAACTAATCAGATAACATGAAATTAGTATACGCTATCTTTCGATATACATATACCCTACTACTAAAAATCCATAAATAAGATAGAAGTTGAGAAGACACCAATTATGCTTAGATCCTATTAGTCTATAAGATTTGAAAATATAACGGTTTAATGAGCAAGTTTTCTATTGAGATTACATAGGCATCGTTAGATGGTTAAAATTACACTACGAATCATGCATGACAACATACATAAACCTATTCTGGCATGGCAAGTTCTAAACCTCTATATCCACTTTGGCTTCAATAAAGATTAACAAACGACTTAGATGTTAGCTACGCGTCTAAGAAGAATAAGTACAACCATACTAGGAAATTAAAAATCACACACAAATGATTTACAATAATCAACTATTGAAATCCACAAATAAATCCGCTAGAACCCATGACAACGATTAGTTCATGATCGAACACATCGTCACCATGGGTTCCAATGAAAATGTAATAATAAATAAGTTCAGAATATTACGAGATAATATAAAAGTATTAGGGTTTAGAAAAAATCAAAAAGAAGCATCCAAAAGTATCGCCTAAATCAAAGAATACAAAAGTGAAAACTAAATATTCTTCTCCTTCTTGTGTGTTTTAAGTCTTTTTTATATATATAGCCCTTGTTGACCTGGACTCTCGCAATAACAAAATTATAATCAAATCAGGATTCTGCAAAATTTGGTTGGCGCGGGCGCGCTTGAACAGGTGCGGGCGCACTCTGTGTCTGACAAATGGGGTGCGGGCGTGCCTGCTTTCTGTAGAATTTCTGCAACTTTCTTGTTTTTGTGCTCCCTCCTTCGTACAAACTTCCATGACTCCTTCTCTGATCTCTTATCAACATAAAATCATTTTAAAGCTCATTTCCACCTCTGACTAGTGCCCTGCAATGACTCAACACAAAACACATCAAAAATACCAAATACTTGAGTCCAAAATACCAACTTAAGACGATATGAAGCGTTCCAAGTAGATATAAAATCCACTTATCACACCCCCAAACTTAAATCGATGCTTGTCCTGAAGTATAAACAAACTCGACATTAATAAAAAAACTACTGCATGAATGCAACTACATGAAAATGCAACTAAATGACAATGCAATGATCGCCTCAGAATAACCATAACCAAATCAATAAGCAATGTCTCTAAGAATGCAATGACTTTAAACAGAGTTCAACTAAATCCCATAAACCAGCATACAAACCAGAAATATGTGTGTGTGTGAGATGCTTATCAGATATACTCTTAACTCTAGATCAATAATCATATCCTATCCTTCGCCAAACCAATCACAAATATATAAATTGAATAGACATTAAACATATAATGACTCACAACACCTCAATTTTACTAGAGTTGTACAAGGATCATGCTATAAAATACTGAAACACATCAAACATAAATGCTTATTTGACCGTGCAATGAATAAGGTCCTAAAAGACTTATATAATAATACCCATGTAGTGAGCGTTAGGTTAGCAGATCCCAGACTATACAAGCCTTAGGTCACTAGGCATAAAGTCCCCTGGGACTTAATTGCTCGAGTATTAAAGAGTTCACCCTTGGTCAATTTTGTATATACTAACACATTTTTTTTTCTTTTCTTTTCTTTTTTTCTTTTTTTTTCTTTATTTGTTTTCAATGATTCTGAATGAGTGTGTTTCGCTCCATCTCATTTAACCCTAGACTACTCATAAAAATATGAGTTGGGTACTAGCTATTTGACGCCTAATTTTATTCACAACTAACAATGATATCCATATTTTTCCCTACTTTAAAAATTCAGTGTTCCTACGTCATTACGAGAATATAAGAAAATCTAAATATAACCAAGCACTACAAGAAAAAGGTTAATAGACGTTCAGTCATGCCACCGATGTCTGATGTTAAATAGACATCATCCTGCATAAATGTGATGTCTTTCTATTTTTATGACATCATTTATTTTAAAACTGATATCTTAAGTTCTATAAAAAAAAATTAAATGCGCGGCAATCCCAAATTTTCCCCCCTTAGCCAAAATATTCCCTCTTTACCCAAATTTTACTCCCTCCCATAATCATTTTATTCCCCCTCATTCATCTATCACTAACAAAAATTAAAAAAAAAACTAAACCCCCCTCTCTCTCAATAATTCTCTCTTGATCCCTATCACCATCGACTCTCTCACTCTCAAAATCTACCCCCTGTAATCCCCCTCATTGTCAAGGAGCGCTTCTTATCATCGTCTCACCATCATCTATGTGCTCAACTCATCTCATATCAATTATATTTACTCTCATCATCTTACTTCAGTTATCTTTCCCCATCTTATCTCTCCCCGACATTCATTTTAGAAACTGAAATTGGCCTTCAGCTCTCTCTACTCTCATATTCTCAACCTCAAAACCTAAGCTTGAAAACCCTAGTTTTTCAAATTGGGTTTTTTTTAATTGAAACCCTTGTTTTTAAAATTGGGGTTTTTATAAAATTGAACCGTTATTTGTTATAAGGAGCACTGTATAATTTTTAAGTTACTAACTATTTTGAATTTATTTTTGTACAGGACAATTGTTGTTTGATTTTGGTTGTGTTACTGGCGTGTTATATTTGTGCAAGAGTATGTATTATGCAAAGGCATGTGTTATTTGCTTATTATATTATTCTTAAAATTAAAGAGCTCTACTTTTATTAATTGTGATATTTTTGCTTTGTTTATCTTTCTCTCTATTTAGCTTGTAGTTCTTTTTTTCTATAATATATTAAAGTTGCAGATGGAACAATAGTCTCCTTATAGTATAGCAAACAAGTAGTACATGTTTATTACTTATTCATGTGCGACATCTATTTGTTTGAAACTTTAGGTGATCTGATTTTATGTGTTCTATTTATTGGATATAATAGTCTCTCATAGAGATAGTGAGACACTTGATTATAATTAAATTACATGTTAAACTCCCACCATATAATATCAGGAAAGTAGGTGTAATTACTAATATTACACATGAATGTATAAGATATGCTCATACATCTAGTCTTTTTATATAATAAAGTTCAAATTCATGATAACTTATTCAGTTACATATTGAAAGGAGAGATGTATCAAGTGCCTCTGGTAAGGTTTAAATTTTATTTGTAAAAACAGAGCAGAGAGTTGCTGGAAATCATATATGTAACACCTAGGGTCACCCATGATAGCCTCAATCCTATAGCTCTGTAACGAATAATCCTACTAAGATTGAGCAGTTCAGCCAGTGTGGATGCTCATAATCATGCAAATATATATTAGGTTAATTTAGAGTGTTTGCATAATAACCAAAAAAATCTGAAGTATTTAACTATAAGCTAGAGCTAGTTAATTATAACTTAGGAGGAAAACACCCTTCCTCGTCTTTTGCATAGTTTCTATATGTCTCTAGGCTGCTACTAGATTTTAATAAAGCTGCCGGATACTCAAGAGTCTAATATATTGAAAAATTCATTCTAGCACAAGAAGTTAGTATTGATATATGTTTATTCAAGTGATGTTAACCATCAATTAAAGTTTAAAAGTTCTTAGAAGAAATATAAATCTTTGGTTTGAAATATTTGAAATATATGAAATCTGGTAGGACTCAAACAAAAAATTACATGGGAAGAGCTTGCCAATGAAGAATAAATTTTTGGAAATCTAGAGGATCAAGATAGTAGTTTGCTTTAATGCCTTCACAAATTTCCGTCTCCCCTATTTGGTTTTAGAAGGAATGTCTTAAAGACATATCCCAGTACAATTAGGTTTTTTTGTAGCATTTTGCTTTTGAGTTTTTGTGAAGGCCTCAAGGCTTGTCTATGGTTAGCCGAATGCATATCACCCCTCAATTTTCTTGTATGCCTAATATATAGATTACTACTGTCTGTTCTACTTACGTACAGGCCATCTCTAAGAGGCGCCAAAGAAGGGAAGCTCAAAATATTGTAAAAGCAAGTTCTTTGCTATTTTCGTATATCTCTTTTAGTTATATGCAACCAATTAAATTAAATGATGAGTCCGCAAAAATTTTGGTTCATGCAGGTATATCTTGCAAATTTGCGCCTGAAGAAAGTTGGCGCATACATACTTATCACTGCATATGAGCCCCTTTTAATAAAGTAAGTTTGAACAAGTTTCTCTGGCTATATAAATCACTGTTCCAAGGTTTTGTTTTCCTTTAGATGAGATGCAGGTCTGAGTTAAGTACGGTACAATATCACATACCAGACATGCACATTTAGTTTGGCAAAGTTAATAGAATTTTAAAACGAGAGCAGCAGTAGCAGTAATTTACAGTGTTAAATATTTAATCAATTAATCTAGTGTGATGATAGTTTTATAAAATGTTGAGTAGAAGGTAATACAGATATGATAAAGAGAATATCGTAATTTGTATTTATCATGCTTTTTACTTGGCTAACTTTGTTTGAAATTCGGTTGTATGTATAGACCAATAATTTTAGAATATTAGTTGATTTTGGTTTTTATATTATCATTAGTTTACGTGCAAAGTCTGCACATCAACTTATCAACACAAAAGTCTACACATAATCACATGTGTATATGCCTTATAATTTTTTTATCAGGGTATATACCCTATAATCTGAATTTAAAGTACTAAACGTTTAGACCTTATACATTAAATAATTGATAACTGAATATGAAGGTCCTCGATTAATTAATTCTAGAGAATTTATGTAATTTTAATTGGTTTGTTATTGTAGTTTAGGAGCACATAGGCTTTATAAATTTATTATGATGTATAATGGTCAAGTAAATAGATGCATTATATTTTGATATTGATTATGCATTGCTTGACTAGAATATACTGGTTGTATCATAGTTTGTTAAGAAGGAAAAGAGGCTACACCTGGTTTTTACACTTTATCGTTGTTGCAGCCATCTTGGTGAGAGTGCCAACGCAATCGGAGTTGGTTTAGCTGTACCTGCAGTACAATTTGAATTTATGCCAATGGATGATGTTTTCCTCGACTGGAGTCTTTTCAGTAGTCATGCTTAGAATCCATAGTATGGATGATGAAGCAAACCTTAACATTGTCTTGCTTTCTTCTCCAAGCGGAATCATCCATCTCTATAGCGTTACTAGGAAAAAAATCTGATAACCAATATTAAAATTTTGCTTAAAAATGGGATTTTAAGGAAAATATAGTTTGGTTGAACAATTTTTTTGGTTATTATGCAAACAGTTTAGATTGTAGTTTCACCCCTACTATTTTAACATCACTCTGTGCTATTTTCTTATTAATTTAGAGTTTATTTGCACGATTGATTTAACTGCAATTAGATGTTAAGTAAATCATATGTTTTTGAGGGTTGACATGGGCAGAATTAGGGTAATATACCTGATAAGTGTGTTTGTAGTAGGGGGAATCTAGACAAATGAGTAATACCAAATACTAGAAAGCAAAACATACAAAATTACATATATTTATATGTAATAACTTGATTTGGTTTAACACGGAATGCAGGTGGCGGCAAAGATGTGGAGATTCTTCTGTATACCATGGTAATAAAAACTGACTTGATACCTTTTGGAATTGGAATAGACGGTGTAGTGTTTATTTCACACACCCCACACCTTAGTTTTATTCACGTTTCTGTATATCTGTAAATTTAAATTATATTTTACAGAAAGCAGCCAATATTTTTTAACTATTTTGAATAAGCATTAACAGCTTTTTAGGCCTTTTTATGTGCAATTGGTATATATATTAAATTATATTTTTTGATTAGCTGTAGTGTTGTCTAGAGGAGCTGCTACAAATGGCACCCGGTTCAAAATGGATACATTGAACACTACAGTGAGTCAGGTTCTTACAGATACCTTGTCATATTTATTTCTTTCTTTTATAGGTGTTTGTGGGAGGGTTTGATTCTGAAATAACTGATGAAGAACTTAGGCAGAAATTTTTCGAGTTTGGTGAGGTTCTTTCGGGCCAGTTGGGAAAGGGTGTGGTTTTGTTCAATTTTCCAACAGGTATCTATCTACGAGTTAGGTTACTTACTATGTGCCTTTATTTTTGGGCGGTGATGACACAGAAACTGTTGATAGACGGAATATGTTGCGGAAGCAGATTAAGGCCAATGTAATTATTGTTGCAGCAAGTGGTAAAGATTTAGAAGGTATATTCATTTACACTACTTGTGTTAATTAAAATCCAGCTTACTATTACATATAAGCGTCAATCAGCTAAGATAGATGTTATTAGATTAATTTATGTGTTTACTAATTATTACTCAGTATGTTGTATAATAAACGCTAAACATATATATAATTAAAATCGCTACATGGCTATACTGTTTAGAATTTTGACTTTTGTTGCATTAGTATTTCTACCTATGTGATCAGAGTGTTGATAGTGCTATAAGAAACATGTTTGACCATTATATTTTTACATATAAGTACGGGATGAGATTGCATATTAAAAGACATAATAGAAACAACTAAGAGTATAAAACTCTACCCTTTGATTTCTCACCGTTCTGCTTATTTTGTACCCAGGTCCTTAATATCCCAACTAACATCTTCCAGTCACTTGATTTAGCATGGAAATTACTAAGAATCTTTCCCCGTGAACTTCTCCATCATATACCAACAAAGACATTTGATCAGTTCTACAGTCGAGATGCAGCCAACTGATGTTGGAAACGAAATCTTTAGTACTTAATTGCATGTTCACTCGTGGGCCTTGAGTTTTGTGTTCAAGGTTCAAGTACGGTAATGATGAAGGTACATGTCTGCATTTCCATTGTTGGCTTTCAGATTCGATAATGTTTAAAGTGAGTTCAAGAGACACATAGGGCATGTAGATCCTACCAGCCATTGTACGGTTACGGCGTTTGTTTACTTATTTATTTCTTTTAGTGTGAAAGCTGATTTTTTGGGGTATCTATTTGAGTAATAAATTTTTCAATGTAAAATGCAGTTTATTTTGATGATGATAATGGACCAGATTATATATTTAAGCATGTATTCAAATCCTATTATTTCTTTAGTTTACCTGAGTGCAAGTTCCGTATATTTGATATATGTTAGGTACAAAAGAAATTATACATCACTTTTAAAGAAGAAAAATTGATGTCAAAAAATTTAATGTACATCGCTTTTTGATAAAAAACTGATGTCAAAGATTGAAATGTTCAAGTCTAAATTGAACATAGACATCACTTTGTTTGGGATAAAACTGATATCTATGTGACAATATAGACATCACTTTTAAAGAAAAAAACTGATATCAAAAAATTTAATGTACATCGCTTTTAGATAAACAACTGATGTCAAAGAATGACATCTTCAAGTCTAAATTGAACATAGACATTACTTTGTTTGGGATAAAACTAATGTTTATATGCCAATATAGACATCACCTTTCACTAAAGAAATCGATGTTTAATATCTGATTTTACATCACCCAAATGAATATATTCGATGTTTATGTGGAAAAAAGCATAGCTCATTATATGTTCAATCTGTTGTAATAGGTGTAATTTATATATTAAATTATTTATTTCTAACTTTTTTGTAAAAAAACAATGCATGGACATCATCTTTTTTGCTAAAAACGATGTCTAAGCCAATAAAGACATCGGATTATGGCCGATGTCTAGAATAGACATCACCGACATCAACATCGGTTGCTAAACAACATAGACATCGGCCAAAAACCGATGTCTATGGACTTTTTTCTTGTAGTGAAGTGATTAAATTCCAACAAACAAACAAGTATGATCATGATATAGTTCAAAAGAAACCTATAAGACTTGTAAAAAAACTTTGTTTCCGGGCATGCAAATCAATTCATTAGGACTTAATCATCCCTCTATTCGACATCAGTACACTCAAATCAACACCAACCTACCAATCAGAAACAGCTCATCCTACTGGATCATGTTATATGCATGCAAATGCAACTATATGGACTCACATAATAACATGAACAAATATGCAAACAAATATGACCTATATAAACAATCATGCAAAAATAATGAACGAACTACAACTAAATATGCAATATGAATCTATATGAACACGACATACAACTAATACTTACATTATCACCCCCAAACTAAAAATATTCAATGTCCTTATTGAAGGTAATAATAAGGATACAAGGCATACCTAGTCGTCAGTGGGATCACCCTCCAGGGGTGGAGAATCAGGTGGCGGGTAAACAATGCTCGCTTCAAATACAGGCCAATCGACCTCGACACCAGTGGCTCTTAAAGCAGTACTCAAAGCCTGTATCAAATCCTGAGCAAAACGGCTGTGAATTTCATGCATGGCATCCATACGCCTAGTAAATCTCTTGTTTAGAGCATCTCCAAGTCCAGTCATATCCTCTGTCTGCTGTGCATGAGAAGATCTAGTGGTTGCACGAGAGGATCTAGCAGCTGCCTGTTGTGCCTGAGAAGAACCCCCTGCATAAGTCTGGTCAGCTGCTGGCCACCCTGTAGATGATCATATGTATACTTCTCATGGGCTTTACCTCCATACCACTCCCGCATCACCAAAATCATCGCACTATCAATGGGAGCACTCGGAATCTGCAGCTGCTTATGCTCGGGCCACCTAACACCAACCGAAGTACACAACTTCGTAACAATAGAGGCATGAGAAATCACCCCCGTGGTTCCCCCTCACAGAAAATGCAGCATACTCTGATGAATCACATAACCGAGATCAACATATTCTTCATTCAAAATCCCCCACAACAGAATAGCCTGATCCACAGTAACCTCGTGTGAATGTGAAGATAGCGAGATATTAGCACACGCAAACAGATTCCAAGCCCTTGCATACCTTTTTATACAAGAATCAGGAAACATAAGCGCCTCAATGATGTTTGCTTTGTACATCCACTCCATGCCTCGAACAAACAACTCTGCAAAAATTTAATCCAAGTCCAAATTATCCCTAGTCTTCTGCACCCAATCATCAGCAGTCCTACCTCGCGGGTTGATTTACAACCCGACGAATAGCAGTCGGATGATAATTAATAGTCAACCCAAGAAAAAATAAAATACCTATTCTTGTCCTCCTTAGCATTTGCGTAAAATTCTCGCACAATGCTCATCGGAACCGCAGCGGGTGTCTCACAAAAAGTCTGCCAACCCTTCTCAACAATCATCTCCAACAGCTTCCCATCCTTAGCCGAGGGTAAAAGTCCGCTCTCCTTATCAATCGGCTTAGACATCAACCTAGTGAACTCCGCCTGAGCCTTTGGTGAAGTAAATATGTTCTCCGTGCCACCCACACTAGAATCCTCGGTAAACGAGGGATGGGTGCTACTACTCCCCGTGGTTCGTGCTCTTTTGGGTGTCATAATCACAAGTGATAGCGATTTGGGTGTAAGTATTGTATGTAGGAGAGGCTAGGGTTTGTGGGTATAGGAGATGTGTTTGTATGTATGTAGATGTATATATATATATATATATATATAATAGAGATAGGAGGGGTGGGGAGTTTTTTAGGGTGTAGAAATAGGGTTAGAATTAAGGTAGAATCCGGGTTTGGGCTTGGGTTAATCTGATTTTCTATTTTTTTTTCACTCTTTTTTTTCTTTTCCAGGGACCTCGCGCGGACGTGCCACACTTTTGGAAATATTTTCAGTTTTTGATTTTTTTTCCAGTAAAAATACAACAAATGCATGGGTTGCCTCCCACAAAGCGCTTGTTTTACGTCTTTAGCTTGACGTAAACTTCAAAAACAAGTTGTCGCAAGAACGGCGCTCACCACCTCATGGTTCTCTGTATCCCTATAATAATGCTTCAACCTCTAACCATTTACTTTGAATGCTTGGTCCAGATGCTTATCAAAAATTTCCACAGCTCCATGTGAATACGCAGTTTTGACAATGAACGGACCTGACCACCGTGACTTAAGCTTTCCTGGAAAATGTCAGAGACGAGAGTTGAACAATAGAACTTGTTGACCAGGCACAAATGTCTTGTGAACTAAGCTCCTATCATGCCATCTCTTGACCTTCTCCTTGTATAACTTGTTGTTTTCATAAGCCTATAGACGAAATTCATCGAGTTCATTAAGTTGGAGCATTCTCTTTTCTCCAGCAGCTTCCATGTCAAGATTCAGCTTCTTCAAAGCCCAATATGCTTTATATTCCAGCTCTGCAGGAAAATGACACACCTTACCATATACCAAATGGAAAGGAGACATGCCTATAAGAGTCTTGAATGTTGTTATGTAGGCCCAAACAACTTTATCTAGCTTCAAAGACCAATATTTCCTTGACTGGCTCACAACTTTCCCCAAGATTCGCTTGATCTCTCGATTAGAAACTTCAGCTTGCCCATTAGTTTGAGGATGATAAGCTATGGCCACATGATGATTCATATGATATCATCACATTAATGCAGGAAATTTGCGATTGCAGGAATGCGATCCCTCATAATTGATTATGACCCTTGGAGTACTGAAACGTGTGAATATCTGCTTATGAGGAAAACTGATCACCACCTTAGCATCATTGGTTGGAAAAGCTTTAACCTTAACCCATTTAGACACATAATCCACCGCCAAAAGAATGTATTGATTATTGCATGACGAGACAAATGGCCCCATGAAGTCGATTCCCCAAACATCGAAAATCTCAACTTCGAGAAGCACATTGAGAGGCATCTCGTCTCTCTTGATCATATTTCCAACTCATCGGCAGCGATCACATTTCAACATGAACTGGTGAGCATCTTTAAACAAAGTAAGCCAGAAAAATTCCGCTTGAAGGATACGGGAAGTTGTCTTCTCTCCGCCATAATGACCACCATACATAGTAGAATGACAGTCTCGCAAGATACCCTTCATCTCACTATACGGAATGCACCTCCTGATAATCTGATATGCCCTCTGTCTAAACAAGAACGTCTCATCCCATCGATACCACTTCACCTCATGTAGAAATTTCTTCCTTTGAGCATAAGAGAGTTATGGGGGAATAACATTACTCACAAGATAGTTTACAATATCTTCAAACCATGGTTCTTCTTCTTGCACCCCAAAAAGTTGCTCATCTGGAAAAGATTCATTAATCAACGTCTTATCCTGTGAAGCTTTCCCTTGATCTTCCAAACGTAAGAGATGATCCGCTACCTGATTTTATGTACCTTTCCTATCTTTGATTTCCAGCTCGAATTCCTGTAACAAGAGAATCCATCGAATCAATCGAGGTTTTGAATCTTTCTTCGAGACCAGATATCAAATAGTAGCATGATCAGTGTAAACCGTCACTTTTGTGACATGCAAATAAGATCAAAATTTCTCCAAACCGTAGACAATTGCCAAAAGCTCCTTCTCTGTAGTAGTGTAATTCAGCTCGGCACTATTAAGGGTTTTACTAGCATATTAAACCACATGAAAAATATTCTTCTTTCTCTGGCCAAGAACAGCTCCAACTACAAAGTCGTAGCATCACACATCATCTCGAAGAGCTCATCCAAATCAGGTGTAGTAATAACAGTTGCTGTAGTCAAACTCTTTTTCAAACTCTCGAAAGCAACCAAACATTCTTCATCAAATTTGAAGGGAACATCTTTCTCCAACAGATTATATAACGTCTGGGAAATTCACGTCTGTATTACATCATATTTATAATAAATTATGTGTGTCAATGTGTCATTTATGTGGAATTAACTATCAAACCCTAAGTGTTATATGTTACGTGCATTCTGTGTCGTCCCATATTTTTAAGATATTTTTCAGATTTTTTATTTTGCATCTATAGCTTTCATTTCAAAAGTTTTACGACCCGAATCATGATTTTAAAACAGGTATTTCAAATAAAACAATGGGCCTTATTTTTCATCAAACAACTTTTACCATCGCATTATTCTGAACATCTATGTATTTTATAAATTTTCTCGTTTTGCGAAAAATGACTTTTCCGGGCCCCACTGGGTTTTAAAAACCCCACAAAAATCACATTTTTATTTTTATAAAATTATAGGACTTTCATTCAAACTAGTTCTTTGTATTTTTGCATTATTCACAATTTTTGGGAAATTTTGGCATATATATTGCATATATAAAATATTTATAAATTAAATTTTAATACTCAAAAATTATAAAATTAGGGGCCTATTAATTTTAAAAAGTTTAGAATTAGGGCATTAATTTTGATTAGGAGTATTAATTTCCCTACTATAAATAGCCTAATTTTTATTTAATTATTATTAATTAAGTAATTGAAAATCAGAAAATTCTCCGCAAACCGGGTCGGTTAGAACAGTTGCGGGTCGAAGACTCAATCGATGATTTTGAACTGAATACAGCATCAAATCAAGTGATTCCGGTAACCAAATCGAAGGTTTTCATCTGTTCTTTTTGTTTCTAGCATCAATTTCATGTTTTGATTCTTAGTTTTTGATTTTCGATTTCTAGGGTTTATGTTCGAATTAGAACTTTTTGATTCTAGGGTTATTATGATGTTTTGATGATTGATATAGCTTCCTGATGTTATTTGCAATCGATTCATGGTGTTTAATTGAACAAACGATACTTGGATAGTAAAGTTCGATTATTAGGGTTTATGTTCGATTTTCAAATCATAACTCTGTAATTTTGGTGAATATTTGGTTCTTGAGATGTTAGGGATTTGATTGTATGTGTTCTTGCCTTCATTTTGCATTATAGAACGTTTATTTTTTGTACAATTCTGTGATTTCGTATTTTGGCTTGAGTTCATGTCGGTTTTGATCGGAGTTGAGGATTCCGTGATGTTTTTGATATGTTTTGGCCGGAGATGAGTTGCTGCAGTTGTGTGAAATTGAAACCCTTTAAAAAACACACCAAACGGTGTTGTTTTTGGCCTGAACTTCGCTCGCCGGAATCTGCTCCGGTGGCCGGTTTCTAGAAAAATCCGGTCTTGTTCTTCATGACCCGGATTGTGACCCGGTTGACCCATTTGGTTGACTCGGCTTTCATCCTAAATTGTCAGAGTTTGAATTTTGACAGGTTTTTCTGGATTTTTATTTTTATTTTTATTAATTTTAAAAATCAATTTTATTTATTTTATAAATTGATTAGGTAATTATTTAATTAATTGATTTATATTATAAAGAATTCCGAAATATTTTCTGAAAATCAGATTTAAGTATTTTCTCAATTATTTATTATTTATTTATTATTTAATAATTATTTAAAAATGATTAATTATTTTGATAATTAATCAAATAATTTTCAATAAATAATAATAAATTCTTTTTAATTCTAAAAATTATAGAAAAATCATTTTCAGTTCTGATTTTTCTTAAATAATTATTTAAAAATTACTTTGGGGTTTAATAATTAGTAATAATTATATATATTAAATAATAAATTGAATTATCTGTGTATAATTGATAATAATTAGACCGTTAGTCCGATTCGAGCGAAACGAAAACCCTTTGACTTAGAAAAATGAAATAATTTCATTCAAAATAATATTAAAACCTAATTTCTTCTAGAAATTAGTTGACTTTGTTATTTGTTTGATTATCAACCGAATCGCGTGCCGAGAAGAGTCCGATAAATTCCGAAAAATAGGAAACGAGCCAGGTAATGATCAGATGAGCGATCAGCGAGTCGATTTTGATTCTAAAAATTATTTTAGCTATAAAAATGATTATGTGGCTTATGTGCTTATGTGTATTATGTGGTTCATCGAGTCTTACTTTCCAATATATAATATATGCGAGTCAGTCATAAGCACATGGGTAGATAATAGGAACGATGTGAAATCGGTTCAAGACGCAATTCAAGTATGAATTGACTAAACTAGTCTATTTCTCTAACTGAAGCTAAGCCAGCAAGGCAGGTTGAGTCGGTGATAGACGAAGGTGACATATTTGAAGTGAGTTGCGCAGAAGGCAAGTTTTTTCCCTATTCTAATTTCAGAATAGTGATATTTCTTTAGATTCTTATCACGCTTGCACTATTTTGATTCTTGTTCATAAACACTGATACGCACTTGTTATTCTCTTGTTCATATTTCACTTCAATTCTTGATTTCTCCTTTTATTCGAATTCCTTATTCATATTCCAATTAATATTCACATATATTGATATATTCTGGTGATTAGAATATATCAAACCATACCGATTGTTCTGGTTGCTACTCCATGGACTAGATAATGATACTTTTGGGGATTAAGCTTACTTAATCCTAAGAACCGGGACATAACCGGATCCTTGAGATGGGTCGTAGTGCCTGGGTGCCCGACTGGATCTATATAGTGGGATATTGATCTGCACTGTATCCTGGCTAATCAGCAGGGTATAGATGATAACTTGAGTCCAGTTTAGTTCGTTTGTACTTGTCAGTAGTGGCCTTCTTTCTATTCCCTTGGGGTTATATCTTTGCTGATATACCCAGATTACCGATTCATTTAAACTGCTTTAGTATTGTTTATAGTTTGCGGACTTGTTGAGCAAGTTTTGGCTCACCCCTTTTTGTTATTATTCACCTTATTGTTTTCAGTTAAGAAGGATTATAAAACCCATCAGGACTCGAGTGGTAAAGAAGCGGTTCAAGCCTCGGGATCCTCTCATACCCAAGGTGTTGATCCCAATCCAGAATGAAACCTTTGAGTTGCCCGAACAGGTGGAGTGTAGATAGTTAGCGTGTGTGTTTGAATAAAAGATAAAATTAGTTTAAAAACTGGTTAGACAATGGTTTGTAATAAAGAGAGTTTGTAAGATTTTGAATTTGATTTGTAATAAAGTAGTTAGTGGTTCTTGTTTTCATACTTCAGCCTAAAAAGATCCTGATTAGTCTTAAATGGGTTTAGATACATTTCTTTATTATTTGTTAATCAGATTGTACAGGTTTGGTGATTAGCTAGTAACTCCCAGACTTATACCCCGGGCCTGGATGGCGTTACAGGTTTCGCATTAGAGCTGTAGGTTTGGTCCCTGAAAACAAGAATATTAGGGTTAAGATAAGATAGGGAGATCACATATGATAGGAATAGTCAACTAGGAAGAGTAGTGTTAGGATTTAAGTTAGAATAGGATAAGAAGGTATTAGTTCTAGGAATGATTTAGTGACATTTCTTCTTTCTTTGGTATATTATCAGATGGCGTCGTGAGGTTATTCGGGTTCTTCTGAAAGGACAGTTACCGGACCAGTTGCGCGAGTTGTGCCACCAGTATCTGAGTATATGTTTCCACCTCTTCCGCCTCCTCCACCATTGCCACAGGAGCCAGCACCCCCAGTAACGGGGATAGTCCATGATCCGGTAGAGATGTTTGATCAATTAGAGTTCTTTTAGCCGATGCTCCCACATCCACTCCTAGTAGAGCATTAGTTTATGCCAGAGATAGAGCTAGAGCTTCCACCACCAGCAGTGTTACCTCCTATTCAGGTGCATGCCCCAGAGCCAGAGATATATCAGATGATTCCAGTTGAGGGTATGGGTGAGCATGATGAAGAGTTACAGATGGGGTTTCCACAGCAAGGTACAGGGATGCAGAGAGTTCCATCACAGGTGTGGCACCCCAAAATCTGGGGTCGGGAATCTCGGAGGCCACGCCATCTAAACCACTATAAGCCACATACCTCACACCACAATATATAAATACTCACACTTTACGAGCCCACACTTATCACACACACACACACACTTACAGGTTATTGTCTTGGAAACGAACCATTCATTACTAGAGTAGATTAAACCGTAAAGTGATAATTATTACAACCCAAAAGTAATTAAGTCTATTACCTCACATAAGTCATACTTATAAATAAGCCATACTTAACCTCACATAAGTCATACTTACAAATAAGCCGAACTAAAAACAACTGAAAACCAATCCAGCTTATTCGGTCTACCTGCGGTACAACACCAAACAATCTACGGAACAACTGGCCATTTCCTACCCGTTTCCTGGCTGTGATTCTCATGGTAGGCATCTTGGTTCACTGTTATGTTGTGTCATTTAAAAGAAAGCAAGAGTGAGCTATAGTGCCCAGCATAATAATATACAGTATGAAAATGACTATATGATAAACTTACGTAAAACATCATATATGATAATTACGTTTTATTCGAAAATAGTTTCCCTTGGTGATACACACCTTTTATAAAAACAATCCTTTAGTGGATTTTATTAACCTGCGAATACTTTAATAGTAAACCCAGCACCTAGGCTTGGGTTACGGTATTGCATCAGAATTCCAATTGAAGAATAGGACATTTGTTGGAGCCATCGCATACGATTATCAGTCATATTATGATAAAAGTAACCTTTTCTACTAGTAGAAGGATGACACTTTCGTATCCCGGTTATCACCCTTGCCGCATACGGGCTATGTGTCCTTATTTCGGATATACACACACTTCTGAGGTCCTTAGGTACATGTTGTACCGTCTCCTATGGTACCAGTAGTCTATCCAATACATGAAGTACTTGGATCCTACCCCTCTCTTGTCCTTTACAAGATCCTATCATATCCCGAGAACTCGAGCCACATCGAAGTTCCCCCAAGCGTTTTGTTTGTTAATAGGTATAGCTTTACTTCATATATATATATGTACTTCCGAAAGTTTTCGGAGGAAGTACTAAGAATGTGAGTTGACCATTGTCAACAGATAATTATATAAGGGGGGATTTTCTCTTTGAAACTATATTCAAAATATAAAAATAAGTCGAGATAATATTCTCCAACGATCTGAAATTATTCGAATGATTTTCCGAAAATCAGAAAGTATTTTAAATCAGGTTCTATGATTTTTATATCATAAATAAACCCTTTAATGAATAATAATTAATTAAAAGATAATCGATAAATAATTAAACCTCGAATGAGTTTACTCATTAAAAGAATATTTAAAATAATATTCCTCAACTAGTTTATGTCTACGCAATAATAATCTTTAATGTTTAATCGGGTTTGAAATAAATAATCGTAGGAGTATACTTCTCCCATAATAAAGGAATAGGTATATAATATTTACTATTAGAACAATAAAATATAGTTGAGGGAATATGATCTTGGGAAATCGTTTTAATAAAAGTTTGAGGTATTTTAATGTTTCGTAACTGGGCGTTGAGTCCCTTTAAAACATACTGTTATGGACTTGTAATCGTCCTATAATATCACCGGAATGATTCCCGGGTTTTCATATTAAAATCTCGACCGACTCTCGGTCTTATAATCATACGTCACAATTAAAGAGGAATTAAATATTTTACGATATATACTTATCGTACAACATCGCTACATTATGCGAAAAATTCAATTACTACGTATCATGGCAAGCATGGTATTTATGCAATGATAATAAAACAATCCTTTTACAACGCAACAGTAAATGGATTTGGGTTCGTAAACTTGCCTGGGTATCTCGAGGTGGAGGATGCTCTAGGTTCCGCTCGGAAATCTATAATCATGAACACAATTCATTTCGTTAGGTCCCGTTCTAATTTATGGCTACCCGCACTCATGCGCTAATTATTATGCACCCTGTCAACTTACATTACCCTTATTATTTCTTTAAGTCCTTATTAACATCATGGTCGCTTCCTTTTTCAAAGTATCAGAAGTTCATTTTCATTTTCGTCGTTGGCTCTGCTTATGGATTCTACGTTTTCTAATCGCGCGGTCTGGGCTCCGATATTTTTATAAAATTCAAAAATCATTATTCTTACTTGAAATTTTTATGGAAGTTAGAAAACTCAATATTCTACTCTCTGTAAATATTTCATGATTTATGAACCTTCTAAAGTCGACCTTTTATATTTTCAAAGTTCATAATTCGTAGCAGTTTTTGTCGCGTAAATCACTTTTTATAAAACGGCCATAACTTTTGATCCGTAAATCAGAATCAAACGATTCAAGCGCTTAAACGATACTTATAACATTGTATATCATAAACAAGGGTTAATTTGCAAGAAACTACAATTTAAATCTTTGGGACTTTCTGCAGAAACTTAAAGTTACGTTTTGTTCATTTTAGCGAGATTACGTTTACGATCGGAGTTTCGTTTATGCCTTAAATCTTTATACTACCACCAACAATCATCATATCATCATCAACATACTAAGTCCTCTTAAGAACATCATGTTCTTGAGGCAATAACAATCAACCTTAAATCTACATAACTAAACATCAAGATCTCAACAATATCACCACTAAAACTAGGTTTACAACTCCATACTAAAAGGATCTTGAAATTGAATCTTAAATAAAGTTGGGTCAAAGATTTTTACCTTTCTTGAAAGCTTGAGATGTGTTCTTGATGATGGTGAAGTCTTGGGAGTGCTTGGTATGGATTTTGGAACCTAAAACCACCATTGAAATCAAGAAACCTAAGAAGAGTTACTATACATTAAACGTTTTACAAGGTCTCAAAAATTCGAGTTATTACAGTCTTCCCCTCTAACAAGGATTCCGTCCCGGAATCAATTAAAAAATAAGTTGGGGTATCTATTTCTCATTGCATTCTCAAGTACCCAAGTTGACTCTTCGATATTTTGATTCCTCCATAAGATTCTAACCAGCTTCATAGTCTTTTTCCTCAGCACTTGTTCTTTTTGGTCCAGTATCCTTACTGGCTGCTCCATGTAGGTCATGTCTGGTTGCAAATCTACCTACTCGTATTCTATTACATGTCGTGCATCTGCATGGTACTTCCTTAACATGGACACATGGAACACGTTGTGCACTTGTTGCAGATTAGGAGGCAAGGAGAGCTTGTAAGCTAGAGGTCCTATTCTCCTCAAAATTTCAAAGGGTCCTATGATTTTGGGACTCAACTTCCCTTTCTTTCCAAATCTCATCACTCCTTTCCACGGAGATACCTTCAATAGCACTAATTCTCCTACTTCATATTCCCTATCCTTCTTGGTCTGGTCGGCGTACTTCTTTTGTCTGTCCTGAGCTGCTACCAGTCTTTTCCTGATCAGTCCCACCATTTCCCTGGTCTGTTGGACCAACTCTGGTCCTATTATCATGTGTTCTCCAACTTCATCCCAACATAGGGGAGAGCGACATCGCCTTCCATAAAGAGCTTCATACGGAGGCATTCATATGCTAGCGTGATCGCTATTATTGTAAGAAAATTTGATCAGGGGTAAGTGATCATTCCAATTTCTTTTAAAATCAATGGTACATACTCGCAGCATATCTTCTAGGGTCTGAATAGTCCTTTCACTTTGTCCATCAGTCTGGGGGTGGTAAGCCATACTCATGTTTAGTCTGGTGCCTACGTATTCTTGGAAGCTTCTCCAAAATCAAGAATTAAACCTTGGGTCTCTATCTGACACTATGGCTACAGGAACGCCGTGTCTTACTACAATTTCTTTCAAGTAAATGTCCACCAACTTGTCTACGGTGTACCTTTCGTTGATTGGTAAGAAGTGTGTGGACTTGGTCAATCTATCTATGATAACCCATATGGCGTCGTGATTGGTCTTTGTCCTTGGTAGGCCTGTCACAAAATCAATGGCTATAAGCTCTCATTTCCATTCTGGAATTTACAGGGGCCGTAATAGTCCACTAGGTCGCTGATATTCAGCCTTCACTCTCTGGCATGTCAAGCACTTGATGACCCACTCTGCTACTTCTCTCTTCATGTTAGGCCACCAATAATATTCCTTAAGGTCACGGTACATCTTCGTACTTCCTGGGTGGATTGAATATCTGGAGATGTGGCCCTCGTGCAACAGCTTGTCCTTTAACTCTTGCACATTTGGTATCCAAATTCGGGACGCATACCTCATGATCCCTTTCTCATCTTTCTCGCATCTCACTTCCTCACCGGTCAATGTTCCTCTTTCTTCAGTCATCTTCTTTTCCTGACATACTCGTATCTTTTCAGTCAGTTCCGGCACTAGCTTAACCTCAAATAATCCTTCTGTTCCTTTACCGGTCATTCTCACGTCGATTTCCATTTTCTCAAATTCTTTAATTAACTCATCTGATGTCATTATCATCTTCAGTCTTTCCTTCCTACTAAGGGCGTCAGCCACCACATTGGCTTTACCCGGGTGATACAAAATTTCACAGTCGTAGTCCTTAATCAACTCTAACCATCTCCTCTGTCTCATGTTCAGTTCCTTCTTAGTGAAAATATATTTGAGGCTTTTATGGTCTGTGTAGATCTCATATTTCTCACCATATAGGTAGTGTCTCCAAATTTTTAGGGCAAACGCTATGGCTGTTAATTCTAGATCATGCGTCGGGTATCTGCTCTCATACTCCTTCAATTGCCGAGAGGCATACGCTATAACTTAGTTGTGCTGCATCTGTACACATCCTAATCCTTTAAGTGATGCCTCACTGTATATCACAAACTCTCCCTCTTCATCGGGAAAAGCGAGCACTAGTGCTGACACCAGCCTCCTTTTCAGTTTCTGAAAGCTTTCCTCACATTTCTATGTCCATACAAACTTTTTTGTATTCCGGGTAAGTCTAGTCAGTAGACCAGCTATCTTAGCAAAGTCTTGCATGAATCTTCGGTAATATCCTGCTAAACCCACAAAACTCCTAACCTCTGTTGGGGTAGTTGGTCTTTCCCAGTTGGATACCGCCTCTATTTTGGAGGGGTCAACTAAAACTCCTTTGCTACTCACCACATATCCTAAGAACTGAACTTCTCTTAACCAAAACTCGCACTTCGAGAACTTGGCATATAATTTCTCGTTTCTCAAGATTTCTAAGACTATCCTTAAATGTTCTGCATGTTCTCGCTCTGTCTTTGAGTAGATTAGAATATCATCTATAAAAACTATCACACATATATCTAGGTACTTTTTGAATACTCTGTTCATCAAATCCATAAAGGCTGCGGGTGCATTGGTTAGCCCAAATGACTAATAACTCATAGTGTCCAAACCTAGTACGAAAAGCAGTCTTCGGTACATCCTCAGGCTTGATTTTCAACTGGTGATACCCTGTCCTTAAATCTATTTTGAAAAACTATACCGCTCCCTTGAGTTAATCGAATAGGTCATCAATCCTAGGGAGAGGGTACCTATTCTTAATAGTCAGCTTATTCAGCTCTCGATAGTCTATGCATAACCTCATATTGTCGTCCTTTTTCTTTACGAACAGTACTGGCGCTCCCCATGGCGACACAATGGGTCTTATCATTCCATTATCTAATAACTCTTGCAGTTGAGAAGCTAGTTCCTTCATCTCAACTAGGGCTAGCCTATATGGGGCCTTTGATACTGGTGTCATTCCTGGTGCTAATTCTATAACGAATTCTATTTCCTTGTCAGGTGGCAACCCTGGTAAGTTCTCTGGAAACACATCCTCAAATTCGTTCACTATGGGTATGTCCTGTATATTAGGGACTC
The DNA here is from genome assembly GCF_009905375.1 of Apium graveolens. Taxonomy (NCBI): domain Eukaryota; kingdom Viridiplantae; phylum Streptophyta; class Magnoliopsida; order Apiales; family Apiaceae; genus Apium; species Apium graveolens. The sequence continues at coordinate 13,942,797 of NC_133648.1, read as the reverse complement.
CCTTCTTGGTATCTACCACATAAGCCAAATAGGCCTTGTTACCTTTCCTTCCTGTAGCATGGTCAGAAATTTCTGGTTCTGTCTTTGACTTCTAAACACTACTTCTTTTCCATTTTGCACTCTTATCTTTACCCTCTTATGTTCACAATCTATTTGCGCTCCATTACTGGATAACCAATATATTCCTAAGATTACATCAAATTCTCCTAACGCAAATGGGATTAGGTCAACCTCGAAGACCTTCCCTTCTAATTTCAACTTGCACTTAGGGTGTACTTGATTCACTGGAATTATATCTTTATTTACTATTTCCACTTGTAATATCTCACATAAGGGTATGGCGTTAAGTTTTAACTTTTTAGCAAAATCTTGAGATATAAATGACTTGGTTGCTCCAGAATCAAATAGGACATTTGCATGTTCGGAATTTAACAGAAGGGTACATGCTATCACGTCAGTGTTTCGGACAGCATCCTTAACGGTCAAGTTGAAGGTCCTAGCAGCTGGGGTCGGCTGGATGTAGCTCTACTCATCCCTAAGTTTAGGGGTTCAACGTCGGGAAATCCTTCCTCATATGCCCTACTTTTCCACATTGGAAACATGTCTTGCTGTATTGGGGACAGTTATTGGCAAGGTGTCCGGGCTGGTCGCACCTGTAACATTTCAGAGGGGCTCTTGCCTGGGTGCACACCCCAAGGTATCTTTTTCCTTATGTCTGACATTTTGGTATTGGGGCATGTGGTTGGCTATGAAATGTTGCCCTAGATTGTCCGCCGCCCTGGCCAACACTCTAACTTGGGGCCTTTCTGAATCCGGGGCCTCGTGCAGGTTGGGACATCACTCCCCTGACAAACCTGCTTGGAAGGCTCCTATTCCCGGTTCCTACTCCTCCTCCTCCGCCTTGGTTTCCTATCTTTCTCTTCCTATTTTCCTTTTCCTTCACACTCTGCTCAATGCCAGCTTTAACAATCGAGGCTTTCTGCACTAAGGTGGCATAATATGTCAGCTCTAGTACCGCCACTCGGTTTTGGATCCACTGTTTCAGACCAAGCTGAAACCTTCGCGCTTTCTTCTCTTCGATGTTCACAAATTCAGGCACAAATCGTGATAGCTCAGTAAACTTGGCCTCATACTCTGCCACAGTCATCCTATCCTATTTCAACTCCAGAAACTTAATCTCCATCTGGGTTTCCATAAACCTAGGGAAATACTTTTCTAATAATAGCCGGGTAAACATATCCCATTGATCACAACATCAATCTCTAGGTTTCGTTTGGACTCCCACCAGTGAGTAGCTTCTCCTTTCAGCATGTAAGAAGCGAAAATGGTCTTGTGCCATTCCTCTACACCTAGTATCTCAAAGGACTTTTTTATCTCTTTGAGCCAGGCCCGTGCCTCAATGGGGTCGGTAGATCCTAGAAACTCTGGGGGTTTAAGAGATTTGAAGGCCCTAAAGGCAGTGGCTGCAGTCTGTTGGGCAGCATGTGGCTGTGGTGGAATAGGATGTTGGTTCATATTTGCTCTTAACAGTTCCATAAATTCATTCATGGGGTTCCCTCCCTGATGGGTATCCTCAACCTCTTCTTCTACATATTCTTCCTCATCATATTCATTATAGTCTAGGTCCTCTTCACTTTCTTCATTCACTACAGGGTCAGGTTCATTTCGTTATTTGTTAACAGATTCTGTGGGTTGTGCCCTGGTTCTTCTTCTACGGGGTGGCATTGTTCTGATAATGAAAATTTGTCAATATAATCGCAATGTTTTATAATTGGATTAATTTATTCATATGTAAGCATGTTATTTACTATTTACCATGTTTTTATTAGGTGCAATAATATGGAAATCCAATTCTAAATAACTACTAGATATATATACCATAGGGTCTCCAACTTATATCTGGGGGACAAAACAACTAGCCGAGTTCATACATGCCTGATTATAATACACCATTACTTGTCCTGAAAATCTTAAATACAAATACATAAGCCGTATACCCTGAAGGGCTAGGAATGCTATCTACTGCTAGCTATCCTATCAAAATTGGTGACAAGTCACCCGGCCTTCTTCAAGGTCCATATATAGTCACTAGTCCCTCAGTCACTGTCACTGCACGTGAGGTCATGCACCCTCCTCATCACTCCTACCAACATCAGCTCTACATCAACTACCGGAATGTATCTTCCAATCGCCGTCATCCTCATCTGAACCTGGGTACGGAGCTCGATCCCATCAATCTCCCTACGGACTATGGCTGGGGAAGCAGCTCTAAAATCCTCTGGGTATCCTAGTCGGATGGCTCTCTCAGCTGTCAGTGCCTGGCATAAATCCGCAAAGCGGGCATATGCCGCAGTGATCTCAGCGTTAAGCTGAGCCACTAGCCAGTCATGTACAGCTACATGTATGGTCGCCGGGGGTGGTAGAGTTGAGTATGGGTCGCTAGAGGATATGTCATAAGCCTCGTAGACCTGTGCATATATCCCATCCACCTCATCATTATCAGTATAGGGCGAAGGGCTCTACATCCCTGGGGGTTGTGTATGAGAGCGAATAGTCGGGTGAGGGTACATCTCTACATCCCTCCAGCTATGGGGATAGGAAGGTCGTCTCCTCCTCCGGGACATCCTGAGTAGGGTCATCATCTGAGTCATCAATGGGTGGGTCCTCTGGCTCGGGAGTAGGGTCATGCTCAGGAACCATAATATCATTAACAGGGTCAACCTCCCTCATAGGCTCCACTGGTACCTGACACAATAGGCAAGGTGTTACTAACTTAGAGTCACAATTCCCTTGAGGGTTAAAACTGTCAAGACTACCCGTGTAGCCTGACAATGAACTTGACTTGAGCTCTAATTGATTATTTATTATCATTATGTCTACGTATTCTATATCCTATCGTTTCCAAGATTTGATAACCTAAGGCTCTGATACTATTTCTGTGGCGCCCCAAAATCCGGGGTCGGGAATCTCGGAGGCCACGCCATCTAAACCACTATAAGCCACATACCTCACACCATAATATATAAATACTCAAACTTTATGACCCCACACTTATCACACACACACTTACAAGTTATTATCTTGGAAATGAACCACTCATTACTAGAGTAAAGTGATAATTATTACAACCCAAAAGTAATTAAGTCTTACCGGGGAATAACCTTTAAGTAAGGCTAGTCCGTCGGCCAAATATATGTTTCTTATTTATTACCTCACATAAGTCATACTTATAAATAAGCCGAACTAAAAACAACAGAAAACCAATCCAGCTTATTCGGACTACCTGCGGTACAACACCAAATAATCTACGGAACAGCTGGCCATTTCCTACCCGTTTCCTGGATGTGGTTCTCATGGTAGGCATCTTGGTTCACTGTTGTGTTATGTCATTTAAAAGAAAGCAAGGGTGAGCTATAGTGCCCAACATAATAATGTACAGTATGAAAATGACTATATGATAAACTTACGTAAAACATTATATATGATAATTACATTTTATTCGAAAATAATTTCCCTTGGTAGGACATTCGTTGGAGCCACCGCATACGATGATCAGTCGTACTACGATAAAAGTAACCTTTTCTACTAGTAGAAGGACGACACCTTGGTATCCCGGTTATCACCTTTGCCGCATACGGGCTATGTGTACTCATTTCGGGTATACACACACTTCACAGATCCTTAGGTACATGTTGTACCGTCTCCTACGGTACCAGTAGTCTATCCAATATATGAAGTACTTGGATCATACCCCTCCCTTGTCCTTTAGGAGATCCTATCATATCCCGAGAACTCGAACCACATCAAAGTTCCCCCAAGCATTTTTCTTGTTGATAGGTATAGCTTTACTTCATATATATATATATGTACTTCCGAAAGTTTTCGGAGGAAGTACTAAGAATGTGAGTTGACCGTTGTCAACAGATAATTAAATAAGGGGGGAGTTTTCCTTTGAAACTATATTCAAAATATAAAACTAAGTCGAGATAATATTCTCCTACGATCTGAAATTATTCGAATGATTTTCCAAAAATCAGAAAGTATTTTAAATCAGGTTTTATGATTTTTAAATTATAAATAAACCCTTTAATGAATAATAATCAATTAAATGATAATCGATAAATAATTAAACCTCAAATGAGTTTACTATTTAAAAGAATATTTAAAATAATATTCCTCAACTAGTTTATGTCTACGCAATTAATAATCTTTAATGTTTAATCGGGTTTGAAATAAATAATCGTTGGAGTATACTTCTCCCATAATAAAGGAATAGGTATATAATATTTATTATTTGAACAATAAAATATAGTTGAGGGAATATGATCTTGGGAAATCGTTTTAATAATAGTTCGAGGTATTTTAATATTTCGTAAGTGGGCGTTGTGTCCCTTTAAAACGTACTATTATGGACTTATAATCGTCCTATAATATCACCAGAATGATTCCTGGGTTTTCATCTTAAAATCCCGACTGACACTCGGTCTTATAATCATACGTCACGCTTAAAGTGGAATTAAATATTTTACAATATATACTTATCATACAACATCGCTACATTATGCGAAAAGTTCAATTACTATGCATCATGGCAAGCATGGTATTTATGCAATGATAATAAAACAATCCTTTCACAACACAACAGTAAATGGATTTGGGTTCGTAAACTTTCCTGGGTATCTCGAGGTGGAGGATTCTTTAGGTTCCGCTCGGAAATCTATAATCATGAACACAATTCATTTCGTTAGGTCTCGTTCTAATTTACGGCTACTCGCACTCATGCGCTAATTATCATGCACCCTCTCAACTTACATTACCCTTATTATTCCTTTAAGTCCTTATTAACATCATGGTCGCTTCCTTTTTCAAAGTATCTTAAGTTCATTTTCATTTTCGTCGTCGGCTACGCTTATGGATTCTACGGTTTCTAATCGCGCGGTCTCGACTCCGATATTTTTATAAAATTGAAAAATCATTATTCTTATTTGAAATTTTATGGAAGTTAGAAACTCAATATTCTACTCTCTGTAATTATTTCATGATTTATGAACCTTCTAAAGTCGATCTTTTATATTTTCAAAGTTCATAATTCGTAGCAATTTTTGTCGCATAAATCACTTTTAGTAAAACGGCCATAACTTTTGATCCGTAAATCAGAATCAAGCGATTCAACCGCTTAAACGCTACTTATAACATTGTCTATCATAAACAAGGGTTAATTTTCAAGAAACTATAGTTTACATCTTCGGGACTTTCTGCAGAAACTCAAAGTTACGTTTTGTTTGTTTTAGCGAGATTACGTTTACGATCGGAGTTTCGTTTATGCCTTAAATCTTTATACTACCACCAACAATCATCATATCATCATCAACACACTAACTCCTCTCAAGAACATCATGTTCTTGAGGCAACAACAATCAATCTTAAATCTACTTAACTAAACATCAAGATCTCAACAATATCACCACTAAAACTAGGTTTACAACTACATAGTAAAAGGATCTTGAAATTGAATCTTAAATAAAGTTGGGTCAAAGATTTTTACCATTATTGAAAGCTTGAGATGTGTTCTTGATGATGGTGAAGTCTTGGGAGTGCTTGGTATGGTTTCTGAAACCTAAAACCACCAATGAAATCAATAAACCAAAGAAGAGTTATTATTCATTAAACATTTTACAAGGTTTTAAAAATTCGAGTTATTACAACAGGAGTCTATAGGACATGTTGCACAGCCACATATGGTACCGTATTATGAGTACAATGTTATGAGAGAGGACGTTGAGTACTGGAGAGCTCAGTATAGAGAGATTATGCATTTGTTTGATCAGAGAGACCGAGAACCATTAGCCGCATTGCAGCCCAATTATATGATGAGACAGAGGTTACAGTCTGTTTTGATGAGCACTATATGGGAGTTAGATGATTTGATACATGACGAGATGCCTTCTTTTACGGAGTTTTACAGGATTTTCCGTTTAGCACAGACGTTGGTTCAGATACTTCGAGACAAGCTGAGGCGTATTCCGCCGGGGTTCTGAGATTTTGACTACAGAGGACTGATGTAGTGGTGTTGACAGATGTACAAAGATGCAGCCTAGTATGACATAGTGAATAGTGTATGTGTGTAGTAGCAGCTTGACTTACAGTAGTTAGTTTGACTTGTAGCCGCAGTTATGACCAGCAGAGCGAGACTTTTTGTACCAAGCACTTACACCTGAGGCTGGTGTCATATATAAAATGAACTTTTTCAAATTTCTTTTATTTAAATTTCAGTCTTTACAGTTTTTCAGCATTTACCTTTATTTTATTGTTTTACAGCTTTCCGTACTTTAAACCTTGAAAAAAAGAGAAAAAAAAAGTAAATATTTCATTTAACTGTTTACATTTTCTGTTTTATATTAACATAAACTGTTTATATTTCCTATTTTTAGATTAAGCAAACTGTTTTCTTTCTTCGAACCATTATCTAAATTTTGTTAATTCATGATAAATTGTTTTCTTACCTACTGTCAATTGTTTAATAAACTGTTAAAAAGACATCACTTGTTTTATTATCAGCAAATGGCACCCAAGAGAAAGACTAGGACTGAGACCTCTAACTGCAATTCTGAAGAAAAGACCAATGATACCATAAACTAAATGTTCCATCTGATGCAACAACAGATGGTAATGATGCAACAACAGATGTAGCAACAGCAGCAGCAGATTCAACAGCAAATATTACAACAACGACCTTGTCCTAAGCCCCAGATACCACCAGCCCTACCTATTGTTACTTTCAAACAGTTTCAGTCGGTTAAACCTCCAGAATTTGATGGGACAGCAGACCCTATTAAGGCTACCACTTGATTGAAAGAAATAGAGAAAGCATTTGCGCTAGTAAAGGTAGGTGAAGATCAGAAGACTGACTTTGCTAGTTACTTGTTGAAAGGAGAAGCAAATTATTGGTGGGAATCTAAAAAGGCTTTAGAAGGTGAAGATGTTATTGCATGGGATAGGTTTAAAGAGCTGTTCTTCGGGAAACATTTTCCTCGTTATGTGAAAAATCAAATACAGATTGAGTTTTTGGAACTGAAGCAGGGAAGTATGTCCGTGACGGAGTATGAAGATAAATTTACTGAATTGGCTAGGTTTTTCCCAGAACAAGTTGATACTGAAGAAAAATGAGTCCAAAGGTTTCAAGAAGGATTAAGACCTTGGATCCGTGGACAAGTTGCAGTTTTTGAATTAACAACATATATCGTCATAGTCCGGAAAGCCTTGATTATTGAGGGAGAAAGCGAAAGATCTCAAAAGGAAAGAGGACAGGGAAGTTTCCAAGACCGCTCCAGCAGGAAGCCGGGATTTTAAGCCCGGACAAATTTGAATTTTAAAAGGATAGGACAAGGTATCCAGAAAATATGTAATCGTTTCCAAGCCCCCAACCAGCAGGGAATTGTCAAAGTTCCAGTGTCGTACTGCAGAACTTGTGGACTGAAATATACTGGCATCTGTATCAAAGCGGATGTGACATGTTTCAAATGTAAGCAGAAAGGGCACTATTCTAACGAATATCCAACGGGAAAAACAGCAGAAATTACTTGCTACCAGTGTGGAAAGAAAGGGCATATCGCTAGGAATTGTAAAGGACCAACAATGGTAGTTATTATTCCGAAAGTGTTGGCATTACCTCCTCCACCGCCGCCTAATCAACCCAGAACAAGAACTTTCAACATGACAATAAAAGAAACAGTGCAGAGTCTTAGTGTAAATTCCGTAAATTCAAAAATATTAATTGATTCTGGAGCTACTCGTTCATTTATTTCTGAAGAATTCCTTGATACACTAGTACATAAAGAACCTTCTGCGTCACACTTTTTGCGTCAGTTGAATATAAAACCGACGCTTAAACACTCTTCAAGCGTCGGTTGTAACTTTAACCGATGTTTAACGCATTTGTCAATGATCTGTTGCGTCGGTCTTTCATAGAACTGACGCTTTTGACAATCTGTAGCGTCGGGCTTGAAAACGCCGACGCCTAAAACTCCATATATAGCGTCGGTCTTTATAATGTCGATGCTGTAACTTCTACGTACATCGTCGGCATTTAAAATGCCGACGCTGTAGGTTTGGTTTAAAGCGTCGGCTTGTAAATGCCAATGCTTTAGATTTTGTTTAAAGCGTCGTCTTCTGAATGCCGACGCTTTCGGGTTTATTTTAGTGTCGGTATTGAAATGCCAACGCTATAGGTTGTGATATTTTTAAGTATAGTTATAGATATGAAATAAAATTAATAAAATTATGGATGGGAAATTATTAAAATCATTAAAAATAGTAGGAAATTAAATATCTATGATATACTAAACTCTAAATTCTTCTAAAATATAAAAGAAATAAATAAAATAATTTTATAATTACAAAAGAATTGATATTTCACCGATCAATACTAACAATAAATTAACTAATTAATTTAAATGTTAATAATTAGTAGATTTGTAACGTTAGTTTTCAATTTTTGAAAATTAATTAAAATTTTAATTTTATATAAATAAACTCATAGGTGTTAACAATCAGTGGATAGTGCACTAATACAAATACTCGGGTCAATAATACATGTCTTTTTTAAAAAAATCTTCTATATTAAAATTTTGTAATTAACATGAATCAAAATTTTCATCTTTACCTACATTAATTATATTATACATTGATTGAAAAATTAAATACAAAATTATTACTAAGCGAGTATAATATAAAAAACTTTGATATTTATCGAATAAGCAAAATAAATAACAATAATGACAATTAATCATATAATTGTATAGGGAATAGATATGTACAAGTATTGTGTCATAATGAAGCCCCAAGGGAGTATTTTTTAAACAAATATTTTAAAAAACAAAAATTGAAAATAACTAACTTATTACAAAGAAACTAATAAATAATATTTATAAAATGATTGTCGTATCTATAATATAATTATATTAAAAATGAAACAATACAAGTTTGATTGGTAGTTGGTTTGGTCATATTTATTATATTTAAAATAAAACACATATGTGCATATTATATTTGAAATAGTAAACAACTTTTATTTGAAATAAAAAATAATTTAAAATAGAACACATATATGCATATTATATTTGAAATAGAAAACAATTTTTATTTGAAATAGAAAATAATTAAAAATAGAATACATATATGTATATTATATTTGAAATAGAGAACAATTTAAAATAGAACACTTTTTTATATGTAATTTAAATTAGAACAAAAATAATACCAGGAGACACAAAAAACAATACCACGGAGACACATCCAGTTATCCCTATTCCTCAATACCCTATTCTGCTGCAACCCTATCCCGTTGCGACCCTATCCCGCGGCGACAGAGGCGAACACTCATCAAAACCGAACGAATTTCAGGTAAATTTACAATACAAGGTCGTATGTATCTAGATATATAATTTGATTGCAAACTGTTTGATAAAGGTCTCATGAGAAAAAACATATTCTGAATTTGAGATTCAAGGAAGTGTCTTGAAATGTGTCTTGGTATATTAGTTGTAAATAGGAAAAAAACTGAATTAAATATTTAAATAAGGGTCTTTGTAAATAACTAAGGAGTTTATTGGTATATTATATGCATGTTTGTACGGGAAATTCTTAGAATCTTGGCACTTGTCGGACTTAGCATCATAGGTAAATGAACATGGTAGTAATTGACTATCTCATGCTTGGAATTGTTCGACTTGTGGAAACTTTTTTGCTGAAACAAGTCTATGTTTTGTATGGCTTCACTAATTAAACATGCATCTAATACCAGGAGGATAGCTCAACTGAAAGAGCAGGAGTCCCAAACGACAATCGAAGATGTCATGTATATGTTAATCTCTTATAAGTTTTCCGAAATCAGAGTGCATTTGGTTCGAAGGCTTTCACAGTGTATATATAACGGTAGACTTAAAATATACCCCTCAAAGGATTGAGAGCTAGAGTCTATTCACAGCTTGGAGGTTTTGGAGATGATAAGAGATCATTTGGGCGCTGTTATTGGCTGGAGAGCAGACTCCAGTCAGTGGCGGATCCAGCTTCGAATATAAGGGGGGTCGGAAAAAAAATTTGACGAGCTCGAGCCAAGCATTTGGCATGTTCTGCTCGAGTGCTCGAAATAAGCTTGAGCTCGCCTAAAAAATCAAAAAAACGATCTTATACATTAGATTATTGAGAATATTTTTGGCTGAAAATCCTGAAAATCAAAAATACGATCGCTTAGCTAAACGAGTCGTCTTGGCTCGACTCGTGAAAATTAACAAGTCGGGTTCAGGCAGAGGTTTAGGCTCGTTAAACTAAACGAGCCCGCTCGACTCAAATAAACCCGACTCGAATTACACCCGGCTCGCAACACGGATTGTCCGGACTGAATTACACCCATATCTTTGTGTTTTTCAACCATTTTTTGAACGAGGTCAAGAATACCATTCAAATTTTGAAAATCAACTTTGGTTCTTGTGTCAACTATATAGTTAAAAAGTTGATCTTCAAGTGATTAGAAGACGTATTTGATCAAATTCTGAAGGATAGATTTTTAATCAAAATCTGATAAAGAATTATGTGGATTAAGGCATGATAGGCAAGAAATCAACTTCATATTAACTTCATTATAGTTCTATCAAAATCAAAATTAATAATGTTAAAGAGGTTTAACTATAAATGCTCGTTCAATATTTTTTTGACATTAAAAGATTTTAAGTAGGGGGCAAAATTTTTCTTGCAAAAACTAAGGGGGGTCATTTTTAATTTTTATATAATTTGAATATACAAATTTAACTAAACTAGAAATTTAAGGGGGGTCGGCTGACCCCCTTGCCCCTTAGAGGATCTGCCTCTGACTCTAGTGTAACAAACAATTGGGCTACAACTAATTTATCAAAGCTCCGGCTCTGCCAAATTTATACTGCATCAATCTTGTACAACTACTTTTTAAAGTCTGCTTCCATGAGGCATCGCCTTGAACTGAGCCTGACTGACATGAACCATGACCTTCGAGCCAATATTGGCACCCGCCTTTCCCTATCAGATTTTTGGTCGTGCGGTTTAAATATTGCCTTTGGTCAAGTTCAGAATAAACATGTAACAGCTGTAGGTGAAGCTTCATGTAGCCAGGTAAAGGGACATGAAAAACGGAGTTCTTATGTAATGGGGTTTGATCCTGAAGTATTACAGATGTGTGTCAAACCAAAATTGAGGGAGGCTCTGAATCTTATAGAGAAGCATAGCTATGCTCTCTTTGGTGATGAGAAGTCTGGATTAGTAGAAGTAGAAGAGATTATATCCACTTCTCTGGTGAGCCAGAAGAGATTTGTTCTGGAGGCTGTAGCTTTCAGTTCATTTCTTTGGGACGGCGAGGAGTATGTGGATAGTGCATATAAGCTTAAAACAAAACTAACTAGAGGGGAGAAACTTTTCATGGCTGGTTGAGTACTGTATATATTCTCTTGCTTTTGACTCTGAAAGCCATTTTTGTTCAATGCTTTGATTCTCTTGCTATGCACTTGGCTAGAATCACTCCTTCGATTATGAAATGAATGTACAGTCTTTCAAACCTGGTTTACATGACTGTTCAGGGCACATGTGTTGCCATATCCAACCTCGTCGACGTAAGTCTTTTTACACAGTCTTGAATTTGATACCAGCACAAGTAATAGCTAGATTTAAGTGATAATTTTCTGATTGTGTACATTCATAGACCAAAGCATGTATGCCTGCGTCATCACACATCCCTCTGCACTTACATAGACCTACCCTTTTAATTCCTTCTTATTGTTGAAGATGGACATGATGTTGCTTTGTTTTGGTGCCTCATTTTCGTGCTAAAATCAATAATGTTCTCTTCAGTAAAAATCGATTTTATTCCAAACCAAAAGAAATCTAGAAATATAATGGTTTATTAGCTTATTTTTATATATACAGATGATTCAGATTATTTAGTTCATAATTGTTAAAGTAATATGTGCATGCAAGGACATTAAGCTACTACAGTGTTTATAGATTTCCTAACTAGCGAGAAATAGAATATTGGAGAAGCTCTTATAAACAAGGACTCGTGAGATATCGGTGATACTCTTATAAAAGAGGTTATAGAAGAGGATGTATGTATATATTATTTGATTAAATTTTCAACTTGGGTTTTGTTATTCTCCTAGTAGCTATCAACTTGGCTTTTGATTAATGGAGGAATGCTGTGTATAGAATTCAGTACTTAATAATAACAGGAGCGCATGTATATATTTTTGCATAAAATCTACTTCCCTTTTGGTTCTTTTATTTTTGCCCTTTTATTATAAAGAAAACCCCACCATTTCTTGATGATGACATACACTCAAGTGAGCATTGTCGATCTCTACGTTTCTTGCTTAATAAGAGGCACAATTTTTTACTTTAGCATGTTTGTAACAAGGTAATTTTTTTAAATTTTGAGATCCTCTATTTGTGCTATAAGTACGTGGTAGAAGCATATAACCATTTTATATTTGGATGTGTTGGTTGATTTTATTTGTTTACAATATGTGTGGAGAAGCATAAAACCATTTTTTACCTTGTTATTTCAAACATTTAATTCAAATATATAATCTTTATGTTGGTTATAATTTTCATGATTGTGAATTTAATATTTTTTGAACATTTCAAAGAAAAATGAGAATGGATGGTCAAGCATTTAAAAGCATCTCATGTTCGTGTCAATAGACAAGATGTAGTTTTGCGATCTAGATTTGCAGAAAGAAAAAGGGGACTTTGAAGATTTTGAAGTATGTGTTATTTTATCTGTAAGGGAACCATAATAGAAAGAGTTGGATGGTCTTTGTAATTCAATATATACTATTCTTTCAAGTGCCATTGCAAAATTTTCTAAATTTATTGTGATATATAATTTTTAAGTTCTACAATTTAATTTTCTGTTGTAAAGTATTTTTGGGATGTTAGTATTAATTGTATAATGAAACAGGTTTATAGAAAATATATAAAATATCAATAGAAAACAGGAAAAAAATTAATTTTTTTGTGACAAAAAGCATCGGCATTCTTGCTACCCGACGCTATTGATCAGAAGCAAGGGTGTCAGCATTTCTGCTAACTGATGCATTTGGTGAGAGGCAATAGCATTGGTTAAATAACACGACGTATATCATGAACACCTGATGCGTTGGCATTTTAGTGAACCAATGTAACAGGTGAGAACCAACAACGTCGGCATTTAAGCTGACCGACGCAATTAATCAAACTAAGAGCGTTGGCATTTTGTCCAACCGACGCATACCAAGGCAACAAATAGCGTCGGTTATATATATATAACACCGACGATATAAGTCAACCTATAGCGTTGGTTGATGACCCTAAAGCGTGTGTCGTTTAACCGACGCAATTAATGTTTGTGTGTCGCTCATTTAACTGACGGTGTAGGTCCATACCTATAGCGTCCCCCACACTTACTTCGCCACTTGACCGATGCCTTAGTGCTGTTTTAACCGACGCTAAAAGTCCAGTCTGTACTAGTGATAAGTTATGTTGTGAAATTGAATGGTTGGGCGAGACGTTTATTATAAAATTAGCAAATGACGACCAAATTCCGGTAGATCGAGTATGTCCTGCATGCGATATAGAAATAGTCGGGCATCATTTCTTCGTAGACTTGATTCCTTTTAAGCTAGGAGAGTTTGATGTCATTTTGGGAATGGATTGGTTAGCTTGTCATAATGCTCAGATCGATTGCGCGAACAAGAAAGTTAAATTGTGAACTGCGGAAAATGCAACGGTAATGTTCAAAGGAGAAAAACAGCGAAAAAAATTTCAGACAGTAATACATACCAAACGATTGCTTCGACAGGGATGTGAGATGTATATAGCTTACGTATTAGATACCGAGAAGAGAAGTCCCAAAATAGAAGATATTCTTGTTGTATGTGAATTTCCTGACATCTTTCCAGACGAGCTTCCAGGGTTACCGCCAGATCGAGAAATCGAATTTACGATTGACCTAGCGCCAGGTACAAAACAAGTTTTAAAAGCTTTATCTCGAATGATCCCAGTCGAGATAAAAGAATTGTCAACGCAATTGCAAGACCTTCTAGACCGGGGCATCATAAGACCCAGTGTATCCCCTTGGGATGCACCGGTATTGTTCGTGAAAAAGAAAGATGAGAACATTTGATTATGCATTGACTATCGGGAATTGAATAAGCTCTGTGGCGCCCTCCAAACCCGGGTCAGAAGTTTGGGGTCCACACAAACACCTTAATTATAACCTGCTTATAACAATAATAAAGATAATAATAATATATGCAATGACCCTACTTACCAATCACCACGGACCGCAACAGGTTAAAGTATGCACACAAGCCAAACACACTAATATATTACAAACTGTTCAAATCCCAACTATTTCAAATTCAAACTGAGTATTAAACATTATTACAAACTTTTACAAACTTAAATTATTCCAAAAGAAGCCTACTAGCTCAACTTTCTCAACCTGAACCCCTAGCTCTCGCGCTGGACTGGGGATCCTCTTTACCAACTGGTTCCTTTTTAACTGGAAAGAATATAAACAACATCGCACAAATGAGCTAACTAGCTCAGCAAGTCACAATGACAAAATTGAGAATAATGATCATCAGGTGAATATGTTTATGATATCAAGTGAATAATGGATTATGATTTAGAATTGGATATTATACTTTTAATTTAAAAACCAAGGTTAGGCTGCTGATCAGTCACGCACTAACCTCGAGCAAGGCACACAACATTGCTCTAACTACTGGATCCAAGGCACACATGGGCCTAACTTGACCATTATATGGTCTGACCACGAATCTGGTCCATAATTTTATAAAAACAATCCAATTCTAACATAATAACAGAATATGCAATAATAAACAATGACCGAAATCATTAACAACAATAAATGTTTAACAATGAAAGGGTTTAAATCCTTGTAAGGATCAACAAGGTACTTTTAAAGCTTGAATGCTGGGTAATGAAAGAATTGGATAACAAAGGAAACAACATTTCAAAGTTTCAAGGATTTGGTCTTTCAAAGCATATCATATCATGGATTGAGTATATAATAATTCAGTTCAGTGTCTGGTATTTAGTTTGTATGTATTTGTGGAGTAGTATCGTAGATTTGTGGTTCTTGTTTGGGTATACAATAATCAATGGATTAGAAAGAATATGGTTCATAGCTCAAGAACAATAACTGAAATCAGGATTTAGGTTTCCGTGCTTCAAAGCACTTGCAATGTCAACAAGACTATCAAGAATTACAATATCTCGAGAAAGTTCAGAACACTTGTCTGATTTTAGCTTACTATCCTGCACTTGCTTTCAATCACAATCGTCTTACTCCTCAACTACCTGTTTCCATTTCCTACGCCTTGCCTCTTCCGCTCACATATCATAAGCATATATCAATCATCAACTCACAGGATTCTATTCAACACATACTTCTATCTACCCTTCGTTTTACCCAAATCCGATTAACGGATTGAAATCTATGCAATAACCAAGTAAACACCGAATATATAGACCGATAGTCAAACAACAGGTCACGTATAACACATAATACATCACGTAATCAATGACATATCATCTATAAAGAAGTCTCGGGTCATAAATATGCTTTCGGGTATTTAAAATGATTTTTAAAGTATTTTTCGGAATTAAAACGGGTCGTTGGATCAATTTCGGAATAATAAACAGGGTTCGGTTGGCCAATTCTGGCTCCGAAAC